>NC_034599.1:21109329-21121868 GCF_900095145.1 Mus pahari
CTGTGTTCCATCCAATAGCTGACTGTGAGCATCCACTTCNGTGTTTGCCAGGCACTGGCATAGCCTCACAAGAGGCTGCTATATCAGGGTCCCTTCAGCAGAATCTTGCTGGCATGTGCATTAGTACCTAGGTTTGGTGGCTGATGATGGGATGGATTCCTGGATGGGGTAGTCTCTGGATAGTCCTTATGTTTCATCCACTGCCATTCCATCCCCTCAATTCCCAGATGTCTTCTTAAATGAATTAGAAAACTCATTAAGATCTTGAGTGGTGTAGTGTACCTCCTTATAGACTACACTTTCTTTTTTTCTATTTTTCAATTTTTTATTAGGTATTTTCTTCATTTATATATCAAATGCTATCCTGAAAGTCCCCTAAACCCTCCTCCTCCTGCTCCCCTACCCATCCACTCCCATTACTTGGCCCTGTTGTTCCCCTGTACTGGGGCATATAAAGTTTGCAAAATCAAGGGTCCTCTCTTCCCAATGATGGCTGACTAGGCCATCTTCGGCTACATATGCAGCTAGAGACATGAGCTATGGGGGTACTGGTTAGTTCACATTGCTGTTCCTCCTTTAGGGTTACAGACCCCTTCAGCTCCTTGGGTACTTTCTCTAGCTCCTCCACTGGGGGGCCCTGTGTTCCATCCAATAGATGACTGTGAGCATCTACTTCTGTGTTTGCCAGGCACTGGCATAGCCTCACAAGACACAGCTATATCAGGGTCCTTTCAGCAAAATTTTGCTGGCGCATACAATACTATCTGCATTTCGTGGCTGATTATGGGATGGATCCCTGGGTGGGGCAGTCTCTGGATGGTCCATCCTTTCGTCTCAGCTCCTACCTCCCCTCTACGAACCTGCTAAGCCTGTAGTCTAGTTATAGGTATAGAGGTAACTATTCACGGGCTCTGATGAGCATCAGTATCGTCTTGCCTAACATCTAACTCCATCAGAGGTAGTCACTGCTGGGTTAGCATACAATGTGGAAGAATTAATTTCCTCACTGAAAGGCAGGAAAGGAAACATGTCAGGGGCTGTATCTTGTACTGAGAGTGGAGGGACTGCTTCCTCAGTTGAAACAAACCCTTGAGAATCTGAGGGTTCAAATATCTCAGCTTCATAGTGTACTATCACATATATCCATTCAAGTTACAGGATATCATTTTCTACCAATTAATGCCCTAACTTTAACTGTCTGCACACACTCTAAGCCTGGGACTCAAATTTTTTCTTTTAATTCAGGTAGTCTTATAAGGAGGCCTCAGTTTGATTTTCTACAATCTGAGTTTTGTGGCTGCTGGAACAGATTCTCTTCTTGGGTACACTTAGGAACCTTTAGACTGACTGCTTTTGCATGTCTGGAGTTGGTCAGTTTTATCTCTGAGTCAATTCTTTCCATTTGTTGGTTTATCCAAAGATGCTAGGAGCAACCAATGGACCAGCACCACCGTTTTACTTATTTTTCTATAAGCTGTAAAAAATGTTATATATGGAATCACCAAATTTGTTGTTCTTCACAACTGATGAATCAGGATAGTCAAATGCTTTTGTCTTTTTTAGTTTGTTAGTTCACACCATGAGTTTTCTTTACTCTACATGCTTCCAGAAAAGGCTTTGATGACTGGAAAGGCTTCGGTAGATTTATTAGAGTGGCATACAGGCTGTGGTTTGGCTGGCACTACAACAATGGCTGTTTACCAACAGAATGTTTAAGAAGAAGTTCAGTCCACAAGACTGGATATTCCAGCTGGTCTTAATCACATTCCAGAATCCACAAGACATAGATTATAATGCCTGTGAAGGAATGGACTTGCTAGGAAGGGTAAGAACAAGCAATCAGAGAAAGAGCCACCTTCCTTCTGCCATATCCTTTATAGAGGCTGCCAGCAGAAGTTGTGATCTAGATTAAAGGTATATCTTCCCATCTCAAAGACCAAGACTAGAAGTGCATCTTCCCACTTCAAATAATTTACTGAAGAAGAAAAAAATTCCCTCACAGATGTGCCCAGTCATTTGTATTTTAGTTAATTCTAGATGTAGTTAAGTTGACAACTAAGAATAACCATTATACTGCTTAGGTACTTCAATTCAGGCTTTATAATCTAAGCTGGTCTTGTTCCTTCTGTTTCAGTCTTCTGAGTGCTGGAGGGCTAAGACTAGAGGCATGCATGTACGAGCGTCCTGAGGCTGTCTTTTTCTTTCTGTTTGCAGTATTGCAACCTAAACCCAGATTTAGAGAATTGTCTCTTAGCAAGCAATTGAGCTGGCAGATTTTTTGAGAATTGGCCATGAAATAACATGTAGCATTTTCTCATTGGAGGTCTGCCCAGAAATGATACCTAGACAGTCAAAAGAAAGAGAAGGGAAAATCACACAGATGTCGCATCTCTGCCTCCTTCCTGAACTCAACACACATACAGAGAAAAGGGGGATGGGGGAGGGAGGGAGGGAGAGAACTAATTTATGGCATTCTTTCTTTAATTTGTGGCAATATTTTTAGTTTTGTAATTTTAGAAAGTTACTTTCTTTCTTTTTCCTGACACTTCACATCCCCAGAAGTGGCCTCTGGCTTATATTAATTCATGTTTGTTATCCACATTGAAAAATGATCTACCCCTGTGTCTGGACCTAAAGCCCCAGAGAGCACATCATTATTGTAATCTAACTGAATGTTAGTGTTTTCATTCATTTTTTTCCTGCTAGAAGGTTCCTGAGAACTAGGTGTTGAAAAGGATGGGAATGTGTTTAAAAACTGAAGACAGCTTTGGAGATGTACATGACTATCAAAATAACACTAGTAGTTGTCATAACGGTGCTGTAGGCCAGGTATTACACTAATTGTGTTACTGGTTTCCTTTCTATCCTTACCAGTTAAGTTTCCACAAGAACATAATATAACTGTGTGCTTGTCCACCCAGACCACCGTTGCAAACCCTCAACTCTAGCGCTGGGGCTGAATTCCCTAAAATTGTATTATCTAAGGCTCAGGGTTAATTGTCTTCCATTACACTCTACCAATGAGTCACACTACCAATGTGTCACACTCGAGGAAACTGGAGACTGAAGCTAAGGGTGACTCATCTATGTATGGTTTCTACTGCCATTTATTCAGAAACAAAATGTAAATCCAGAAGCTTGCCTTGGACTCAGTCCTGGAGTCAAACACCCCTCAGAGTCTAAGCTGCATGTGCTATTCCTCAGATCTAAGACACCATCTTCACTTCGAAGCCATAGCCCAACCACAGGTAGACTTTCCCAGAGAAAGTACATAAATTGAAATTGCTGAAGACCTCACTTGGGCCCACAACTCAATCAGCAGGAAGAAAGCCTGACATCTTTGCCTTTATTTTGTATCTGTATCCTTTGTTTTGAGTTAGATTTCCCCTTTACTAGCCATCAGCATTCAAAGAATACCTGAAAATGACTGATAAATAGTCTATATCACAGACTTTCAGTATGAAGACTCAAAGAAAAGAATCTTTGAACCTAAACTTTTATTGAGAAACAGTGAAGCTTCACAAGACAGTCCACTAGTCGTCTACCTTAAGTGAGAAGAGTTTTCTATGGTGATGATGAGGCTTTGTCGTAGAGGATGGTTAATCACTTACAAAATACCTGGTCTCTCTCGTCAAGTGATATTAGGTCCTAACTCCCAAGTCCTCAAAATGGCAGTGCCCCTGACACCTCCCTGAATGACAGTCTCGGCTGAGCTCAGGCTGGACCCTGACAGAATAAACAGAAAGACTATTACTGGCTGACAAATGATGTCTAATATTCAGCATTAGTCAGAAACTTTTGAAATGGATTTGTCATCAGGAGAAGTGACTGTTTCCCTTATTTTCCTCAACATCTCACAAATGCGGCATCTAGGTCTCTATTAACACTTGCTTGTAGCACATACCAAAGCCCTCACATTAGTCTCCTGGCTCTTCTCATCTCTTCCAGCACTACTGTAAACTTCTAAGCTGTTTGGGCTAGCACACTTCCTTCCTGATTGCTACATACCCCTTATAAATGGCAAGGCTTTCCTCACTTTCTATTTTCTTTCTCCCCAAGAAGTAGCTTTGGAACTCCCAAATGATTTTTCCTACTCTTTTTCTCTATTACCTGAGAGATAGCCAGATGGGAATTTCACATTTCCCACAAAACTTTGTTCCCGTGGAATGGCCTAGTTGAATGATTTCACCCTACACTCTTTTAAAATGTCAGCATTACTGTAGACAGCAATAATAGATTCTTCAGGCCACCCTGAAGGACCTACACTGAAACATTCAACAACTTGACACACTTTAACGTAGCCTGCTGAATTATGCTCATTTCTTGCTTCCTTCCCCCATTCTTCATCTGTTTAAATTTAAAGCTTCTGTTATTATTTCAAGGACACATCTGGAGTTCCTGGGCCCCTTTATCTCTTCATCTTGGAAACTGATGTGATTCCATTTCCTCTCTCTGGTTTTGACTCCTTCTAGTCTCTTGATTAGGCACCTAGGACAGGTGGCTAAGTCTAGTCTGTTTGTTCTAGAGTTTTCTTTTTTTTTCCCCAAAATTCTGGTTACAGCATATGGACTCTATTGCTTGGAAAATCCTCTAAGTTTTTGGCATCTGACCCAGGAAGTCGCATTCTGACATCCTGAATTCTGTGAAGTCATTCCTACTTAGGGGTGAAGGATTTTTATTATGTTCCAAATACATTATTTCCTTAGCAACTGCCCTTTGTTTTGTCTGGCTTCTAACATTTAATATCTAATGTCATAATATTCACTGTCTAGTGAGTTTTTGACTTCTCCCATCAGTAGGCTTCCTCAGCATTCCCAAGCAAATGGTTGGTATTTCTGGCAGATACCAGGACATTTAAGAAACACACCCCACAACTTTCCCAACATAATATTTGTATTGATTATTTGGGAATTTTACATTATGTACAGTTACCACAGTCACTGGTCCTCCCAGCCTCCTATCCAAAAATTTTATTTTATTAGTTTATTTGACATATATGAGGGTTTTGCCTGTGTGTACGTCTGGAGATTATACAGATATCTGGTGTCCTGACATCTAATGAGGCCAGATCCTGGGACAGAAGTTACATATGGTTGTGGATTATGTGGATACTGGGAACTGAACATGGTCCTCTAGAATCATTACCGGTATTCTTAATCATTCAATCATTTCTGCAGTCTGGGTACCAGGACTCTTACCTTTAATGCCCATATCTTTTGTCTTGTCCCTAATTGCTCTGCTTTGATTGAAGGATTTAAAGTCCAAGTTCTTTGGTAATGTCATTCATACATTTGACAGTGGACATTTTGGTCCTGTTCAATTAGATTCCTTTTGATGTTTAGACAATTTTCTCCTGATAGACTGATGGAGAATAGCATACCCACTGATGCTGCATTGATTACGCAAAGCTCTTTGCAGCATGCCTGTAGCTGGGTGTGCTCCTCTGCCTCCCATTGTCTTAAGTTTCACAGCCTCTCCTGAGTCTTAGTTACTGTATGCTGCCTTCTTGAACATTATCACTTGCATCTACATCTCCAAGGAGGCAATCATTTGAGAGTAGAAAGTGTTGGCTGCATGGAAGTGCAGAGCCTGGGGAATTGGATGTAAAGGAGGAGCAGAAACACTGGTGCATTATTAGAGCAGCAAAGGGTGTGTACTTTGGCATCTCTCTACATTGGGTTTGATAATGTTAATAGATTCACAAAACCCTTAACATACTTTATTTTTTGGGTCACCTATTTGTTAAATTAAATAATTTCAGTGAAAACCATCTAGTATCCATTCATGCATTGTAAACCAGGAACCTTGATTAAAACAGCTTCTGATCCTATGCACACACTATATAGTGGATTCTTTTCTTAATTTGTATATACAATAGTGAGGTTTAAACATGTTCAGAAATCAATCTTAGATGGCAGTTTGTAGTCCTAAGGCCAAGCATATAGACTCCCTGATCCTTCATATACACTGAGCTTTCTAATCTTGTTCTTGATTTGAATTACTGAAGCTCAGTTTTGTTCCCAGGCTATACTCACCCTCTGACTCTTACTCTACCATCATCCTTTTTATGCATCTACTCAGCCATGGCCCTGTTTCCTATGCTCATTTTATTTGAAACTAACTCCATGAAGCTCTCTTGGAGTCTCATTCTCTGCTCTTGTTCTTTATTCTGAACTCAATATCTATGGTACCAAGAACTGACTTGTCACCACACACATGGCTGTGGCCAGTATGTCCTCTTCACTGAGAGGACAAGCCCATTGGTATCATAGTCTTTATTATTTCACCCCGTCCTTTATCCTTGTCTATAGCTCAGGGCTGGACATAATAACAGTTAAGATAATGTGAGGAATTTTGGAAGAGGAAACTCTAAATCATATTGACCAGTCACTTTCCCAAATAGACATAACTCTGTGCCCTATGGCACTCCTATAACTGACACTGAAGTTAAAAAACAAAACTAATCACCCTAAATCCAATTGTATTCCAGCTCACATTGCATGACTAAAATATGAGTCTTCTTGGCTCTGTCCACACATGTCCATCTCTAAATGCTGTGTCTCTCCATTTCACTGCCACTCTCATTGCTAAGAGGTCGCCGTTTTGGATCATGGCAGCAACCTCCTCACTGAGCGTTTAATCTTGCCAACTGTATACCCAGCCTTACCACAGTAGACAGAACTATTCTTAAGTGTGTGCCATCTTAGCTCTCACCTGTGCTCTAAGGTATTTCACACCTTCTGACTGCACTTAGGCTCCCTTCACATGTGCCAGCATGGCTCCAGGGCCACCATAGTGTAATTCTTAATTATCCTTCTGAATTTATGTGAAACTACTCTTCTAATGAGTTCTCATTTGAGACACCTAACTGAGTATTGTTGCTGTTGTGTGCTGGGTTTGTCCTATTAGATTTTTCAATGGGGTGATAAAAACATAGCCCGAGAATGTTCCAGATAGACAGAAATGGAATATTGGACATCCAAAACCCTGTGTTCTACTGTGGCAAGTTTTCCTCATATTTGTGACTTAAAACCCAAAGAGATCTAGCAAACCACAAATTTCTTTCTCTAGACGAATTTGGTGCCTCTATTATCAGGTTAATGAGCATGTAACCAAATATCGCACATATTAGTATCAAGGCAAACATGTGACAAGGAGCAATCTCCAATAGAAGTTCATGTGATGAATGATTTATTTTACTACTATTTAAACTTTTCACTTTATTTAGCTATCAACTTTTAAAGTAACAATCCATTGCTGACACCTTTCCTTATTATTGTATCCAGACCCTGTGAGGAAGATCTCTTAGGACCCTGTTAACAGGGTAGGCCCAAGCAGCCTGCCTTTTTCATATCATGTACCTACCCATTCCCTCATTCTCACTTATGTGAAAATAATTTCACCTTTCTGGGCCTCAGTTTCCAGGTTTTAGGGGTGGCAATGGGGAGATGACAATCTCTGAAAGGCAATCAAAGCTGGCACTGCAGCTTGGTCCTATGGAAATGTGAGAATTGATGATGTGGGGACCACAAGTTCTATAGAAAGGCTAAGTAAAGCAGCATTTGATGGTAAAATGAGATAGTTCTGTGCAACAAGTATACAGATGGTCTTGGGATAGTTTCCCATTGGGGATCAGTACGGTAAGACATGGATAAGACATATGTAGGCATCATTATTAGGCCAAGTATAATTGCAGGAAAGAGACAAATAAATCTATCACCCTCGGGCTCTGAGGACATTAAAATTTTCTGAGAACAAATGTAGTTCTAGAGGAGCTATGCTCTGTTTATAGGAAGAGAGAGAGGCTTGTGTGCTTCTTTAAGGAGTCTCTGCTGGCAGAAGTGACAAGGAAATAGGAGGCCATGGCTGGCAAGGTCTTCTGCACTGTGGAGTCTCCTGGGTAAGGAGCATTTCTGAACTTAAAAACAAACAAAACAAAAAACAAAACAAAAAAACATTTCACTAAGCAAGTTTCTGCTAGGACCTCTGCAGAGCATATATTTGCCTTCATCTATATACACGTTAGACCAGAAGCATGTAGCTATCACATACAGAACTACAGTTCTGGTGGAGATTATCCACTGGACCACTGGGTAGGTCTCTGCAGAAAAATTAATCCAGCTACACCGTGGGGTTCAGCTGCTAAAATACATACACTCAGATTTCTCCTCTGAACGTGGATAAAAGATTCTCAGTTCTTTGCAAAAGCCTCCTTCCTCTATCCTGGGAAAATGAAAGAAGAAGAAAGACCCTGTTACTCAATATCATCATTAGCTTAAATTGGTGTGGCCTGTGGAAGAAAACCTTGTTTGGAATAGAGGACCTACCTTTTTAATCTTTGATTCAAAATCCCTGAGTTCAAATCCTCACTCTCAGAGAAGTGTGATATCCTGCCCTAAGCTTTGGTTTCAGTGGTTTCATTCCCAAAGCAAGGATGACTTGATTATCTATCTTAAAAGGTGATATGACAATTGCATGTAAATGTACACTTATTTACAATAACCAAGATACAGAAGTCGACCAAGTGACCCCTAGTAGGTAAGAGAATGAAGAAAAGGTATTATAACTTGAAATAAAACATTATTCAGTCTTAAAATCAGAAGGGTGTTCTGCTTTCTGGGTAATTTTAAGAGATCTCCAGCACAACATGGTGCCTTCATTTATCACTACTGTAGAATCCACGTGAAAGCATGCAAAGCACATACTTAATGTCGTAATAAACAGCACATGTTGGAAGCTTGTACCTGCTCTTACCATCACTGGCAATCACCTGCAAAAAAAAAAAAAAAAAAAGGAAAAGCAAGAGCCACTGTTCTGTGTACTCTGGTATTCATTGTACTGCTTCCTTGTAAAACATTGTATGTATTACCTAGGTTAATACCTCTATCCAAAATGGCCATGTAATCACATATTCAGTGTAACAGATTCCCAGGGAGATGATGACCTCCAGAAGATGAACTGCCAAGATCTGCACTGATAAGGTGGACCTGAGCATTAGACTATAAACTGCAGCAGATCTTCTCCATGGGGAAGGTGCTTCTTTTGATCTTTCAAGTCTCATACTCCTGTCAAAGAAATGTTCCAATTAAAAGGAACCCAGAGTTTTTAAAATAGTGCAGGTGCTTCCTGCTACTCAAAGAGATTTTGATTTGTGAATGTCCTCATCCAGTGCCAATCATAAGTTTGTTTTCTGACAGTCAATTTTAGAAAAGCAGAAAGCCAAAAATATATTCAAATTTAATAGGAAGTGCATTAAAAATTAGTAATGAATGTTTCTGTTCCTCTTTAGCCTTGTATGAATATTAAGACAAAGTTTCTTTTAATGGGGAAATTACATTAGCAAATGAGGCAGCAAAATAAATAGATTTGCATTTTGTTAAATAAAGTGTTTCCTGAAACTGTGTCACTTGAATATAAAGCACAATAGACAAGAAGTCAAAGTCAACAGCTGTGTGAAGAAGGCAGTGGTTTTGACAATGGGAAAAGAAACATAGCAGCATTTGAGAGGGGAACTGGTTTCTCTTCCCTCTGTGTCTCTTTCCAGGATACCTTCAGAAACATGAATGGGTCTTCCATTGGAGATGCAGTCACCCCCTGCCTTGTTGGACTTTATTCCTATACCTTGATGACTACAGCATCTACTCATTGTTTCCCTTTTTGTTTCATGCAACTGTTCTTTCATTGAGTCCCTCCATGGCCACAACATCTGTCCACATCTGGCCTCTCAGCCTTTATTTATCTCGTCTCTTGAGACACCTTATAGATCTTCATGCACATTTCTAACATGCAGAAAGTCAAATAGCAATGGTTTTTATTATAACCAGGACTTGTTATCTACTGGTAGTGATTATAAATGGCCATCCATCAATATATTGATAGATCAATCTATTCTTTGCTCCATCCATCCATCCATCCATCCATCCATCCATCATGCATACATCTACCCATCTATCCATGTATTCATGTATCCATCCATCCATCCATCCATCCATGCATCCATTACCCTTGAAATCTATGTGTCTCATTATGTACCATAAACCTCTAGTCCTGGCAGACAAACCTCACTTTTTCACCTCATTTCCATTCCATTGTTTTGCCACCTACCAATCTTTGAATATATATATATATATATATATATATATATATATATATATATATGTGTGTGTGTGTGTGTGTGTGTGTGTGTGTATGTATTTCATCAGTACATGTTTAGGACATTTCCTACAACACTGCTTGGCAGTCCAGCAACGTTTCTCACAGAAACTCACTCTAATGCTTTTATAAAACTCTCTCTCATGAATTCTTCAATTTCCTTCACCCTTTTCTGTTTAGTTCAATCTCCAGTGTCAACAGAGGACATGGCTGGGGTTAGGCCTTGTTAGATAATAATAGCCACCAGATAAGAAGTGAATGTAATGCAGTCTTTGTGATTATTTTATTTTACTTTACTTTCTACCCCCAAATGCAGGATACAGGAGAAATGGCTTCCTTGTGCTAAAGGAGCAGTTCCACATTGCTGAGGCTATGTTCCCTACTGTACTCTGCATTTGGCAGTTGTCATAATGTCTTTACAACCATAAGCAGATTATGTCCATGATTGAAGCTGAGAAAAACCAGTGCGCAGGCCCAGCAGATAGCTGTCCCAGTTGGTATAGCATAGAGGCAGGTTTAGGGGAGGGACTACCCTGGCTATGATTTGACTTCTATTTTGACATCCTGATCCTGTTGGTACTCAGATGTTCACTCAGATCATCATTCACATATCTGGATAGTCTCATTGATGGGGAGAGGAATTTGGTAAGGACTAGGTTTCCACATATCACCATAACAGGTTCTCAGGAGAAGGGCCTCATTCTAAAAGGTCATCCACCATTAATCATCTTCTTTTTATGTATTAAAAGCTCAATGATACATACTATATATGGTGGATGGATTTCCCTCAAGAAACCAAAGCCACATTTTTGACAGGCTAACCAGGCAGCAGTGAGAAAGTAATACTATACTATAGTGTGGCCTTACTGCTGGCTAGCTGTACAAGAACTTTCCCTCTGTGCAATCTATCTTTCCTCCCTTTGATCACCTTGTAGTACCTGTCAGTCACCCTAATGTCTCCCGAGAGTGGTTGATTCTGCTGAGAGTTTTATAGTCCAGTTGAACCAGCTGGCCCTCTAGGCATGAGCATGATTCTCCCTGTCTCCAGGCAGGGCTCTCCAATCATTCTTTCTCTCTGTTTGCAAGTGTCAGCCACAAATCCTAGCAGGCTCATTAAAGTGTCCATGTGTGCAGGGACACCTTGTTAGGACGATTCATTGGTTGTTGACCTCACTGATAGCTTCACCTGGAAAGGTGAATGACCCAGCCGAGGAGCCTGGGCCAAATTTGTTTCAGTCTTCATCTTTCAGAAATGTGAATAAAACATTAGAAGCTGCCTAGGACCCTACAAAGATTTGAGGACAGAAAAGGGCATATCTGAGAGAATGGCTCTGTTAAGGTCGACTCAGCATCTCTTTCCCCTCTTTCTACCTTAGACTGGTTTGTGTTCAAACCAGCTGCCAAAAGGTGCCTCAGCCAGGACTCAAATATGAAAAGCAAAAGCTGCTGTAGACTGTAGGAGGTAACTATGTAGATACTTCTGCACAACTTGCTTTCCCTATTTACAATACTTCTTGTACAATTGTTTGCACATGTGTGTGTGTATATATATATATATATATATATATAGGCTATATTACATAAATAAGAATGTGTAGGTTTTTTCTTTCTGAAATTATATGACTTGCTTAATATAATACATTCTATCAATTTCCTGCCATTTTTAAGTTCATTTTACTTTAGAATTAAGAAATATATATATATATATATATACTACAAATAGTATATATGATATATGTATGCACATACCTTATAAATGTATATATGATATAGTATTTATGTACGCATATATGATATGTATCATATATGCAGTATATGATATATATATATATATATATATATATATATATATATACAGATAGATAGAGAGAGAAAGAGAATTTAAAGCACCAATAAATTAAAGAAAGCTAAATATAAGAGGTAAGAGACATGAGCTATAAAAGAAGATGTAAAGCTAATTGTTCTTTAAATTCTATTTCTACCACTGATTTTTGTTTTTGGTGTTTGATAAGTGCATAGGGTATATATAACACTGAAAATGTAAAACATAATGTGAAGATCCACAGTTTCCATTATGAAAGGGTATACTAGCTGCACAGAAGTTCAATGAATTGTATAGACTTTGAATCTTGCTAATTTTAGTGTGTAGTTTTTTTATATGAGGAAGTTTTTTTTAAAAAGGACAACCTGTTTCTTGAAGCTTTACAGTGAATCAAAGAAACAAATGTCTAAGGAATTCCCTAAACCATAACCCTAATCCTCTAATGCATTTGTATAGAAAAGAAGTCATGACCATCGTGTGGATACTTCATTCCTCCTTAGAATAAGGAACAAAATACCCATGAAAGGATATAGGTACAGAGACAAAATTTAGAGCTAAGATGAAA
>NC_034599.1:21122203-21137173 GCF_900095145.1 Mus pahari
GGGGGTGGGGTATAGGAAACTTTCGGGATAGCATTTGAAATGTAAATAAAGAAAATAATAATAATAAAAAAGAAGTCATTATGCTTTCAGGCAGAGCTTGTCATTGTTTTTAGTAGTTTTTAACTGCCGCGTCATGCTAGTTATACTAGCCTGTCTCAGATGCAGCAAGAGTTGGATGGGTTAATACAGAGACACAACTATGGTCAGAATTACAAATAGAGGCACCTCATATCATCAGATAGATTTCTAAGTCATAGAGGATCTGAAACCGTCACGCCATCCTGTTCACTGGAAATTTCCAAGAAGTACCTGTGATTAATAACTAAGTGGTGGCAGGCACTAACATTTATTGGGGGAACAGCAAGGACCTACCATTACCACTGTTCTTTATGTGTATTATAGAGCACTGATCTTATGACAATGGGGTGAAAGAACTATAATTGACAAATATCAAGACTAGACAATGTAAGTAAATTGCCTTTAATCAAAAATATGATAATTAACTAACCAGGTTGGAACCCAAGTATTTCCATATGTCAAAACTTACAGCTTTGTAAAGGTCTCACTGCAGTTTATAAGGTTTAATTTAATCATGGGAAGGGAGAAAGACCAAGGGTCAGGAAGGGTTCAGTGAGCATGAATGGCATTATCAAGCTCTGTGGTGTCAGACACCTTACTTATAAAACAGATGATAGGACTCTATGCTATTATACATTGTAAGAATTATCTCATTACAATGAGATAAATTCTGCTGCCATTACCATGTGACAGGGAACTCTGTAAATGGAGAACTTGTCCTATCTTATTTGTAGTTATATTCCTACAGGGGTTATCTGGTGGGGATTGTGTTCTAGTCTAGTCATAAAACAAAAACATATTGTACTAAATTCTTCTTATGCTGTCTCAGTAGGGCCTGTGGTTCCCAGGGACACCTAAGAATACTCAAGAACACCAAAAGTCCCTGTGAGCACCTGAGAAGATGTGGAAGTACCCGAGGTGCCTGAGAGTCTCATCAGAATCAGAGACATTGTGAATCCTGAGATGGCTCAAGGGTGGCTGAGAGGTCAAGATTCCTTAAGGTTGCCTCTAATAGTGCCAGAGAGCAACCAAGAGAAAGCTTGGGAGTATTGCAAGCGCCTGGAAGAATCAAAGAGATGGGAGCACTCCAGAGTACTAGAGAGTGCTTCAGAACCTTGAGAGTTCCTGAGGTTCCCAATGACACCTAAAACAGAGTTTCTGAAAGAGGTTGGGGTACCTCCATACCCCCTGACAGAACTCTAGATCACCTGAGTATCTGAGGACTCCTAAAGAGCACCTACGGACAGCAGAGAGTGCCTGGGCCCAGTCCTTTCTTTCCTTCTAGTGTGGGGGAATATGCACCCTGCCATGTAGTTGTACTCCATAAATGGCAGCCAGTTTTTGGATAACATGTACAAATGATTCAGATGTGCCTAACTGATGCAGAAGCACCCACCTGAAGACATACATGTCTTAGCCTACAGTCTAAAAGCTCTGTGACTTGTGGGCTAAAGCAAGGTACTGAGCAGGTGCTGAGGGCAGTGGCTTGTTTATATGTTATCCATGTTCTTTCCTGTCCAGATATTTGCAGCTAGAGAACTCTAAATCCAAATTTCTAGGCTTGCAGGTTTCCCATCTGTCTTAGGCCCAGGGTGAAATGGGCATGGCAGAGCAGGTCCTATTTAATTAGTGCATTTGATTAGCCATTATACAGGGTCTTTTGACAGGTCAAATTTCCTGCATATCCCTGGGATAAAGTTATGGCTTCTTAATGAACTGGTCAGAATAAGTAGTGATTAGAAACATTCAGCAAGCTCAACACTGGCAGCCTCCAGTCTGTTAGTTACCCCGGGCCAGCCATTAAACTAAGGGTAGCTGCTCAAATACCACACTGAGAGTCATTCAGTACCTGGACAGTTCCCTGCCCTTCCAGGCCATCTGTCCACTAAACTGCTCAAGGACAGGGACAAGTCATATAGAAAACAATTTCTCTAGAGATGAGGTACATGTACAGAGAGGCAAATTAATTATATAGATTTCTGATACAAGGCTGCAAACTCAGTTATTATTTTTCCAAAGATCTACAGCCTTTGGCAAAACTAACTGGCATCTGTTAGAGACTCACTATTTGAGCACTTGCAAAATACCGTGGCTGTGTATTTACCTCTCTAATCCTTGAGATTCTACATCCCCATTTTACCATCTTTAACAATGTCTCAGAAAAGCAGGCTCCCTGGTCCATGAATGCCTATATCAGTGGCTATCAACCTTCCTAATGCTGTGAACTCTTAGTACAGTTCCTCATGTTGTGGAGACCCCTAACTATAAAATTATTTTGTTGCTACTTCATAACTGTAATTTGCCAATGTTTTGAATCATAATGTAAATATCTGATATGTGACCCCCCCCAAAGGGCTTGCAAATCACATGTTGAGAATCACTGAACTAAATGATAAGCACTGGCACAATGGGATGAGACCTTGCTTTACCCTCTAATTTCCTAATCTTTTGGGATATGCTTTTTTTTAATAAAAGTAAATGTGAATACAGGACCCTATGAACTAATGCTGTTCTGAGTATTTTGCACAAATCGCCTGGATTAATATTCAAAAATACTTAACAAGTTATGTGATATTACTTTTGTTTCTCTTGTGTAGGTAATAAGGTGGAAGTGTGACTGTGACAAGTGTGTACTTCCTATTTTGCCGGGCAAGTGACACAGACAAAAATCTGAACTCAGAATTCTGGTTATGCAGAATATACTTGTAGTTTGTCTACTGAGAAAACTTCTTAAGAATTTGTATAATGTCTATGAAGCTGAATCCTGGCAGGGTTGTTCATGTCTGTAATACTTGGGAGGTAGAATCAGATAAACCATGAGTTTATGTTCCACTTCATCTTTATTGGGAGACCCTATCTAAAAAGTACTATTTTGGTTTTAGTATGAAATTCACATTGACCCCCATATTTCTAAATATGTCTACCACAAACTTTTATGTACAGATTATTATATCGTGGCTGGTGTTTATTCAGAACCTTGAGTTGCAAGTGTTTACTGTTGGGATCCTTCCTGACTTTAGGATTAGAGTCTTTTACATTTGAGTCACGGTCTGTTATATCAACTTCTGATGTGGAGCCTGATTTAGGCACATTAAGATGTTAAGAAATATTGATCATATTCCTCAAAACCAGAAACACCCACTGTCTGATTAGTTTAGGTTCATTGTTCATGTTCACAAAATGCTGAATCCTGGTCCCTCAGCCTTTCTTGGTTGCATGACCCTGGAAATGAACCCAAGGTGCTTCTGGAGCTGAATGAATCCTTGGTTCTGTATCTCCACAGAGCTCCATCTGCATCTTTACTCATAATTTCCCTATCACTCACACAACGGATTTTGTTTCAGTATTCATATACTTAAAGGGTTTTTAAAGCAAAGTAATTAACAAGAACAGACACATAAGGTCTGAGCGGTAATTACGATGGATAAATAAAAGGGAAAACAGTCCTGGAAAGGGTGGCTTGACAAAAGAGAAGGAGTATAGGATTAAATTTTTGAATGCTTTGTTGTTAGACACTGGCACTATTTGAGAAGAAGTAGAAGGTATGGCCTTCTTGGAGAAAGTGGCTCACTGGGTGGGGGGGTGCGGGGGCGGGTGACTATTAACATTTCAAAAGCCCAAGCTAGGCACAGTTCTCTCTCTGTCTGCTGCCTGTGTGCCAGGATGTAGCTCTCAGGTATTTGTCCTGTCCTGTCCTGCCATGCCTACTACTATGCTCCCAGTCTTTTCCATGGTGCTAATGGACTAAGCTTCTGAAATTGTAAGCAAGTCCCCAGTCAAATGTTACATACACACACACACACACACACACACACACACACACACACACACACACACACACATGAGACTTGTTGGAGTCATGGTATCTCTTCACAGCAATAGAACAGTGACTATGATACATTTTGGTTTTGGTTTTGTTTTTTTCGAGACAGGGTTTCTCTGTAAAGCCCTGGCTGTCCTGGAACTCACCTTGTAGACCAGGCTGGCCCTGAACCCAGAAATCCACCTGCCTCTGCCTCCCAAGTGCTGGGATTAAAGGTGTGCACCACCACACCCGGCTGACTATACCTTTAACGTGTGTTTGTGTACCTAGGGAAGGTATATTACATCCTTATCTATAGACGGCAAAATGAACCTTTCACTGGCGGGCTGATCAGATGACTAGAATAGGAATAGATGCATTCATGTAGGCTGTTTCTAATCCTGGGAAATTAACCTTGCCTAGCAAGGGTTTTTATTTCAGTTTTCTTTTTCTTTAACATGGAATCTCTGAGAACCTTTCTCTCTGCCTTTCTTTGGAACACAGTATGAGACATGTGCCTGGTAATGGACAAAAGAACTCATCTAATCGTTGGAGGCTGATCTCCATGCAGCAGGTACAAAGGTAAGGTTTCTATAACAGTTAAGGACCTCTCCACGAATAATTCTGTGACTGAGCTCTTCCAAATATTCCTGGGGTTCATCTTGTTATATTCTTCCTCCTTGCCACACTGTCTTCTTTTAAACTTTAAGCCTTTGTAGTTCTCAATACCCTGATACAAAATTATAAACTTAGTAGATACTGGTGTACTAGGCCTGAAGTATTGGTGTAAGTCATCCACAGTATTTGGTAGGGTTGTACAGTGGATGAAGCCCACTTTAAAATGGGATCACTATGACCCTATTGGGCTGTGACCTACAATCTGTATGGAAGATATTCTGCTATAAGTGTTAAAGTTAGGTCATTCTACCTCTCAACCTCAGAAATACTTCTCAAATTCAAAATAGGTTTTTAAATATCTTGGACATATATCTAGACTCTTCTCTGACTAGATATAACTTAAACCTATTTCTTTTAATTTATACTCGGCCTTGTGGCTTGTTACCTGTGTTAAGGTACCACGTGTCTGTCTTGGCACATCTTCCCAGGTGAATCTCCCATGCCTGGCACTATCCCAGAATCCTTTCTGCCTATAGGATGTTCTACCTCCTATCTCCTTCCTGAGCTATCGGCCCTCGGTTTTATTATTGACAGATGCCAGAAACACAGAGACACAAGACACTTTCTCTACAACCGAGGCTGAGAGGCAGGACTGACTATGGGAGGATGCAGAGGCATGTGGCTTTCCTCTGACAAGCAAGGATTAAATTGTACAGGCTTGCATCTGGGACTTATACGTGTCATTATCCTTTATCAACACTGAAGCTTCAAGTGGAGAGAGAAAGGGGATATCTGTTAGCAGTCAGGGGGCTGTGTATTCTTTTTGCCTACATCAGTGGTTCTCAATCTGTAGGTCACAACCCCTTTGGGGGGCAATGACTCTTTCACATGGAACACCTAAGACCACTGGGAAATACAGATATTACATTAAAATTCGTAACAATGCCAAAATTACAGTTGTAATTAGCAGCAAAAAATAATTTTACAGTCGGGAGTCATCACAACATGAAGAAATGTATTAAAGGGTCACAGCATTAGGAAGATTGATAATCATTCTCTATATGGGTGGAAACTGTGCACCAGGAAGAAGCTCATTCGATGCTGGTCTTTGGAAACTTTCGTCTTCTCCAGGACTGGGCAGCAGTCAGCATTCACAGTAGGCAGATGCATATGGCATCTTATTGCATTACAGTCCTCACAGAGCCCTTGGGTGTTACAACTCTTAACTCTGTATGAGTTACTACAGCTCTTGGGACACAGGGAGTTGGATTCACAGTCACTGTTCTAACTCTGGTGTAGGCTGAGAAAGTTGTGATTCTTCAGCTCTCAATGGCATTCACTGCTGTGTCTGCCCTGGGTATGAGACTCTTGATAAAAATATGAAAGTTCTCTGTAGTATCCTGTTCAAGCTGGGAGAAGGCCTTCTCTGAAGATATAGGTGTTACAGCTCTCCGAGAGAATAGTCAATGAACCATCTCTCTTAGACGATCTTCGGTGAGTCAGTATGTGCACATACACTTCATTTAGGGGTGTGAACATACACTTTAGGGTGAATAAAGGGTATGTACAAACCTTGAAACGTGGACAGGAGCTTTCAGGGTGACTGTAAATCATTGGCTAGAGTTTAAAGTACCAGGAATGCCTCATGTGGATGTAGAGGGATTCTAGGAATTCCAGGTACTTGGTGAGTGGGTCCTTATTGTGAAATAGGAAAGTGAACTTATGAACATGTGAAATAGAAAGGTTTGCCAATGACTGTGTGACCTTCCTCAGGTAGAGGGTGTGTGGGATTAAACTCTCTAGACAGAGTCAGAAAATTGGCAAGTCTGCTGGGAAAATGGGTCCTCCAATTTGTGCTGAGCTTAGAGGAGCGATCTGGACATGGTAGACAGTGACCTTCAATGGCAGGGTTTCCCAACCGATTCTATAGAAACGGATAAGCACAATAACTAACGTATTTTCTTTCAGAATGGTCATGTACCACTTATTGTAGTTATGGTTCCTATTGCTGTGAAGAGAAACCATGATCACAGCAACTCTTGTATAAAAAACATTTAATTGGGGATGGCTTACACTTCACAAGTTAGTCCATTGTTGTCATGGTGGGGACCATAGCATGCAGAAAAACAGATGGAGAGATAGTTAAAAGCTCTACTTTTGGATCAGCAGGCAACAGGAAGAGCAAATAAGTCACTTGTCCTGGCATCAGCTTCTGAATCTTCAAAGTCCATCCACAGTGATACACTTTTCTAACAAGGCCACACCTTCTTCAACAATGCTACGTGTCCTAAGTATTTCAAATAATACCATGCTTTATGAGCCTATGGGTGCCACTTTAATTCAAACTTTCACATTACTCAATAGTGACTATTGCATTTCTAATGCAAATGAACATCTTTATTCCTCTACCAAAGGTGAGAGCACTGACTTAAAGGAGCCAGTGACTTGGCCAAATTTCTAGTAGACAGAGCCAGGCATGGCATTCACTGTTTCCAACCTGACCACTTAACCAGTCCAGGATGTTCTTGGAGCTGAGAGAAACATACAGGGTTGTAAGCAAAATGCTGATCTGTGCTCTCTCCAAAGACGCCAGGACCTCTGCCCAGAGGTCCTAAGAGCTCAGCTGCGTATGCACACAAGTATGTCTTACCTTGTACATTTTTCCTCTTTTTCATGAAGACTTTCATTTCTTCAGCTACTTTATCTTCTTTGCCTCTCTTAGCATCCCTCGGCTGCTCCATTGGCTCCTTCTCATTTCACAAATACTTACCGTGCTCTCATGGTGTGCCTGGTCTGTTTGTTGTTTCCTGCATTCAAGCTCGCGCTGATGTAGCTCCTAAAGTGTATCCTAAAGTGTATTAATGCCCTGGTTGGGGAATTAAGTGTATCAAAGAGGGAGAAAGATATATTCAGAATGAGTCAAACAGCTGCACATAACATAGTTCCTTAGTGTTTTTCAGTACAACAGAAGCACTACAAGAACAGCCAATGAAGACTTCAGGGACTCCATTAGCTACTGTTTCTAAGGAAGAGGTCAGATTGAGATATAGATGTATTTAGCGTTGCTTCTTCTGGTTCAATCAAGGTTCCTGCTGCCATACTCGTAAACAGAGGAAAATATGATCTTTAGTGACTCCAATCTATTTGGGCTAAGATTTATTAATATTTATTTGGACACAGTACATGATCATTTCTTTTTCACTCTTGGTAATGAGCCATATGTTGTATAAAAAATAATCCAAGCCAGCTCTTCTTGGCCAGTTTTGTTGAGACAAGGCATAAGGAATAGGATGAGAAATGAATATACTTATACTTTCAGCAATTCAAGAATTTCCAGTATCCTGACACACATAAGGTCCAATAGGTAGAAGTGGGGCAATGAGCTGTGCACAAGCATCTTGGTTCCCAGTCAAGCACAAACTGTGAACCCTGGTTATCTAGTAGGTGACTTCTGCCTGCAAGGAACAGCAGGTGTTCTGCCATGGCCTCTGGGGCCCTGGCTCCTGTCACACCTACAGCCTCCCACAGCAGCCCACAGAGAGATGTGTGGCCATCAGTCATGTAGGGAAATGCCCCAAGTCTCTGGTATTCTGTCTGGACTCCACCCCCACAGTTACCTGACAACAGCCAGGTAGGCTCAGCCCACTATAAAAGGGGTTGTTTGCACCCCTCCCTCTCTTACTCTCTTACACTTACTCTCTTACTATTGCCTCTTGCTCCCTTGCTCCCCCTCGCTCTGCATCCCCTTTGCCCTTCTCTCCACATGGCCATGGCTGGCCTCTACTTCTCTACTCTCTCCCTCTCTCTGCCTTTCTACAATAAACATCTTCAAACCATTGCTTCAGGAGCCACCATGCTGGAGCAATGGAGCAGATCTTACTCTAAGGAGCCATCCATCTCATCTCCAGCAGAAGCCCCCCCTGTGTCTCAGACACGGTTTCCAACAAGCCAACTTGCAGACACAGCAAGTCAGAGACTCTCTTCTCCCCACAGTAACCTGCTGGAGCTCCCTCCTCCCACCCTTTTCCCTTCACCCCTGGGCTAGAGCCCTCCTGTGGGCCCCTACTCTTTTCTCAGCTCCTCTACAGCATTCAGCAGCATCTACAGTGCCCAAGAGCCTGAGAACCTGTCATCCTTCACCTCCATGCAGGCCTGGAGACCCTGAGCCAACTTCAGCAGTTCAGTGGGGACCCCAGAATGCACTTTCCAGACCCCAGAGTGGGATCCTGCAGCTTCTCACAGCCCGATGGCTGCCTGGCAGCCGCGTGGTGTCCACAGCCCAGTCAGACTTCCCATTTCCACATCTCTCCTTGCCCAGTGGCCTGAGCTCTGGGAGAGACACAGCACCCTACTTTTAATCCACAGGTAGAAAAGGGTCCAATAGGTAGAAAAGGCTTCTGTAAACAGAGGGAATCATAGGGGAAGGGTTCATACTCAGGCTGGTGTGAAAGTAGGTCCATGATCAGAAGCCAAGTCAGGGCTTACTTTATGGTCTATCCCCACAGTTTACCATGTATTGTATAGAGAAGTCAATAACGTTTGCCTTGCCTTTCCTCTACCTCAGATACTCTAGTGGTCTCTTCGCCAAAAAGTTTATACGACTGCTCTTTCAAGGGATGTTGAGTGCAAGTTCTGTTGGGAGTGTGTTATTAAAAACACAGCTATTTAGATTTTTCTTTTACCTCAAAGTGATTACTCTGTCATAAACAACATCACAGAGGCAAATACAATGCAAGAGCTTATATATGCTTCCAACACATGAAAGACTGTTGCTTTTGACTATACATAGAAAACCCATAAAATATGGGGACATAGAAAGAGCTACATCTCCCAATTTCAGAAATTCAAACTTTAATATATATAAGACCAAGAAATCAGGAGAAATTAAGGCAACCAGAGAATGCAGGCATATTGGGACCCTTTCAGAGAGACACTGTCCAGGAACAAGATCCAGAACCATGATATTTATCATTGAAAAGAACAGTGAGGCCTTAGGATAGCTTGAAGAAAATAAGCTTATTGCCTATTTCATCTTGGAACGGGTTGAATCACATGTGGTTGCTCTTTTTAGACTGTAAGGAACAGAGGATGAGTAGTCAAAGTTCTTCAGAGTATCTCAGACATAACTGGGCTCAAATTGTACCCTGACGTTTATATTGTAAGATAAGATACCAACAGTCCTACTTCCACTCCTTGTTGGTCTTCTCTTTCTCTTTCTGGCATCACAGTAACTTTTTGGAGAAGGATGGCTCACCCTGGGATGAGCTATGGACCCTTTTTGTAGTGAGGTGGCTTTCTCTATTGACAGACCAGAACAGGACATCTGAGCCTTGAGTTGAGATGATATAACCAGTTGAGAGTGGTGCCCAGTGATGGATTATGTGCTACCTACCCTTCAATGTAGTAGCAGGACTTCCAGTTAACGTTACACTTAAAGTGTGATTTTCTTCTTGAAACTATGCTCTGTATATTCATGAACATCTTTCTAACAGAGATGTTCATTAAATCCAATGCAATGAGTATATATTAGAAGCTATAAGCATAAAAATATTGAAACTGGATAACTAATAAAGGAAAGAGTTTTATTAAATGCATATTTAGAGTTCTGTGGCTACAAACACCTGGAAGGGAAAAGAAGAGAATACATAGGCCATTGTCCTGAGCACCTGCTCAGTACCTTGCTTTTGTCCATGAGTCACAGATGCTTCAGATTGTAGCCTAAGATTTGGATATCTTCATGTGGGTGTTTCTGTGTTAGTTGGATGTGCATCTGAATCCTCTGTATATTTTGACTAACTAGTGGCTACAACCGTGGAATATGAGTGGAGCCAGGCACTCTCAGGAGTCCTCAGGTGCTCTTCAGGAGTCCTCAGACACTCTAGGGCTCTGTCAGATGGTCTGTAGGTTCCCTCAGCCTCTTTCAGAAGCTCTGATTTAGGTGTCATCAGGCACTCCCAGGAACCCCTAGGTCTCTGAAGCACACTCCAGCACGCTGGAGTGATCCAAGCTCTTCAGTTCTTCCAGGTGCTTTCAATATTCTCAATATTCTCTCTCCCAGGTGCTCTCTGGCACTTTTAGAGGTGATCTTAGGGAATCTTGGGCTCTCAGCCACCCTTGAACCATCTTAGGACTCACAGATATTTCCATGTTTGATGAGGCTCTCAGGCACCTCAGGTACTTTCATATCTTCTCAGGTGCTTACAGGTACTTGTTGTATTCTTGGGTGCCCCTGGGAACCACAGGTCCTACTAGAAATAGATAAGAGGAAGCTAGCTGAGTATGTTTTTCCTTTGTGATTAGCATAGAATACAATCATAACTGTGAAATAAAGCAGATAAGTTCTCCAAAATATAGAGAACTCATTGTCAGACGGTAATGAAAGCATTTATTTCATTCTAATGAGATAATTCTAGATGCTGCAGGATTAAGTCCTGTCAGCTGTTTTTTAGGCAGAACAACAGATACTGCAAAGCTTGATAATGCAATTTATGCCCATTGTACACTTCCTGACACTGGGTTCCTGCTCCCTCCCCATGACAGAATGAAGACACAGAATGAGGATCTCTGGATCCTCCTGTCTCCTGCTGAATGAGGGAGCTGAGAGAGCTGTGTCCTCTTAGTCACCTGGTTAACATCAGGCCTGGCTAGCCCATGTATGGTGTCAACGACAGTGAGTCTGGCTCTGAATCTACAGAAAACTGAGAGGTTTGCTTATTCTCAGGCCACTATGACAACAAAGCGGGGAGATTTTTCTAACGTCGTGGCTACTTATTTTTTTTAATTATTTCAAAAGTCGAATCCATGTTGCATGATGTTCTCCATTATGGTGCTGGCACTGGCTTGGTGATTTTGGAGCATTATTCACCTCTTTGTGTGACTAAGTCAGATTATTTATGCTTAAAATGCTCTTCATCTGAACTTAGGCTGTACTTGATGTAGAGAAGTTTGGCAACAGATGACATTGTAAGATGAAATTGTAAGTCTAAGCACATACATTCTGATAGCCTCTGGAGAAGACCCTGACTAGCACTGTCCCGGCTAGCCTCAGCAATAGGGCTCAGACACTTGTCACTCTATATGGGTTAAGTTTTCTTAAAACCTACTTTTAATAAGGGTTCACAAACTCTTTTATCTCTATCATTTCTAGCCTACTGTCCAAAGGTAGGGCAGAAACTATGGTAAATCGGACAAGGTGACGTGGACTTATTTAGAAGTAGTTCTTTGGTCCAATGCCAGTCTCCATCATCAGGATACCAGAAGTCCAGTGCAGTAGTGTCAGGTCAGGATACCAAACATGAATAAGCAGCTTTTGTATGATACAGCAGAAACAGGTGGGTCTCCTCCAAGTGAGTACAAGTCAGCAGAGCAACCAGAACTAGCTGGACTCAGGAAAAGTTCTCTTAATTTCCATTAAGTTTGTTTTATATGGGCCTGTCATGACATATGGTTAATATACCCAATGAGAGTCCAGAGGAGAAAACTGATTTTTCCTTTACCAAAGGGTATCGATTGCAGATAGAGTCTTGGTTAAGGGTGAGAGCCTATATCCACTTCTCTCTCTCAGAGCTGGAATCCCATCTAGCTTGAACCTGAACAGGCTTTGTGGATACTATCACAGTTTCTGTGATTTCATTTGTGCATCAGTCTTGTGTCTGGACAACATTGTTTTCTTGGAGACAACCATCACCTCTGGCTCTTACAGTCCTTCTGCCTCCTCTTTCACATAGATTCTTGAACTGTGATTGGAGAGATTTGATAAAGATATCACATTTAGAAGTTATTATTCCAAAGTCTCTCCATCTCTGCACTTTATTCAGTTATGGATCTCTGTATTATCTTCTATCTGCTGTAAGAAAAAGCTGATGAGGGCTGAGCAAGGCACTGATATATGGCTGTATATGTCATTAACAGTAATTTTATAGCTATGTTCCTTTAACAAAATAATAGTATTGGGGTTTCCCCTAGGCCCATGACCTACCTAATTTTAGTTCTACTTTATCAGTGCTAGGTAAATTTTCATCTCATATAATGAGATGAAGAAAATTCAATTTAAAAAAAAAAGCAATTACTTACTCCCATAGCATTTGTTCCACTAATGCACTCACGAGTTTATCTTGTGGGAAACCACTGTTAAGGGTGCCATTTTGCAGTTGGTAGACATTAGTGGTTCCCTTTGTTCTCCAGTAGTGTCCAGGATCCTTTCCAGTACCGTGAACACTAGTCAGCAGGCCAGAAGTTTCCACTTAGACACCAGCTCAAAATCTCCATCTTTTTATGACACTTGTAAGTGTTATCTTCAGCAATAGTACCTTACAATCTGATTGGAGTGAATATTTTTTATAGGCTTTGCAACAATCTGTGATGGTTTGGGATTTCATGGAGCCCCTTTGGCCAATGACTTAACAAGATAGAATCAACCCCTAACACTGGAAGTTTTACTTGGTGGCATAAGATAACCAGTTTGCCTTCTTTATTATTTGGTGACTCTACATTAGTTTCGTATATGTGCATTTTTAAAGAAGCTTCTATTGAAATGGGTGTTCATGTAGTTTTTCAAGTGGCCTTTAATGTTAGTTGTTCCTCCCCATATTCCCTTGTTTACCCTTCTCTTTCTTAACCTCTCTGTTTAAACCATGCTGTTTTATTTCCTTAGTCTCTCTATAACAATACATTACACTTTCCCTTCTTTTAGCGATCCTTTACCTACCTCCTAGTCTTTTACCAGGTACCTAAACTCTGTGGTTATTCATATTACGTCACACATATTGAAGGCTTAAATGATAAAATCCACATATAATAGGAAATATACATTTATGGTTTTGGTCTGGGTTATCTCACTAGGGATGTTTTTGTTTTTTGTTTTTTCTAGCTCCATCCATTTGCCTGTGAATTTCACTTTTTAAAACAGCTAAACTCTATTCCATTGAATAAATGTACCACATTTATATTATCTATTCATCAGCAGATGGACATCTATGGCTAGACCCAAATTCTGCATATTATAATAGAGCAGCAGTAATGTGATGTGATGTTTGACATGAGTTTTGGTGTCAATATTTGGTCTTGTGTGTGTGGGGGTATTCCATCCTTTTGTTGCTGTTGCTTCCTCTGGGTCCTCCCAAGTGTAGTAGTAGCTGCAGGGTCTCTGATAGAGACTGTGTGTGAGTCTAGCCTGATGTGGCCACTGGGGATCTCTGCTAGGAAGTATTTCTGCAGAATGGACACAAGCTTAAACAAGGAATTGGCATGGGCTATAGAGTTAGGTTGAAAGGGATAGTTGTAAAGACCTAACCTGAATTCACTAAGGACAATCTAGAGAATAGCTTTGCTAATTTTTCCTTCTTCCTCTATTCATTCATCCTTTCATTTTGAGATATTAGAAGATCACAATGCTGTGTGAGTTTTTATCTACACAGCATATTTACAGAGATGCTGTATAGATTTAAGCATAAGTCTTAGTTCTTGCTATCTTATTAATTAAGTTGCCCTTGATTATCATAAAAATTAACTCAATTTACTTTTTCACCTCTAAAGTACATATTAGCCTCAGACATAGCATTACTTGAGAAGATTTACTGGATTAACAACTGTCAAAGAAATACACTATAGCTTCTAGAAATAGAAAACCAATTGACAACTGTTACCATAACTGTGGGGCATGCACATTGCGGAAGCTTTCAGATTCCTGATATTACAACAAAGAGAAAAAAAAAGAGCCACATTTGCTGAGAGAAAGTGACTCCTGACTTTCTAAGATCTCCTTTGGGAGACAATCTGCAGTCAGGTTTCCTATTTCTCAAGTTCATGCTTGAATCTAACACCTTCCTTCAGCTGACACCTCAGTGACATATGACCCATTATTTCTTTCTTCAAGCAACTTTGTTAAATTCTTATGTAACATTGCCATTAACTCATCAGTGTTACTAGAATGATGACTGCCGCAATAGAAAGTGTTTTGTGTTGATATCTGGAAAAAGTTACCAGTTACATAGTGAGAATATGTGAAAGTTCATGACTATATATGTTTACTTGCACATATACACATGAGTGTTTTATGTCTCCTTCTTAGAGAATTTTGCAATCCTGAGGGATTACTGCTGAAGAAAATGCAAGGCCTGTGAACTTGTAGACAGACAATATGTTTTGTTTTACTTTTCATGCAGGTTTCATTTTGCCAGAAAAACAGAAGAAAGAATGGATCAGGTTAGTGAGGTAGTAATCAGACAATGACAGGTGACCAGGTGGCAGATGTCATGATCTACAGGGAATCTCTTAGAGAGCAGGCAAAGGCAATAGATGAGTGTGATTTTTACTACTGTTGCCTGCTGTTAGGCATACACCCCTGGCTGGTATGGAGCCTCACCCTGCTTTATACAGTGTCTGTGGGACCATTTAGAAAAAGGGAATTCTCATCTTGTTGTTCCACCTACAGGGTTGCAGACCTCTTCAGTTCCTTGGGTACTTTCTCTAGC
>NC_034599.1:21137598-21150133 GCF_900095145.1 Mus pahari
AAAGAAAATAATAATAATAAAATAAAATAAATAAAAAAGAAAAAGGGAATTCTCAAATATTAAAGAAAAAATTCTACAACTTAAGCAAAAATGTACAAGAAAGTTCTTGTTTGAAAAGGACCTCTAGATACTGGGATGGGATCGGGCAGGCTGATAGATGCCAGCAGGTAAACTAATCTGCAACATAAGCTGGGGCTGGCAGTTTCACAGAATGTAGTGTTATTTGGAATGGGACCAGAGCTGCTGACTCTGTCAGTTTCTCAACAGGTAAGGCATGGCAGTGAGAGTGTTTTTGTATGGTGATAATGTGGGAAAGAATATTAATCTGAGAAGATTTAGAGCTGGCAAATAAAAACTCCTAGGATCTGAATTTCTTGGAGTAGAATTTAAACAAATCTAGGACAGCCTATTACTATCAGTTCAGAGGGAGTGTAGGCTATGATTTTTGGGTACAGTTGCAGTTAGATGGAAGGGCATACATACAGAGAAAAATGGCAATAAGAGTAGAGGAATTTAGACTAAGCCATGAGACTGCAGTGTGGGTGCTATGCTCACATGCTTCTTTTGCCTTGATGATGTTTTAAGTTAAATCTCTTTTGTTCCACTTAGAATTACTTGTGTGTGTGTGTGTGTGTGTGTGTGTGTGTGTGTGTGTGTAGGCATGCTCATGCCCAAGCTCATGTGTAAAGGTTAGAAGACAACTTGCAGATGTCAGTTCTTTCTACCATGTGGGGTCTAGACATTTAACTCAGATGGCCTGACTTTATATCCAGTTTCTTCACTCGCTGAGCCATTTCTCTGGGCTGGGATGGTGTTATATGAATGTGGGCTTTAGAATTTTATTTTAAGTACAATTCAAATACTTTTCATCAGGACTTGTTCACCACTTTACCCACTCCTGAATCAGTACAAGCATAAGAGCTGTGTGTGAGTTCCCTAGACATAGGTCATCAACCTTGAATGAGGCAAGTATTGAGGTGATGAATCTGCTGCTAACAGGAGGAGGTTTTCAGGTTTTCAAAGTGTGTGGCTTTATTTATGCATTCATTAAAACTCCCTGCCCTCTCCCAGACCTTCTACAAACCTATGGATATAGAATTATTTGGAGAACCTTTTCCTACATCTAGGCAAGTTGTTTTGACAAATGCTAAATAAAGAAATAAACACTCACTGGAATCAAAGAAAATATTTAAGAAAATTTTGGCTAAAGTCCTTGTGATAGGCTATATGTTTTCCATTAAGGTTAATATGTAGAAACCTTGGTATCGGGAAACAGACGGAGTAGAACCTTCTAGATGTGGGAATTACTGGGTATTCTTTACACCATCAGTTCCATTCTTCCAAAGACTATAGCTCTTGTCGGACCCTGATATCTTGTACCCTGTCCTGTTATTTGAGGTGCCACTCACTCTTGCATACATGTGCTTTTATTATGACATTTTCTATGAGCCAAGCAGAAACTAGTACCTAGCCATCAAACCTGAATTTTAAGTCTAATAAAACTTCATTGTATAAGACTGGCTGACCATCTTTGTTAGAAAGATGGCCTATGAATACAAAGCATAGCTCCTGGAAGAAAATTAACTGACAGAAGGCCTGTCGTAGCATTCCAGCGTACCACATGTAGCTGTCTTTTGCTACTTTGTGGGTTCTTCTTTCTTTTACCCTTCTCTACACTTTTCACCCTCTGAACCCCCTAACACTGGATAATAGAGAAAACAGGACAGAGAAAAGGGGGAAATGTTATCCTTGGACCACTTCCTGCTGATTGGTGGCATCGAGTTTCTTGGGAAAAGTTTGGTCTTCACAATCAGAATATCTAATTTCTTCTTGTTGTTTTTTTATGCATGATTAATTAGCAAACTTTGACCAACAACAACCATCAACCAAGCAGCAACTAACAACCCAATAACATCCAACCATCAACTTACCACACAACCTATTGGGGCTCTAGCCTGAAAGTTCCGGAAAAGTTCCCAGAATTCCAAATGTCATGCAATTACAGAAACTATCTGTTTCTCACAAAATCAGGCCACTACAGCACAAAGGAAATCATAGTCAGCTGCTGTAGACATCTGAAGCAATCTTGTACCCCACATCTGGGATTTAAAAAAGAAAAACATAGTCTTATAATATCTTTGTTTTTTTTTTTTTTAAGAAACCAAAATGCCAAAATTGTCGCTATATACCCATAATCCATCACCAAACAAAACTTTTAACTGGTTATATGAATGCATGATTGGCTTGATAGTTTAAATTTGCCGGTTCAATGTTCAGGTTAGATAGCTTCTCCTCCCTTTTCCCTGCCTCTCCCCTTGAGGCATACCCAGCTTCCCTGAGCTAGCTGTAGGCTGTCTTTGGAGCTCTATTTTTTGATCATCACTTAGCCAGCTTCCTCAAGGCTCACCGCTAAAGAAACATTCAGGCCTGCTAGACCAAGAACATCTAGTCCAAAGCTGCCCACTAGAGCCCTGCTGCATAAGGGGTATATAGATTAGACCTGTCTTCTGGATAACTACTACATCAGGATCATATAGGGACGACCAGAGTGCTAAAGGCCAGCACAAAACAACAAGAGCAAGGGCAACATGTCATATTCAGAGCAAAGCTATCCCACTATAGCAAGTCCTGGATATTCTACTACAACTGAAGCACAAGAAAATGACCTAAAATCCAACCTTAGAATGATAAATGCCTGTAAAGAGAAAATGAATAAATCCCTCAACAAAATACAGGAAAATGCAATCACGCTAGTAGAGGCCTTTAAAGAGGATACTAATAAATCACTTAAGGAAAAACAAGAAAATACAATTAAACAAATGAAGGAAATGAACAAATCTGTTCGAGACATGAAAATGGAAATAGAAGCAATAAAGAAAATATAACCTGAGGGAATCCTGAAGATGGAAGACCTAGGGAAGAAAACAGGAACTACAGAAACAAGCAACACTAACAGAATACAGGAGATAGAAGAGAGCATCTCAGAAATAGAAGATAAAATAGAAGAAATTGATACATCAGACAAAGAAAATGTTAAAGCTAAAAAATTCTTGACACAAACATTCAGGAAATTTTGGATACCATGATAAGATCCAACTGAAGAATAATAGGAATAGAAGAAGGTGAAGAGTCCAAGTCCAGAAAGTATTTTCAAAAAAATCATAGAATAAAATTTTCTTAACCTAAAGAGAGAGGAGCTTTTAAGCGAACGAGAAGTTTACAGAACACCAATTAGATTGGACAAGAAAAGAAAATCCTCCCACCACATAATAATCAAAATACAAAATCTTCATAACAAAGATGCAAACACAACCAAGAGGAGTAGACATCAGGAAGTAATCAAAATCAGGGCTGAAAACTAGCAATTAGAAAGAAAGAGAACTATACTAAGAATCAACAAAACCAGGCACTGGTTCTTTGAGAAAATTAAAATATAAACAAACCCTTAGACAAATAAACTAAAAGGCAGATAGATAGTTTCAAAATAATCAAAATCAGAAATGAAAATGAGACATAAAAACAGACACTGAGAAAATCCAAAAAATCATTATGTCTTACTTGAAAAACATATACTCCCACAAATTGGAAAATCTTAAGGAAATGGATGATTTTCAAGACAGATACACATTATCAAAGCTAGGTCAAGATCAAGTAAACTATTCAGTCCTATACTCCCAGGAAATAGAAGCAGTTACTAAAAGTCTCCCAACCAACCATACCAAATCAAACCAAAAGAAAACAAAAAACAAAAAACCAAAAATTTCCCCAAAACAAAAAAACCCCCAAAAGCAAAAACAAAAACAACAAAACAAAACAAACAAACAAATAAACAAAACCCAGGACCAGATGCTAAATTCTACCAGATTTTCAAAGAGCTAATACCAATATTCCTGAAACTTTTCTATAAAATAGAAACAGAAAGAATATTGCTGAATGAGGCAGTTTTTGCATGGTCCTTCCTTCCATCTCATCTCCAAACTTTGTCTCTGAAAAGCCTTACATGGGTATTTTGTTCCCCATTCTATGGGAGGACTAAGTATTCACACTTTGGTATTCTTCTTCTTGAGTTTCATGAGTTTTGCAAATTGTATCTTGGGTCATAATCAACCACCAAACACAGACACAATTGCATGTGCCAGCAAGATTTTGCCGACAGGACCCTGATATAGCTGACTCTAGTGAGACTATGCCAGTGCCTGGCAAATACAGAAGTGGAGACTCAGAATCATCTATTGGATGGAATACATGGCCCCTAATGGAGGAGCTAGAGAAAGTACCCAAGGAGCTTAAGGGGTCTGTAACACTATAGGTGTAACAGCAATATGAACTAACCAGCACCCCCTGAGCTCATGTCTCTAGCTGCATATGTAGCAGAAGATGGCCTAATCGGTCATCATTGGGAGAAGAGGCCCTTGGTCTTGCAAAGATTATATGCCCCAATACAGGGGGAATACCAGGTCCAGGAAGCTGGAGTGGGTGGGTTGGAGAGCATGTTGTGGGGGGATAATAAGGGACTTTTGGGATAGCATTTGAATTGTAAATGAAGAAAATATCTAATAAAAAATTGTTAAAAAAATATTGCCAAACATGTTTTATGAGGCCAGAGTCACGCTGATACTTAACCCAAAGATTCAACAAAGAAAACTTCAGAACAGTTTCCCTTATGAACACTGATGCAAAAATACTCAAAAAAAAAAAAAAAAAAAACTCCCAAACTGAATTGAAGAGCATATCATAAACATCCTCCACCATGATCAAGTAGGCTTCATGCCAGCAATGCAGGGATGGTTCAATATATTGAAATCCATCAATGAAATCTACCAGAAAAACAAACTGAAAAAATAAAATAAAATAACAAGACCATCTCATTAGATGGTGAAAAAGCCTTTGACAAAATCTAACACCCCTTCATGTTAAACGTTTTGAAGAGATTAGGGATACAAGGTACATAACTTAACATATTGAATGCCATATAGCATATTAATAGTCAAAATCAAATTAAATTGAGAAAAATTTGATGCCACAAAAATCAGTGACAAGAACAGGCTGTCAAATCTCATGCCATGTTTTAAACATAGTACTTGAAATTCTAGCTAGAGCAATAAGTCAACTTAAGGAGATCAAGGAGATACAAATTAGAAAGAAAGACATCAAAGTATTCTTATTTGCAGATGATATGATAGTATAAATAACCCCACAAATTCTACCAGAGAACCCCTACAACTAATAGACACATTCAGAAAAATGGCTGTATACAAAATCAACTGAAAAAAATCAATAGCCCTCCTTTATACAAATGATATACAGGCTGAAAACAGAATTAGAGAAGCAACAGCATTCACAGTAGTCACAAATAATATATCATATCTTGGTGTAATTCTAAACAAGAAACAAAGACACATATGACAAGAACTTCAAGTCTCTGAAGAAAGAAATTGAGGAAGATATCAGAAGATGGAAAAATCTCTCTTGCTCATGGATTGGTAGGATTAACATAGTAAAAATGACCATCTTAGCAAAAGTAATGTATAGATTCAATTCAATCCCCATCAAAATTCTAAAACAATTCATTACAGACCTTGAAAGAGCAATTCTCTACTTAATACCGAAAAACATAAAATCCAGGATAGCTAAAACAATCTCGTACAATAAAATAACTTCTGAAAATATTACCCTCCCTCATTTCAAGCTATAGTACAGAGGAATAGTAATAAAGACTGCATGGTATTGGAATAAAACAGACAGGTTGATCAATGAAATAGAATCTACAACTCAGAAATAAACTTTCACTCCTATGGACACTTGATATTTGATAGAGGCCAAAACCATGCAATAAAAAAGAATGTATCTTCAACAAATGGTGCTGGTCTAATTGGATGCAGAAGAATACAACTAGACTCATAGCTATCACCCTGTACAAAACTTAAGTCCAAGTGTTTCAAAGACCTAATCATAAAACCACACATACTAAATCTAATAGAAGAGAATGTGGGAAACTGCCTTGAACTCATTGGCACAAGAGATCAATTCCCAAGAACACCAATGGCTCAGGCACAAAGATGAACAATTAATAAATGGGACCTCATGAAACTGAACATCTTTTGAAAGACATCAATAAGACAAAACAGCAGCCAACAGAAAAGGATCTTTACGAACCCTACATCTGACAGAGGACAAGTATAAAAAGAATTTAAGAAATTAGATATGAACATACCAAATAACCCAATTAAAAATGGGTACCAAGCTAAACAGAGAGTTCTCAACAGAGGAATATCTAATGGTTGATAAGCACTTAAAAAATGGTTAACATCCTTAATCAACAGGGAAATGTAAATCAAAATAACTATGAGATTCCATCTTGCATTGGACAAAATGGCTTAGATCAAAATTTCAAGCAACAGCATATGTTGGTGAGGATGTAGAGCAAGTAAAGCATTCCTCCATTGCTGAGGAAAGTGCAGTCTTATACAATCACTTTGAAAATAAATTTGGTAGTTTCTCAGAAAATTGGGACTAGTTCTACATCAAGACCCAACTACACCACCCTTGGACATACACCCAAAAAGATGCTCCACTATACCACAGGAGACACTTGCTCAACTATGTTCATAGCAGCTTTATTTATAATAGCCAGTTACTAGAAACAACCTAAATGTCTCTCAACTGAAGACTGGATAAAGAAATGGAATATTACTCAGCTATTAAAAACGAAGACATCATGAAATTTGCAGCCAAACTGATTGATCTTGAGAATATCATCCTGAGTGAGGTAATGCAGACCAAGATGGACAGGTATGGTTTGTATTCACTTATAGGTAGACATTAGCCATAAAGAAAAGGATAACCATAACCATGCTACAATTCACAGACCCACAGTAACTGGGTAGTAAGGAGGGCCCAAGGGAGGATATGTGTATCCCACTCAGAAGTAGAAACAAGATAGTCATTGGAGGTGGATGGAGAGAGGGAACTGGATGGTAGAGGGGGTGATTAGGCTATGGGGATGGCAGTCAGTTTTGAAGGAGAGGTCAGGGTAGGGCTGGGAGTGATAATGGAAATCCATGAGGGGGATCTCTAGGACTAGCTGGAAAACTGGGATAGTGGAGGCTATGGTGAGTCTATGGGGGTGACCCTAGCTGAAATTTCTACCAGAGGGGAATATAGAGACTGAAGTGGCCACCTCCTGTAGCCAGGCAAGACTTCCAGTAGGAGGAGGGGTATTATCCTACCCACAAAACTTTCAGCCCCAAAGTTGTTTTGCCTATAGGAAGCGGCAGAGACTGAGGGAATAGTGTAGCTGCCAGCAGCTACATGACCTGGGTTCCTAAAAGGAAAGCTGGGGCTGTATTGGATAGATGGCTAGAAAAATAATGAGCCCAAAGTTCTCTGATCAAATCCCAATGTTTACTTATGAGTCTGAGCTTATGGAGGGGGTGGGGGAACACATCCTCCACTATGCCAGGATCTTGTTGCTTTGTCAGGATTGTGTCAGGAAAACAGGTTCAGTTTCTCAGCAGGTAGTGGCATCTTGGAGGAAGCAGCAGATGTGACAGGACAATAGACTGTGGCACCACAAACCACAATGGCAAGACAAATCAACCAGGAACTAAACCTGCTGAAACTGTGATAGTCTTTTTTCAAGTTGATAGTCTGGGGTATTTTGTCACAGCAACAGAAAAAATAAATCATATTTTTTTTGTGACTATTAGAAGGTGTGGCCTTGTTGCAATAGGTGTGGCCTTATTGGAGGAAGTGTGTCACTGTGGGTATGGGTTTAAGACCCTTGTCCTAGCTGCCTTTGGAACTAGAGGTAGAACTCTCAGCTCCTCCAGCACCATGCCTGCCTGCATGGTGCCATGTTTCCTGCCATAGTAATAATGGACTGAACCTCTGAGGCCGTAAGGCATTCCCAATTAAATGTCCTTTATAAGAGTTACAGTCATCATAGTGTCTCTTCACAGTGGTAAAACCATAAGAAAGACTCATTTTATTATCTACAAAATGGGTAAGATAGAGAGTTATGAGTGTTTAATGCAGCAGAATTTTAAAGTTTAGTCGTGGATGCCTCACAGCCAGGACTGTAAGCATTGTCTTTGGCAGAACCAGGACAAATAGTTTCCACAGGTCTCTACCAGACCAGGAAAACCGGAAGTGTTACAGTCCTTAGAAGGGAAGCAAGGCTTGTGCAGTTAGGTGTAAGGCAGGTAGCTGGGATCCTGAGTCTTGTCAGCTACTGAGGCAATTGCCAGTGCCAGCAGCAGGGGTAACTGTTTCAGGGTGTGGCAGCAGGCAGCAGCATAGCATGAGTCTGACCCTGAGGTACAGGGATGAACGCTTCAGGAGAGAAAACTCTTCTCCAACTGTTTATACCTCAGTAAAACAGCCACTCTCTGATGGTCCGCAGTGAAATAACTGTTGCACTTTTCCCATGTGGATAGAGGTTTTATATACATTGATGAGTAGGGTGTGATCAAGGGGAAAATGCTTACCGTTGGCTCAGTCTGAGATGCTAGTAATGCTCTTTTTACATAGGGAAGGACTCCAGGTACATTCCCTATGATCCTCTCAGGGTGGTGGTTTGGTTACATATTCCATAGCAAGTAGAGGCATGAAGGGAGTGCCCCCACTCCTACTCTTCTCAATCCTGAGATTTACAGGGTTTGAACTTATTCAACCAACCTTACCAGTTCTTCTGTCTGGTGGCACAGTCCACTTGCCCCACAGTAAGAACTGTTGATAGCTCACTTTTATGCACATTCAGGTGAGATTCGAGATACGAGGTCATTTATTTAAGGCATTTTGAAAGGCAGTGTAATTAAAATGGAAAGATATAGGAAAAGGGGGCTTAAATGTAGGCTTGAAAGTAGAAAGAATAATTTCACAAGAAGAACAGAAAAGCAGAGAACAGAGTCAGACTAAAGTTGTCATGAAATCTCCTGGCATTGCCATCCATGTCCCTGGTTCACTGGCCTGTTGCAGAGTCACAAAGTCCCTAGATAGACTCGCACTGGACGTTCTTTGCTTCTCATGACCTGTATATAATAGCTGGAAGCACTTGTTCATTCTATCAACCTTACCACTCAGGGGGCCTTTAGAGGGTTTGACTATAGACAGTTCATTGAAGCTGGGTTATTTAGCCCTTAAATTTAATGCGAATTCCCAATAAGTACGTGATGTTTAGCCAGATGGCTGCAGACCAACTGGATTCTGGTAAACAAACCCTTCTGAATCCTCTTCTAATCTGATAGAGTATCTGCTCCTGCCTGAAGTGTACCCTGTCCCTTATAACCTTTTTTCTGTCCTATGTCAGAGTGTGGGTAAAAAACGTTTGGTTTCCTTGGAGCCTTGGATTCTCTTTTCTGCCTATTACAGAAAAGAACTGTTGACCAGTCTAGTGTCTAGAGTTTATACTCTAGAGCTATCTACAGGAATGTTGCTTTATTAGATAGATACAGGAGCTAGGGAAGAAGTTCTTCTGGTGGTGGTCCTTGTAGAATTTGTGACCCTGTGTTTGACAGCAAGAGCTGGTAAGCAGCAGATGGCCAGGGGAAGCCAGTGATGCCTTCCAGGGTTAAGGCTCTTGTGGAGGCTCGGAAGTCAAGGCTTGTTAGACTATGAGAGGAAGAGCTTTGCTATGTCTGGAGATTATTGGGATTATCAGGATTTCCCAGTCCTAGACAGTGGCCAATGTTAGAGTTCCTGACCCTGGAGTCACTGAGACTCTTTACACTTAATACTTGGCCACTTTCAGAGACTCTTTCAGTGACAAGGGACTGCCATTCTCCCTCCCTGGATCTTTACTGCCTTCTGTCTTTTTCCATCTCAGCTCACTTCTCTCCCACATCTACTCTTTTACACCCCTGCCCTCAATTCCTGCCCTGGCTACTCTTCCAGTCTGTTCAGGTGCCTTTTGTTGATATTTACCATCAAGGCTGCTGCCACTGCTGAGGTGACATCTATCTGTGTTCCTTTGCCACTAATGCTAATTCTGATGCTGCCTCTCAGCTGCTGATCTTGTGGCTCTCCTGTGGTTGTCAAAGCTATTGGCTCCAGTCTGCTCAATCACATCCACAGTTTAGCCTTCCATTAATTCCTCTGTCATCACTATGGTCACCTTTGCCTTCTTCATGCTCCTATCTTTGTTCATTTTATTAATGATGAGTAGCAAAAGAAAGCAAGAAAGAGCCATTCGGGGGGATGGCTTTTAGTTGATCTGCTGCTGAAATACCAGAGAAGGCTGTATACATAGGAGGGCATCTCCCAAATGGCTCCAAACTGGATCAAACACTCTACTTGGGTGACATTTGTACCCACCACAGAAGACCTTCATGTCAATGATAAATTGTGTTTTCAAGAATTATAGCATGCTTCCTTTATGTCAGTCACAACAATCCCTTTGCTAGACCACCATGTACAGTATTTCTTTATTCAGTCAGGATGGATAAAGCTGCTGGGTTTTCTAGAAATCAACACAAAAATTGTTATAAACTGAAACCTGAAAAAGTCACGAGTAGAGCCTCAACCTTAGGAACTGAATTTTTGTTATATCTGCAGTTAGCATGCAGTTCAAGAAATATGTGAGTGTACAAGGAGGTAGGCATAAGTGCAGGGTAGATGAGCATTTGATTAACAATCCTTCATTCAAGCCAACCAGGTCACCAGGAAAGAGTTGAATAACTGTCAAACAAGGAGTCAAATTGTTCCAACCCAAATATTTCTGCTTATTTACAGGAAAATAACCAAAGTGGTAACTAATATTTATACAAGATCTAGCAGAGTTTAGTAATTTTTTTAAATAATGTTTAAGATCTGCCCAGTACCCCAGAGCCTGGTGGGTTTACCTGTGTATCTCACAGCCACTTTCATGAACTCATGTGTCTGTAGATAAGCTTTAAATTGGGGAGTATCAGGAAAGGTTAAATTGGATAGTGAAAAAGCTCCTTTAAGGAAGGGTAATTGGCCATAGTGGTGGGGGGTACTAAGCTGAGGACACAGAAGGATGGCCACTGTGCAGAGGTGTCTGCATCCACACATGTGTTTAATTCCCTTTATGAAGTAGGTATTGTAATGTTTTAGTACCCGATGGCATAGATCATAACTTTTGCCAAAGTTAGAAAAAGAAAGATTATGAAATAAGAGTGTCTGCATCAGGGACAACATTGAGTGAAGGATGCCTGTAGTTTGTCTCCACATGGCAGCTTTGTGCCTAGGATGGGATCTGGCAGGAAACACAGAGGTGACTAGGTCACGAGGTAGTTGGAGAGCCCGCTCTAACCAAAGTACCATGCTCAAGGGGAAAGTACCCTGAAGGACTCTAGTCTCCGGCATGGCCAGAGACATATAGAACAACCCCAGCAAGAAGTGTACCCCTGCCTCTTTACACCTCAGAATAAGAACATGAGCCGAATATGGAACCAGGTGCCAGGTTTGCATCTAACAACAGATTCCAAGTTGTTCATGATGTGCAGAACAGCAGAAGTGTGGTAGGGGAGACTGACCCTGAAACATCCTCGGTAGCCCTGTCCTTGGCCACAGCAGGGGAGAGCTGTACAGATCACAGGGAACCTGTGGTGGAAGCTGGTGAAGGATACCCAGATAAACTGAACATAGGAACACACAGGGAGTAAATACGATCTCCTCAGACAGGAAGAAGCATTGGCTTACAACATAAGACCTTCTGTTTCATATTATTCCCGTTTATGTTTCTATGCATTTCGATCTTAATTTTTATTTACATTTTCTATGCATTTTAAATGTTAAAATATTCTAAAATTTCCCCCCAATGTGTATACTTTTGCACATTAAATATCAAAATTTTGGATAATAACTAGTATCTTGTTAGAAAATACTCTATGCACAAAGTCGCCCCCCCCCCCATACCAATGTAGGAGCTAGAGAAAGAACTGAAGGAGCTGAAAGAGCTTGCAGCCCCATAAGAGGAACAACAATATGAACCAACTGGTACCCAGGGAATAAACCACCAACCAAAGAGTACACATGGAGGGACTCATGGCTCCAGCTGCATATGTTGCAGAGGATGGCCTTGTTGGACATCAATGGGATGAGAGACCCTTGCTCTTGAGAAGGCTCAATGCCCCAGTGTAGGGGAATGGTAGGACAGGGACAGGAGTGGGTGGGTTGGTGAGCAGGCAGAGGCGGGGAATAGGATAGGGGGTTTTCAGAGGAGAAACAAGGAAAAGGAATAACATTTGAAATGCAAATGAAGAAAATATCTAATAAAAATTATAAAAAGAAGAAAACTGCAGTGAGCAAATGTATCTTTTAGAAATCTAAGTGAAGAAGATCCAGAAATGAATCTACGCACCTATGGTCACTTGATTTTTGACAAGGGAGCTAAAACCATCCAGTGGAAAAAAGACAGCATTTTCAACAAATGTTGCTGGCACAAATGGTGGCTATCATGTAGAGGAATGATAATTGATCCATTCTTATCTCCTTGTACAAAGCTCAAGTCTAAGTGGATCAAAGACCTCCACATAAAACCAGAGACACTGAAATTGATAGAGGAGAAAGT
>NC_034599.1:21153977-21191936 GCF_900095145.1 Mus pahari
TGCTTGAGTTCCAGTCCTGCATCCTTTGGTGATCAAAAGCAGTATGGAAATGTAAGCTAAATAAACCCTTTCCTCCCCAACTTGCTTCTTCGTCATGATGTTTGTGCAGGAATAGAAACCCTGACTAAGACAGGTATGGGCTTGAATTACAGATCTTTCCAAGACTTTTATCATGAATGGGTGTTGGATTTTGTCCAATGATTTTTCAGCATCTAACGAGATGATCATGTGTTTTTTGTCTTTCAGTTTGTTTATATAGTGGATTACATTGATGGATTTCCATATATTAAACCATCCCTACATCCCTGGGATGAAACCTACTTGATCATGAAGGAAGATCATTTTGATGTGTTCTTGGATTCAGTTTCCGAGGACTTTCTTGAGTATTTTTGCATCGATATTCATAAGGGAAATTGGTCTGAAGTTCTCTAACTTTGTTGGGTCTTTATGTGGTTTAGGTATCAGAGTAGAGTAATTGTAGCTTCATAGAACGAATTGGGTAGAGTACCTTCTGTTTCTATTTTGTGCAATAGTTTGAGGAGAATTGGAATTAGGTCTTCTTTGAAGGTCTGATAGAACTCTGCACTAAACCCATTCTGGTCCTGGGCTTTTTTTGGTTGGGAGATGATTAATCACTGCTTTTATTTCTTTAGGGGAAATGGGACTGTTTAGGTCATTAATCTGAACCCGATTTAACTTTGGTACCCAGTATCTGACTAGGAAGGTGTCCACTTCATCCAAGTTTTTTAGTTTTGATGAGTATAGCCTTTTGTAGTAGGATCTAATGATGTTTTGGATTTCCTCAGTTTCTGTTGTTATGTCTCCCTTTTCATTTCTGATTTTTTAAATTAGGATACTGTCCCTGTGTCCTCTAGTTAGTCTGGCTAAGGGTTTATCTATCTTGTTGATTTTCTCAAAGAACCAGCTCCTGGTTTGGTTGATTCTTTGTATAGTTCTTTTTGTTTCCACTTGGTTGATTTCAGCCGTAAGTTTGATTATTTCTTGCCATCTACTCCTCTTGGGTGATTTTGCTTCCTTTTATTCTAGAGCTTTTAGGTGTACTGTCAAGCTGCTAGTGTATACTTTCTCTAGTTTCTTTTTTGAGGCACTCAGGGCTATGATTTTTCCTCTTAGGAATACTTTCATTGTGTCCCATAAGTTTGGGTATGTTGTGGCTTCAGTTTCATTAAACTCTAAAAAGCCTTTAATCTCTTTCTTTATTTCTTTCTTGACCAAGATATCATTGAGTAGAGTATTATTCAGCTTTCACATGAATGTTGACTTTTTATTATTTATGTTGTTATTGAAGATCGGCCTTAGTCCTTGGTGATATGATAGGATGAATGGGATAATTTCAATATTTCTGTATCTTTTGAGACATGTTTTGTGACCAGTTATATGGTCAGTTTTGGAGAAGGTACCCATGAGGTGCTGAGAAGAAGGTATATCCTTTTGTTTTAGGAGAAAATGTTTTGTAGATATTTGTTAAATCCATTTGTTTCATAACTTCTTTTAGTTTCAATGTGTCTCTGTTTAATTTCTATTTCCAGGATNTGTCCATTGATGAGAGTGTGGTGTTAAAGTCTCCCATTATTATTGTGTATGGTGTAATGTGTGCTTTGAGCTTTACTAATGTTCATTATCAAAGGAAGTAATTTCTTATAGGTTTCTCAAATACTTTGAGTCCCCTTTTAGCCCACCACCATCCAAAAGTAAGTGAGAAATGATGGTAAATAGGACAACAGGGATATAGACCTGTTTATAAGTGGTTCTTTGGGGTGATCCCAATCTTTGTTGTCAGAATACCAAACGTTAAGTACAGTAGTATGACGATAATTACAATCCAGCTCAAAAGTATCACCAAACATGAATAAGCAGCAATGGCATGATCCTGAAGATACAACCAAGCCTCCATAGAATTGCCATGAATAAGCAAGAGTGATCACAACCAGCTGGAATGCCAGTAGAAGTTCTCCACTGTGCTTCTCTCAGCAAAGTGAAGATGTAAGATGAAAGAAGTGTTGCAGGACTAGCTATGCAAATACACTGTCACTGTCTATTCTGTTCTACTAATACTCTCTCCAAACATAACATGTCTTCTCGTAGGTTTGCTTCAGCAAAACATCACAGGAATCTGCCTCAGCAAAACATCCCACAAGTCTGCTTCAGGAAAGTATCACATGACACACCCAAACCGCCCCCCCCCCCCCCGAGTGAACCATGAGGAGCTGGTGATTGATACAAAAACAAGAGGAATTTATTGTTCCAGCATGCTGAGGTCATCCTGCTCCTGAAAGAGAGGCAGCGACCATGGGTGACCCATTCAGTGAGATTTTATACTGTTTCCAGGGGAAGAATAGAGCATCAGCAACTAAGCACAATGTGATTGGTAGAACAGTGTGAGTTTTAAACTGATTGGTCCTTAGGGGATGAGGTAGCAAGTGCTTCCCTTATCTGATGGTGGCCATAGTCTGTGTCCCTGAGGCCTTTCTGAGGAATGTAAAGAGCCTCTCCCTTCTGGAGGGGAGGGGTTCCTGGTGGAATTTTTCAAATTGGTTAGCTGACCTCTTCATTAGAACTATCATATGACCCATCTAAACCATATGCTCAAAGGCTTTCATCACTTACTACAGAGATGTTTGTATATTCATGTTCCCTGATGCTCTAGTCACCATATCTGGGGAATGTAATCATCTTTGATGTCCATAAACTGAAAAATGCATTATAAAAATGCAGTGGGCATATACAATAGAATATTATTCAACTCTAAAGAAAAATGAAATCATGAAAATTGCAGGTAAATGAATGGAATTGGAAATATTGTACTGAGTAAGATCACCCAGTCCTATAAAAACAAACATTGCACGTTTTCTGTCACAGGAAGTCTTATCTTCAAATCTTTAGACCTTTGTTTTGTGTGGAAGCTAGGAAACTAGAAGTAGGCTATTGGTGGTGGGGATGCCCTTAGGAAAAAGGGATAATAGACTAGAGGTGAAAATAGAGGTGAAATTGGACAGAAGAAATACTAGGGGAAAAGTGCTCAAGCATACAGTGGATTGATAGGAATAGGGAAATAAGGAATTAGGGGGAATCTTAACTAAAATAAAGTATACCCTAAGAAGGTACGTGGAAACCTTCAGTATTGCCATTCAAAAATGGAATATGTATGCTATAAAAGAACAGGGAAAGAGTTTTGGGAAATAAAGGTTAAAGAAATGATGGAGACAACAAGTAGAGAAACAGAGTGAAAGGGAGCAGGTTAACCAAGTTGAAGTGTGAATAAAGAAATCTTAGGAAATACCATTACTTTGCAAACTAAGTGCATGCTCTTCTTCTCCACCCTCACACAGAGGAGTCTGTGCAGAAGTCCCAAATATTAGTAAATAATTCTGCTGCAAGAACACATAGATTATTAAGTGAAAATCTCAACATCTGGTATAGGTTACCTTCCTCTGAGTTATTCATCATAGAAGCCATAAGTGGCACCTAAAACAATACAGATTCAAGAATACACAGAAATCAACATGTAACTGAACAGGAAATGACATTTGCTGACTAGCTTTCATATTAATGGGAGATGCTCTGGAGGCTGCTAGAAAATAAACTTCTAGAAAAGAAACCAGTGTTCAACAGCAAGAAATAGTCTCTTAGAGAACTGTCTTCAGCAGAATAAAGGACTGTCTGGAGATATCCAGAGAAATGTGCTCACTGGTACAATTATAAGTGTTAATAGGAGTAACCACTTGGTCTCTTGATTTGATTTAATGCCTACTCCACAGGAAGGCATTTCTAGTATTTTAAAATGGTCAGAACCTATGGTCTGGTAAACCATGAGTCCTTTATTAGAATTTACTGTTATTTTGATAAGCTTTCATTTTATCAAAGTACCTTCTAAATATTTGTTTATACACATATACCTCCTTGATGTTAGTTAAGGAGGCTTCTTATTGTACTGGATAATAACTGAGAGTGGTCATATATAGAGGAGACAGCTATATCACTCACCCCTGCAACAAAGGCTCAGGGATCACTGAGGAAGAGGGAGCCATAAGAAACAAAAAGGGATGTGAGATATTCTTCTCTGGAAATGACATGGCCAATCATTATACACATTACCCCAACAACTGTAACCTACACAGAGTCAAGCCTTTTAAAAAATTCCAGCATGTATGAAGTGGGGCTCCTAAAGCCCTACCTGTGGCTAAAGTGCTATTTGCAGTTGATGGCTACTAAGGGAGATATATACCTTTTCTGTAGGGGTGAGGCCACACATTAAGCAATCCATACTCTAATGGATAACCCCATACATGGGCTTATGGACAGCACTAACTAGAGTCAGTGTGTTAATAATTAATTCATTAAAATTATAAAAGGAGAATAGAAATATAGGAGAGAAATATGACAGGTAATGGGAAGTGAGGTGTGAAGGGTGAATATGATCAAGATGTACTATGTACATATGTGAAATTTTAAAAAATTAAACAAAATATTTAAAAACAGGGGAAACATCAACTAACAGACAGAGGGAACAACAATAGAAGGACCTCAAATATGTCATAACAAACCTAAAGAACAGGAAATCAAGGAATAATATATGTTAATAAGCCTTGAAAATAATTATGTACCAAATTTGACTGTTATACCCAGAAAAACTATCTATTAAAATAGATCATTAAGGATATTCATGGCACAATTTAAGGAAAATGAAACTAGGACTCAAGAAAATTCTTAAGAGTAACATATACAGACAAAGAATACAGTTTCATACACAAGAATTCAAGAAAAAAAACCATCATCATAAAAGTGACAAACACACATAAGGGATTTGTCATAGAATTAGTCAGGTCCAACACAGCAAAGCAGCAAATGTCCAGCACTACCAGGAGAGGACAAAAAAAAACAATAATTAACCAAGATAATTGAAAAACAAACAACAAAAATAATAACACTAAACCCTCTTATTCATCATTGAATGCAAAAGGCCTTAACTCACCAGTCAAATTACATAACCTAACTGACTAGACTGTAAAACAAGATTCAGCTATCATGTAACCCTAAGAAACTCATGGAACTAGAGAGGACATTCATAAACTGAGAGTCAAGCTGTCAAACAAATAGAAGATGCCAAGGACTAGCCTTGGTTTGGAGAGATATTCTAAGGAAGGGAGCCATGAAACAACAATTCCAAGAAAATTCTTGGGTCTAAGCTGGAATTCTATGTTCTGGCTGGAGACAGCTTTCAAGCCTGCTTCTTTATGTTGTTTTCTTTCTCTCTTATCCGCTTTCTCTGGAGATCTCCAGACAGCCCTACATTTTCCTGGAGACATTTCTCCAAGAGGCTCTCTCTTGCTGTTGTGAAAACTTCCCATCATAGCTCATCTCCTGCATATCATAAGCCCAGTCTTTTACTTTACATATCAATCCAGTCATTTATTTCAGGTTTTCTTTTGATTTTTCTATTAATCAGCATCCTTTATTTAGCCCCTTAATTCTTACAAAACAGCAAGCACATTTTAGCCCCTTAATTCTTACAAAACAGCAAGCACACATTTTCTTTAACATTGCAAAAGAATTGAAAGATCTTCCTGCCTCAGTTAAGTACAGAGGATAAACTAGCTGGTGGGATCTTGCCCTGAAATTACTATTTCTATTACACCTAGGCCTGGACTCACAGTGTACCAGGCTGACCTTGAACTCAGGAATCTGCCTGCCTTTGTTGTTGTTGTTGTTTGTTTGTTTTGTTTTGTTTTGTTTTTTGAGACAGGGTTTCTCTGCGTAGCCCTGGCTGTCCTGGAACTCACTTTGTAGACCAGGCTGGCCTGGAACTCAGAAATTCACCTGCCTCTGCCTCCCAAGTGCTGGGATTAAAGGTGAGCACCACCATGCCAGGCTTTCTGCCTGCCTTTGTATCTTTCTGACAAGCTGGCTCACTAATGCAGCTGCCTTTCTTTCTTTCTTTCTTTCTTTCTTTCTTTCTTTCTTTCTTTCTTTCTTTCTTTCTTTCTTTCTTTCTTTCTTTCTTTCTTTAGATTTGTGAAGACCCTCATATAATTCATATTGCATCCTTATTTTTTGCATAATTGAGAAATTACATATTTCTGAACTCCTGTTTTTAGAGTTCTTTTTCAAAGCCTCAAGGGCTGTCCTGAAGTCTCCTGGAATTTACCATTTTGCTAAATTAGCCACACCTCTGCCTCCTGGACTCATGCTGTCTCTGATTATCATGGAGTCAATAATGTTAACAGGGAGGACATTCCTTAAAGGAGGAGTGTAAAACATGTACATTATACAAAAAGGCCTTATGCCCACGGCAGGCATCAACCCTCTTGAGGCCCAAATCAGCTGGCCCTGTTCCAGGGGCAGGGACCATTTCAAATCTATCCCCACCAAGGCCATGCAGGACCTGGCAAAACACTACAAACAAAAAACTGTAAACAATGTCAATATGATTAAAGTGATTGGAAGGATTAAGAATGGATGAAGCTCAGTAATGTGCCCTGGGATGAAAAAGAAAAACAAAAGAAAAAGAAAAAGAAAAAGAAAAAGAAAAAGAAAAAGAAAAAGAAAAAGAAAAAGAAGAAAAAGAAAAAATACTTGGTAAACAGGAAACCTGGGGATCTCAGCATCACCAAGACCAGAGGACTCTATGTAAACGTACAGCAGGAAAGGGCCCCCGTCTTAGAGGAGATGATATGTAACACACTGAATTAGGAAACAAAATAGAATACAAGTTAACAAAGAATAACTCCACTTAAAAGTAAAGTATCAGATGAGAAGAATTCCTAAGCATATTGGCAAAGCCTTAGACTATTTTTTATTACATTTGCTAGATACCTAACTAGGAATGGGATTAATGTGTCCTATGAGAACTCTGGTTGTTTTACTGAACCCACTAAATTGTTTTCAAGTGTCTGAAAGAAGCTAAAGTCCCACACGCAGAGAGGGACTTTTATGGTGTTGGAAATATGCTGAAGTTTACTCTCAGTTACCAATATCCTATATGCCTTCAGGATGCCATCATTGGATGAAGCTATGTCAAATACAAGGTATCTCTCACCAATATTTCTTTCATTGCACAGGACAAATCAAACATCCCCAAATAATACTGACAAAATAAAAAAAAAAGGAAATACGTTGCTTATGGTTCTTAGTTTTTCTTTGCTAGAATGTAAATTTCATGAATGGAGTCATACTTGTTCTGGGCATATCCAATATTATCCAGCCCATGTCTAACATGCTTACTATCTCCATAAATATCTGTGGAATATTGAAATAATTTAATGAATGTGGTTGAAGTCCACAGAGGTTAAGTGGCTGTTCTACAGGTAGCTAATGTTTGAGCAGGGATTTTACTAAATTAATGTGGTTAATTAAGTGTTTATATAATTTCTCCCTTATAATGTGCATTACATATTTGCTTTATAATAATATGCAATCACTTTATGGAGGTAATTTTTGTGTCTCCAGAGTGTAGCATAGTACTTGATGCTTAATAAGTCAGTGGAGTATAAAATGAGAGAGTGCGGGAAAAGGTGGTGAGTTAGTGTCCAGGCTCCTTTGACATTCAGTGACAGCATTGTTGCTTCCCAATAAGACAGCATATGCCACAGGGGTTTGTACTACATTCTTTGTGTGCCTAAAACCAGCCCTTGAACAACCAGAATCCTTTTCCTGAACTGTGTCTTCTGTATTCTTAAACACATAGTCCACTGAAGGAAGTCAAGATTCTCTGCCCAATCTCTCTTCAGAGGCGTCCTCAGCTTTTTGTAACTGCTCTAGGGCTGCCTAAGTTAGGGACCTTTGACCCAAAGTTAGTCATCATCTGACATTTCTGATGTCAACCTATTAACATATTTTCATTTTTATGGGACTTGTAATGTAAGCACAGGGTTGAAAACAAAATAAAACCAAATAAAAGATCAGTAGCACTGGCTAATGGAACATTTTTTTTCCTATAACTTACTTAAGTGATAGAATGTAACATAATTGAGACAATAGTTACAACCTAGAATATGCCATGGTATTAGAGACTTCTTAGATGATTGTCTAAACATTCTTATTCTCCATCAGATATTTCATTTCATAGGAACTTCCTTGATAGGTTTAGTCACATCAAGAACATTAGAACAGAAGAAATGTGGTAACCAGCTCATCTATTCCAGGCTCATAGTCTCAAACATCACAGAAACAGGTAAATAAACATTTATAACAATGAACTATGTTAAAGGACACTGAGAAATGTGTGGAGAATGGATGATGGATTTCCAGAGGCTTGGTGGTTGTGCCTAGGTTATCAGAGAAAAGATTGGCAAGTGACTCTTTAATGTGGTATCCTCCATAATGCAATGGAGATGAGATAGATGCAAACAAATTAGCTCTGGCTCATAACTTGTGCAGGGAGAGCATATCTCTAGATTTAGCCTTATGATAATTGTTTTGTGTTCCCCCATCATGAAACACAAAACTTACTGTAGAACTAAAGGATTTATGGCCTTTCTGCCCTGAGCAGCAACAGGCGTGATTTTTTTTCCCATCTGCCCCTGTATTCCTCAAGCTTCTTCAGACCACATATACTGGCAGCAACATTTAAGTTATAGGGCCAGCCCTGGGCAATTACAGTGAAGGATGTACTGCCCCTTCTCTTTGCAAAGGACAGAAGAAGTCTACTTGGGACCTTGTGGCTAGCTTATTCTATGAGACCAGAAGAGGCAGTGAAGGAAGATCGGGACAACAGAAGAATGGAAATAGAGAAGCTGGGAGTAGAAAGACAAAGTAATGACATAAAGTCATTCATAGCCTTTACATAGAGACAGAAAGAAGGAAAAGAGCAGAGATAGAAAAGGGAAACAAGTGGATACAGAAAAAGTGAAAAAGAAAGAGGAAGGGGAAGAGGAAGAAAGGGAGAAATGCAGAATATTGAAAAAGTAAGGAACTTTTGTAATAAATTGAACAGATTTTATAAAATTACATGGTTTTCAAAGTGCATAGTGAGCTATTATTGTCTGCAAGAAAATGAAAGCAATCTCTTTTTTACTGTAGCTGGATAGCTTTACACGCATTAGCTCTCTGAAAATCAACTTCAGGCTCCCAAAGCCTATTCATTATGTAGTAATATTCCAAAGGGAAATTTGTTTGGCATTGTGAGCCTATGCTCCTGCAACACCCTCTCCACACACCAGCATCCCGGCATTCTCCTGAGAAGCCCTTATTTGGAAATTGCATGCTGCCCTTTTTTCTCATGAGGGCTGCTGAGTGTGTCTCATGAAAATGAGCTTGAGAGACAAGAAGACAACCTAGGTCAGTTGTCCCTGGGAGGACAAGCCATTTCCTATCTTAGATTGGAATGCAGTTCATGTGCTAGCAACATTATCATTCCTTAGCTGCCGATTTCTAGTGTGGACATATGATTTTAACCATTGGTGAAATTGGATGTGGATAGTACCAGCCATTGCCACAAATTACTAAGCCCAAATTCTACCTTCTTCTTCCCTCTATCTCTGAATTTTGAAGAGTGTTCTACTGATTTTCATCCAACAGAAGAAATGTATGATTCCCCCTCTGTTACTCATCATACCTCAAAACTCTTGTTTCTTTTTAGAGTCACAAGCTCTCCGCATTCCCAACTAGTATCTTATTGATAGCAGGAGCTCAGTAAATATTACAGTACATGCAAATATTGTCTCACATTTTATGAGTAAACAATATTTAGGTGCATGAGGATTTTTTTCAATTAAGTCAATTTTTTTGTCTTCGGATATGACAAATCTACTATTATGAAAATATACCCATAAAACTTCTTCCAATTTTTTTGTGTTTATATTAAGTTTTTATATTAATTGTAAATTTTATATGGTATATGATAAACATCTAGTTTGCTACTTTGCATATTGATATTTAGTTAGTCTCATACCATTTGTGAAAGAGATTATTCATTTTATTCTTTCCCTGGGGGATAGAGTCTTGGTGCCAGTGTAGAAAAATAATCAATTGGTCCTAAATAAGTGAGTTTGTTAACAGGCTTTCATTTCTCTTCCCTTGGCTAATATATCCATCCTATGCCAGTCCCACGCAGATTTGGTTACTGAAACTCAGTAGGGAATGTAAAATCAGAAAATGTGAGTTCCTGTAAGATTTTTCTGGGGCTTCCACAACAAAGTAGCTCAAATTGCATGAACAATAGTGAAATGTGTTGTCTCTCAGTTCAGGAGGACAGATGTCTAATGAGGTGCCGGTGAGGGTTGATATCTTCATAGATCTGGAAAGAAAGCTCTGTTTCCTGCTATCTCCTGGCTTCTTCATTCTCCCTGCCTTCATTATCACATGGCATTTTGCCATATGTATGTTTATCTTTAGTCATCAGATTGTCATCAATCTGTCAGATTGGGTTATGACCCAACAGAATGACCTCATTTTAAATTGATTTACTCTGTATTCCATTCACATAAGGAAACAGACTGGGATAAAATCCAACCTTTTGTTTTTCAATGTTGATTTGTCATTTGCAGTTCCCCTATTATTTCACAGACACATGAGGATCATCTCTTCCACTTTTTAGAAAATATGCCCCTGAAAATTTTAAGGGATTTCACTCAATCTATGTATTTGGGTAGGGTTTCTGCCAAACAATAGTCACGTTTTGACTCTGTGGATGCAGTGTGGCTTTCCAGTGAATTAGCTATTCTTTAGAGTCCAGAAATGCTGTTTACTTCCAGTTACAAGCTTTTTAGTTTCTTTTAAGTTTGTATTTCCCTATTCGTATTCTCTCATTGTGGAAGCTATTATAAATAGAATTGTAGTTTTAATTTTTTTATGGCTCATTGCTGATGTAATGAACCATGATAGCATTTTATGTGCCTACTTATTATTTGGGATTTTCTAAATATGCAGCCGTGCCATTTAGAAATGTAGAGACTATTTTTCATTCTTTTGTTTTTTGCTAGGATTTCTTTTCTTTCTTTTACTTGCAAATTTCCCTGGCTTACATCAGCAAAATACTGTGGAATAATAGCAGCAAAGGAAAATAGCCTGGTTTTATTACTAATCGAGAAGGAAGAATATAGGCTTAGATTTTTTTCAAAACCTACTTTTAATAAACGTTTTCAAACCCTTTTACCACCCCCGCCCCTTCTAGCTTACCATCCAAAGGTAGGAGACAAAAGATGGTAAATAGGACAAGGAGATGTGCATCTGTTTAGAAATAGCTCTTTGGGGCGATTCCAATCCCTTTTTGTCAGGATACCAGCAGTCCAGTTCAATTTTGTCAGGATAACAAACATGAATGAGCAGTGGTGGCTTGATGCAGCAGCAGAAACAGACAGGCCTTCACAGAATTTTCACAAGTCAGGGGAAGCAACCAGACCCAGCCAGGATACCACAAGAATGTCTCTGCATTGCCTCTCAACAAAGTGAAGATCAGCAAAGACTCAAGAACAAAGAAGCATTGGAAGGCTAGCTATGCAAACTTGCCATCACAGTCTGTGGTATCCTATTTATACTCTCTCCAAACATCATATGTCCTCTCACAAGTCTGCTGCAGCAAAACATCACAGGCATCTGCCAAGCCAGATAACACGTGAGTCTGCATCACATGACACAACCAGAAATTTCCATTTAAGGAAAACATTCAGATTTTCACTAATGTGGTGTTAGCTGTGGAGTTTTCATATGTCTTCTATCATATTGCATGCATTCTCTTCTCTCTTGCCTTAGAGTTAGGTTTATACTGCTAAGGAGTGGTGGCCTTTTGATGATGTTGATTTTTCAGATTATATTTGAATTAACATTTCTCCCTTCCCTTTTATCTCTCAGAACCCATCTGTATAGCCCTCCCCTCTCTATTGCCAATTTATGGTTCTTTTTCACTAACTGTTATTGTTTATGCATTCGTATATACTTAGATATTCCCAAATGTAGCCTGTTAAGTCCAGGATCCTCCCTGGAGATGACCACTGCTCCAATTCTCAGCTTTCCTGTTGCCTGTAGGGCCATGTGAGAGACTGAGGCATGGTCATTCCTCATGCATGTGTGTTGTTCTCTTCATTCAGCACAGGCTTGGGTGGTTACACCACTGCATTGGCTTTGCTTCTCTCCATATTTGCATTCATATGCATATGGGATCTTTGCTTTTCTTGTGTTTCTGTGCTATTGTTTAATATAGGTAAGGTTGGCCTCGAAATGAACTGGGTGTTTCATATTTACTCATATTCTCTGTCTGTCTGTCTGTCTGTCTGTCTGTCTGTCTGTCTGTCTGTCTGTCTGTCTGTCTTCTGTTTCTTTCTCTGCTCCCCAGTGCCTCTCCCCACACCTCTCTTTGTGTCTCTGTCTCACACACACACACACACACACACACACACACACACACAAACACCCCAGGCTACACACCAGCCACCCCAAACTCTATACCTTTCTCTCTTGCTCATTCCTTCTTTCTACCCCCTCCCCCTCTGGATCTCTCCCCTCTCTTTTCTTCTACATTTCTTCTCTCAGAGCTATTTAGATTTATGAGGAGAACTTCACTTTTGTTGAGTTTTTTTTTCTCTTTTACAGCACTGCATTTCTCTAAGTCCCCACTTTCTAATTTTATAAATTATGTTATCATTTTCTGTGACAATTCAACTAAGTTTTATCCATTTTATTAATGTTAAAAAAAAAAGTGAAGCTTGAAGCCAGGCATTGGTGGCACATACCTATAATCACAACAGAGGCAGAAATAGATTTCTGTGAGTTCACGGACAGCCTGGTCTACAGAGAGAGTTCCAGGGCAGCCAGGGCTACACAGAAAAAACAAACAAAACAACAATAACAAGCTGACAAAAACAAAGAAATAAACAAAATCAAAACAAAATTGTAAAATATCCAAAAGCAAAATAAAACTAAAGCTTAATTTCTTGATTCTTTTATTGTTTTGTAGTATCTATGTTCTTCATTTCTCATCTTATTTTTATTAGATTTGATTTTTTCCTGCTAGTTTGGATTTTATTGTTCTTCTTTACTTATATCTTTAATTCCAGTGCTGATTATGAACTTTAGCTCCCTTTCCCCCCAAGGGGGACATGAGCTCTAGCCAGAAGTATCCCTCTGAAGTCTGTGTTTGCTGCACCCCATATACATTTTAATGTTTTATTTATTCTTAGAATTCTCAAATTTCTCCTTAATTTTTCTTATATCTGTTTTTTTAAAAATATGTTATATATTTTTTAATTACCCACTTCTCTTCTGTTACTGATCTCTGGATTTATTCTACTATTGTAGACAATAGTTTGAATGATTTTAATATTTTAAAAATTTCTTGATCTGACTTGAGGCCCAAACCATGGTCGTGAAGAACATATTTGATGTGTACCTTAAAAGAAAAAGTATAATGTATTATATGGTGAACATGAGACCCACCCTGGAATGGTTGATATATCTAGAGTTACTTTCTTGGAGAATTTTTCTTCACAAGCAGTTATAAATGACAGTTTATTATTAACCTTTATCCAAGAGGATATGTTTTCATTTATTTGCGCATTCATTCATTCATTTTCTTTAACTATAACAAAATAAAATATAATAATGAAATCTATCACATCAAATTTGTACAGGATAAACACCATATTTTTTTCTGTGATTTTATTTGGTTATAGCTCCATGATTTGTTTTATTTTATGGATAGAGTTTCTTTTTTTCCCCTTGGTTTGGGGAGGGGTAGATGTGGTATTGGTTTTTGTTTGTTTGTTGAGATAGAACTTAAATTTAGATGGTAAGTTTAGGGAGAAGATCTGGAAGGACTTCGTAGAATAGAAAAGAAAAGGAAAGACATTCTTAAATACATGGGCCCCTCATTTCTGCATAGAGATGACTGGGGAATGTACTGTTGTCCCTAAGGATCCAGAAGAGAATGATTCCAGGATGACTCCATAGATGCCAACACTGGTGGAGGCTCAAGTCTCCCCAATAAAATGGTGTGGTGTTTGTGTATAACTGCAACAAATGAGAAAGTGTACATTCTGTTATTGTTGATATATAGTTTTATATACTCTTTTGGACATATTTAGTTTATAGTATTATTAAGTCTCTATTAAGTTATGGATTTCATGTCTGCATCTTCTACAGATTATTAAAAATGAGGTCATAAAGTTTCCAACTGTTATTTTAAAAATATGACATCTCCCTTCAATTTTGTTTCTGGTATTTCAGAGATTTGTTTTTCAGTGCCTATATATTTGTTACATGATCTTCATAAATCCATACTTTTGTCAACATAAAAGGAACATAAAACGTCTCTTTTCATCTCTTAACAGTTTTGTACTTAGAATTTATATTGTTTACTAAGGTATAGTTGCTATAACTCCTTTTAAGATAGTATTGGCAAGAGATATCTTTTTATGGCCTTTCATTTTGAGTGGATTTATGCTTTATATTCTTAAAATGATCTTTTGTAACATAATTGTATCATGCTTTCTTTTAAACAAAATATTAAATATTTGTGGGTATATATGTGTATCTGTTTATCCATATGTGTGTTGCACTGAAGTAGACATATGTCTTAATCAGTGAACTATTGCTGAGAAGAGATACAATGACCATGGTAACTTTTAAAAAAGAAAAGCATTTAATTGGGGCTTCCTTACAGTTTCAGAATTTTGGACCATTGTCATCACTACAGGAGCATGGTGCCATGTAGACAGACATGGTACTGAAGAAGGAGCTGAAGATTCAACCTCTTGATCTGCTGGCAGCAGGAAGAAAGAGACTCTAGGCTTGGGATGGGCTTTTTGAAGCCTCAACACTGACACCCAGTAACACACTGTCTAGTTCCTCTCATACAGTACCATTCCCTCATGAGCAAGCATTCAAATATATAAGCCTCTCTCGGGTCATTCTGATTCAAACCACCAGAGTCTAAGGCAGCCAGAAGGAAGAATCTGAAATACTGGGTCTGGATCTGGTAAACTGCTCTGTGTGGGTGTTAGGACATAAATGCAGGTACTCTGCAAGTGCAACAAGTGATTTCAACTGCTGCCCTTGCACCAAGCTCTCTTTGCCTTTTAAATAGAATTCTTAATTATTTATCTTTAAATTAGTAACTAGCAAGAAAATAATAGAATTTTATATTTGTTATTTTCTATTTGTCATATATTTCATCCCCCATTTTTTTGTAATGTAGCCTTCATTTGAATAAAAAATTGTTTTGGTATAACACTGTTATTTCCTTTAAATTTCATTTGTGTTAGTGATATACATATATTAGATGTTATCATTGGGATTAAAATTAATATCTTAAACTTATAATTTAGTTTGCATTGACACAACTTTAAATTCCATACAACATTAAAACATCTGTTCCTAGTTGTGTTTGTATGTGTGTCCATGTGTATTTATGTTGCTATTGGCACAATTTATATCTTTATAAATTATTTCTCTTTAACATATTTTATCATTATTGAAAGGAATGAATTTTGGCCTGAATGAAGATGACTCCGTGACAGGCTGAAAACTAGCAGTCCAGGAGATCAGGCCTCAGTTTCTACTTCCCAGTACTGGACAAATCAGTTACTGGAACAACTGCAAGCTTATGTAAAAGGGACCCCTCCCAGCTTGGAAAAGGACAGCTAGCCAAACTTGCAGACAAGAGGTCAAGAGATACCCCTCCTTGGCAAGGAAAAAGAATAGTTAGCCAAATTTTCTCGAAGCAAGACCCTAACCAATCATAGCATCACCCAGACTCCCAGAAAAAGAACCCACCATTCAATATACTGAACATCTACCCCTCCCTAATGTTCCTCTTTTTTGGCTTTAAAACAATCTGTGAATTCAGTAAGGGTCCTTTCATTATGATGGAATTGGGCCCCTGCATACAGGAATCTGTTTTACAAATACCCTTTTTCTTTTGCACACTATTTAAGGCTGGGGTAGCATTCTTCAGCGATTCATGGACCCTAATATCACTTGCTTGTATTATTTAAATAGTAGTGGAAATCAGATATGAGCTCCAAAACAAAAAGATAGTAATAGTTCCTGTTGTATTCATCATGTAATCACTCTTGATGGAACCCTTTATTTTCCCTGTGTCTTTGATTCACTGTGTAGCATTCTTCTATTTGAACCCCAAGGTTCCATTCTACATTTCTCCCTTATTAAGTCTAATGGCAACATACTCTGAGCTTGGTCGAGCAACATCTTCATTTCCTCTTTGTTTTTGAAGTGTGTCTTTGTGGGACTTAATATCTTGGGTGACTGCTGTCCATTTATTTTTGGAGCCCTTTGTATTTGTTTTCCTAGGTTTATTTTTCGCCTCTGTGATTTCTGGTGAACTGTTAGCTGTTAAGCTGAGGAAGCTTTGTGATGGGTACTTTTTTTCTCTTGATGCTTTTAAGATTCTGTCCTTTATTGGTATTGCTAAGCAATTTATTGTTTTTTAGTGTAGATATTTGTGACCCACTTTTTCTTTTTTCTTTTTTCTTTTTTTTTTTTTTTGCTTTCAGTGTGTTCTTAAATGTAGGGTTATCCAATTTACAAAGTTTGTAGCAATCTTATTTCTCTGTGCTCTTTCTTCTCTCCGCACTCACTCTGATTCTTCTGCAATCTTCTATGTTCTTGCTCACTTGATGATTTCTTACAGGTCTTGCAAAAAGTCTTCATGTTTTTTTCTTCATGTTTTTATCCTTTCTGGTCTGCTTATTTATTCATATTTCTTTTCAGCTTTCCTAGCATCTTATCCTGTTCACTCAAATTTGCCATCCAAACTCTGTAGTGTGATTTCAATTATTATGCCTGTCTATTTTAGAAATTGTTTGGATTTCTATTAATTACTGATGATTTCTTTTGGGGTATACAGTTTTCTCCAGTTTGCTACAACTTGTTGTCTAGAGTTTCCTTTAACTGAGAAAACATGTTTAGAACAGTCTTCGGGGTCTGTGAGATGGTTCAGCCAGGTAAGGTCACTTGCTGTTGAACCAAAGGATCTGAGAAATTTTCTTTTGAGCTGTTGGCCAGAGTTCTCTAAAAGTCTCCAAAAACATTACAGGTTATTGTTATTACCCTTCGTCACTCCTTGGAGGTAAAAGGTGAGTCCCTATTGCTAAACACACTATGTATTTCAGACTCAGGTCCTAGGGGACATGAACTGGATCTGACTAGAAACTTTCTTTCCTGAGGGTTAGATTTCTTAGTACCAGAAGATACTAAGTGAGTTTCCAAGGGAAAGAAGCCACCAACAGTGCTACTCAGCAAAGATGCCAGTGAACAACAATGACCAGTATGGAACAATAATCTCAAGGTCCAACAGTGGCATGAATACCTTAATAGTAGTCAACAGTTCTCTAAAAGGACATAAGACCTTCTCAACAGAAGAAATTAATGCCTAGTATCAGAAATCTGGCCAACCCTCTCAGGCTAGTGAAGCCATGGATCCTGAAGAGACAGTCTCTAACTGCTACTTTACTAAATGAGCATAACCTCTAACTACATTTGAAGTATACTTATAGCCACAAATGAGTGTAGCTCTTACCCATCAACAAAGATATTTCTCTTCGAAATAGACCTTTATAGAATTATTTACTTTAATTTTTGCTTTATATAGTCTAATGTTAATTATGTTTATTAAATCTTTTGTAAATATTTGGATAAAATATAATTACATCATTTCTCACTTCCCTTTCCTCCTATCAATCCCTTTTGTGTTCTCCCCTCCACTCTCCTATGTTGCCTATAATGTATCTTTAATTCATGATCTCTTTTTCTTTAATTGTTGTTATATATATAACACACACACACAGATACAACTGCTGAGCTTATTTAGCTGTTTGTATGTACAAGATTTCAGGGCTGACCACTTGGTATTGTATGACCAAGGGCCTTGGGCAAGTTAAGGCAGGCCTTCTACTGAGCCCCACCCACATCCACATAGCACTCACGTTACTTTTTCCTTACTCCCCCAGCAGTCCAGCAGTCTCCAGAGCTCTTTGTCTCTGAAAGGTCCTGCACAGAGCTCCTCACACAGTATAAAAAACATAGACGATCCTGGCCTGGGCAGTTGCAAGATCAGAGCTGTCACCTGCTAGCTCAGCACCCTACTGCAGAGGCCAAGTGAGAACATCATTTATCTCTCCTTGAAAGCACCTGAGAAGAGCAAGGAAAAGCTTCCAGTAGCTATGGCAGGTTCTGGACAAAAAGTCAAAGCATCTCAGAGGGTTCTGTCTTCTAGTATAGCTTTCCTACACAGAGACAGAATTTTCTTTTGTAGCTCACATTTAGTCACCACCTCAGGCACTTCTCACCATGAACTCAAATCTTGCTGTCACTTAGCACCATATTGGACAACTTGACACTATTTCGGGGTTTAGCCTTCATTCTAGAATGCCTTCAGCAACAGAAAGTTGAACAATTCTTCCCTTCCCCAGTGTAGCCTAATCCAAGGTGCCATCTACGCTTTGCTCTTCACAACTCAAACCAAGTGTGATATAAAGACGTGATTGAATAGAGCAAGAACATTCTCTGTGGACCTTTCCAAGTCCTGTGGAGTAGAGACCTGCCCTCTCTGGCTCTTCCTCCTAGAGAGATGATCAATTACTTGTGATCAAGTTTGCCCTATCTCTTGGCTCCACTAAGGAGAAATCTCCTTTAACCATGGGGTATCATAATTCTCAGTTCTATCACCCTACTCTTCTAACTTCGAGGAAATGTGGGCTGACTAGTGTCTCTACTGTGCAGGTTGAGAGGTCTCTTCTCTTGGATTACAGATGACCAAACTTATTTCTTAGTCTTCACATATAATTTTCAACCAGGTAATCAAACTTGAGGAGAGATATTCTCAAATCCCTAGATCCTAGCAATATAGCATGGGTGGTGGTAGGGGGGATCTTATGTCTAGGTGTCCGAAACAGGCAAAGAATTGAACATCCAGAAAATACAGATTATTGAGCTTTGGAGAGAGGGGAAGTAATAGCTTTATCTATTTGGGATAAGAGGGACCCTAAAGTTAAAAGTCCACTAACCAGATACTGAATTGAGTATTTGATAGGGAGCCCAGGTCCTCTTGTTCCCTATCCTTTCTCCTTAGATGCCCACTCCTGTGTCTTCTCACAATTTTTCTTCACAATGACTTTCTGGAACAAGAAGCCACTATTCCAGGGAACCTGCTTTCACTTTCCCTGTATACCTGGCACCTTCTAACTCTCCATTAAAGGGTTGTGTGGGAACTAGCCAAGTACAATAGAGTCCAGAGAAAGAAACTACATATGCCATACATTTCAGAATTTAAGTATTGAGGGACACCTTCCCAGAAGAGCTCAAATTGATAATAGGTACAAAGCTTTTTATTTGTTTGTTTGTTTGTTTGTTTGTTTTTGGTTTTGTGAGACAGGGTTTCTCTGTATAGCCCTGACTGTCCTGGAACTCACTTTGTAGACCAGGCTGAACTGGAACTCAGAAATTCGCCTGTCTCTGCCTCCCAAGTGCTGGGATTTAAGTCATAAGCCACCACCACCCGGCAGGTACAAAGCTTTTGTCTTTGCTTTTTTTCTTCTGGTTTAAAATTAAGTTTGTTCTTTGACAATTTAATACATGGATATATCGCATTCTAATTACTTACTCCTCACATGCTCTTTTTATCATTTTCTCTGTGTTATCCCATCCCCGCATCTTTACCAATGTCTTTCATATATTTAATACTTTTTCATTTGGCTTTATCACCCATCCAGTTTAACTAGGGTTACCTGTGTGGCCAACAGATTAGGAACATCTACTGAGGCCTGTTGGGTTCCCCAGTAGATACTTAGCTAAATCAATGGATTTCTCTGTCCCTTAATCTATTAGTAACTTATAATTAACTGTGAGAGATGTAGTCCATTCTTGTGTAGAACTAGGGCAAACATATATAGGTATGTGAATTTCTGATTACAACAGCTGTATCTTGCCCAGAAAATTGCATTTCCCAGTCCCTTTCCCTGTCTTCTGGCTCATAAATTATTTCTGCACCCTCATCTGCAAAATACTATGAGCCTCAGCAGAGGTGGTTCTTACTTAGAACAAGGGACTCACTATTCAATTGTTCTCAGGACATTTTGAAACCAGGAGTCTGGGTTCATCACAGTCTGTTGGAAAGAAAAGCTTTTTTGATTAGGGCTTACAGTGTGCTTCTTTTTACTCTACTGCACATACCAAGTAGTGTTGGTATATAGGGAAGGATGGTGCCTAGTTACTGCCCGTTCCCAGATGGAATAAAATCTAACCATGGAACTCTCAAGTCTCTTCCTGACCCTCATTTTCCATACTCACTTATCCATCAAAACTGTCTCACTTGTTCAACTTGATCAACTTGATCAACACTTGAAAATGACATTAGCTTTAACCTGCTAGTGTTTCACATGCATGTGGTCCTATCTTACCAAACATCTGCCTTCAGGGGTCTTGGCTGATTAATTTGGGTGGTGCTGTTCTCATGTAAAGATGCAGAGCAGATGGGCAAGTGACAGAAAGGAACAGTCCCTCCACTTCCCAGCGGCCATGGGAAACAATAAAACTTAAATCACTTGGTTCAGATTTTTCTGTGTCTCCTTTGTCCCCTGGATCAATCTCCCAGAATTTGGTATAGCTATTCTCCTAAAGTTCAAATTACCCAGGATCATATGGCTCACAAATCCAAGCATTCTTCCAGATCAATAGTACTATCACATGGATTTAGCATGCTTGGTTATCTTCCTACCCACTGATATTTTAGAAAGGTATGAGAAAACAGTTGCTAATACCCACTTTGTATTTATGGAATTTCTAGACCAGGGAAGAAACCAGAGGAGACAGTGGTCACTTTCTCACCAACTCTGATATCTCTTGCCTACAAGGGGTCCCTATCCATGCCTGACAGGAACCCAGAACTCCTCACAGAAATGCTGCTGGGGGACCCTTAGAGAGAAGCTGAGGCTGGGTTCTGGATCATAAAGCACGTCCAGAGTACTGTTCCAAGGAAGGGGAACACAATCATGTAGAACTCAGAAAATGTCTCCAAGGACCATGTCTGTATCATGTTCTCTGGTGAGGCCACAGAAAAGGGAGCCTATGGCCTTAGTTCTGTTTACCTTCAATGGAAGTTCTATTGAGAGTTGCTATTGCCCCAGGAAGTCTAACACTTCAATTTATTTTAACGCTGTCAATAATTTAGTAATAAAAATATAAAGAATTTGCTGTCCTGTTTCCAAATAACTGTGCCAATGGAGTGCATTCTTGAAGGTACTCACCTAGAGTAGCAAAGGACCTCCAGATATGACTCTAAAAACTGCGCACAAGCTACTGCTACTTCATCTAATCCTCACAAAGCTTCACAGCACAGGATGAATAGGAATTCACATAGGATAGCGTAGGTTTCCATAGCACCATTAATGAAGATTAGCCAATTTACCTTAGGTTACACACCAGTGGCTAGTTGCAGTCAAACTCAGATCTTAGCAACATATGTGAGTAAAAAAAAGAATGTGTTTTCCTTCCTTTCCTCATCTCTGATTCACAGGGTTACTTATCTATGTGGCAATAAAGATGATAACATTAATGTTATAATTATAATAATTTTTAAAATTCTCCCTTTTAACTTCAATTTTCAGATAGTTCGGCCCTGTAATTTTCATAAGTCTATGGTCATGTGTATGTCTAAAGAAAGAGATCAATAACACTTTAAGATTGGAGACCATTCTTGCAGATGATAAAAGTCCAAGCTAAACCTAGAAAGGACTGAAAATGTTTAGGAGGGGATTTAGGAGGAGGAGTTAAGGCAACAGCAGGGGCATAGATGAATGGAAGACATGCCTAATGTTGGAGTGAGGAAGAGAGTGGACCCTGTGGCCGCTCCATACATCATAACTTCCTTCATGACTATGCTTCATGAGTTGACAAGATGCCACAGAAAGAGCTGACCTGACCTTTAGCAGCAATTTCCCAAGCCTAAGAAGGACTTCAGACACAAACCATGCGCATAGCCCTCAAAGTTCCAAGATATGAGATGCTCCTGTGGACAGAGCCATGAAGGAACTCTAGGCAACACCTTGAATAGACGTCTGGCCAGGGCTGTCTCCCAACGAGAGACCGTGCAACAGTGGTCGCTTTCTGACCAACTCTAAGATGGCTTCACCCCCTTGAACTTTCTCTAGTAACATCCAGCTGAGCCTCCTCCAAACTCTTGTCCATCAGAAATGTGAACAAAGTCAGATGTTTATTTCAAATGAAGAAATGACAGAATAATTTATAATACCACAAGAGTAATGTGACTAGAATTTCACATCTTTGAGAACTGCCATACAACAGGCCCAAGATATATGACAATGACTTCAAATCAGATCAAGGTTAGAAACCAGAAGGGTGTCTTGAAGAGCATTATTAGAAGCTTTCGAGTTAGGCTGGTGAATCAAGGAAAACATTATCAGTGGGCAGAGAGATGAGAAATCCTATTATGTAGTAAAAGAAAGGTCAGCATGTCTGTAGTCTGTGATAAAATGGAAAATTTTAAATCCGTATGTGATAAACAGATAGATCTAAACAATAAAATCTCCAGGAATAATGCTTAGATTGTAAACTTTTATTTTAGCTATGCATAATAAAGATCAAATGAAAAGAGATTAAATTATGGAATAAAATACAAAGACAAGATTAATTTTCAACAAGTATTTAGGACACTCAGGGTCCAGTACTTGATGTTTTACGGTTATGTTTACATTCCTTTTATGCATTTCTTTTATTTGGTTCTTTATTTTTTAATCTTTAATCTTTTTTTACAGTTCAGTTGCTATCCCCCTCCAGTTCTGCCCTCCTTCTGACAGTTCCTCAACTCATTCCTCCTCCACCATTTCAAAGAGGATGTTCCAAAACCCCAGCCCTAACAGTGCCCACCACCAGGCCTCCAAACTCTCGGGAGCCACAAGTCTCTCAATGGTTAGGTGTATCTTCTCTCACTGAGGCTAGACAAGTTAGTTGTCTGCTGTATATGTGTCAGGGGCCTTGGACTAGCTAGTGTATTCTGGCTGGTTGGTTGCTCAATATCTGGGAGATCTTGGGGGTCCAGGTTTGTTGAGACTGCTGGTCTTCTTCCTATGGGGCAGTGCTCCTCAACTTCTTCCAGTCTTTCCCTAATTCAACCAGAGGGGTCCCTGACTTCAGACCATTGGTTAGATATAAATACCTACTTCTGGTTCAGTTAACTCTTTGTTGGGCCTCTTGGAGGGCAGCCATGCTAGGCTCCTGTCTATAAGTATATCATAGCATCAGTAATACTGTCAGGCCTTGGAGCTTCCTCTTGAGATGGGTCCGAATGTGGGCCTTTCACTGGACCTCCATCCCCTCAGTTTCTTCTCCATTTTTGTCCCTGCAGTTCTTAGAAACAATTCTGGGTCAGAGTTTTTGACTATGGGATGGCAACCCCATCCCTCCACTTGATGCCTTGTCTTTCTACTGGACATGAACTCCCTCTCAAGCTCCCTCTCCCCACTATTGGACATTTCATCTATGGTCCCTCGTTTGAGCCTTGAGATTCTCTAACCTCCCAGATCTCTGGTACATTCTAGAGGGTACACCCTACCTCCCACCTCCTGAGGTTGTATATTTCCATTCATTCTGCTGGCCCTCAGGGCTTTACTTCTGGACCCCCAATACCTGATCATGTTCCCTTTTTTTCTTGTCCCTCCCCCTTCCCTCTCCCACCCAGTTTTCTCCCTCTACTTTCTTCTCCTCCCAAGTGGGATCCTCAGTTGGGCCCTTTGGCTTGTTAACCATCTTTAGTTCTGTGGAGTGTATCCTGAGTATTCTGTATTTTTTTGATAAATAACATTATTGAGTATATAGCATGCATGTTCTCTTGTGTCTGAGATAACTCACTCAGGATTTTTTTTCTTATTCTAGTGACTCCTAGAAAGGTTTTAAATTAAGAATCCCTGGCAGTTCAGACTACAGAATAAAATTCTTTAAGGTCTCATTAAGGTCAGTATGTGAGTATCAAGGTGTGTCTAAAAGATGGCAGATTAAAAATAAGTGGGGTAAGCTAGGCATGGTGGTACACACCCATAATCCCATTATGCTGGATGGAAGGTATGGTAGGACTATAAGTCCTAGGCTAGCAGGTCTGTCTCAAAAATCAAACAACCTTAATTTTGATTGGCCTTTCCCGCACCTGATGTTTTTTCCTTGTCCCCAACCCATCACCACTTAAGTTTACATTCATATAAAAGACCATGTTTACTTTAGTGTGTCAAATACACATAAAAAAGACACGAATGTAATATGTGCAATTACAGAGAACAAGAAGGCTTTCAGTGACAGAGGAAGAAGAATGAGGGAGGATAATCGGGGGTAAAAAAACTGGCTGAAATTCATAGATGTGCACACATATATGTGTTTATACATATATATGTATATAGCTGTATTATATATTATATATACGTGTATGCATAGTGTTTGTATACTAAAGCTTTAATAAAAAAGCAACACAAAAGTCAAACACAAGCAAATGTAATACTTCAGGATACCAACCACTGCAGTCTCTTGGGAAATTTAAGATAGATAAGGGATTATCTCAAATACATTTGAATGCAGGTTTTGTTTAATGAAATGAAATACAAATTTATGCTCAGGGAATACTTAAGAACCAACAAAGCATTTAGAAGCATTGTGTTGAGAGAGCTAAGCATAAGAATTTTCTTTTACATCTAGTAAACAGACACAATGAGGTCAGGGATGAGATGAAAGGAAAATTCTATAGTAGGATTGTAGAAAGAAATCCAGGAACTGCCAGTCACTGTTAAAGAATGAGTGGAATCAGAGGCTGTGGTCTCATTAGAGTACAGAGATGCTGGTTGTTGAATTTACTCCACAGGGCCTTCTGGAAACCTTGATTTGTACAATAACAGATTGTGAAACAACAAAACAGACACTTCCTATTTTAAAATGTCACAATATTTTATTGTTTGGAAACTTGATAAATACATATAAATGTGTGATCAAACCCAACCCCCATTCCTACCACTTAAATTCCTCTCCTGTATCCCTCTATTTCCCCTTCTAACTACATGTGATCTCTTCTCTCATTCTCTCTCTCTCTCTCTCTCTCTCTCTCTCTCTCTCTCTCTCTCTCTCTCTCCCTCTCGTGTGACTCTGTGTATGTGTAGGATCATCTACAGAAGTACGGTTCACATCCCTAAACGAAAATTACTTTCCCTTCCCATCAATTACTAATAGATTCTAAGCTATGGATAGGACCCTAAGAGCTCCTCCACCATCCATACTGGATTTTAGCTGTCTTGATCTTGTGCAGATTTTGTACATGGAATCATATCTACTGTGGGTTCGTGCATTCAGTGGCCCTATTATGTCAGCTAAATAAGTTTCACCATAGATGTCTACTACTTTTGGCTTTTCTATTATTTCTGTAAGATGTTCTCGGAGGATTGGGAACTTAACATAGATGTTTCATTTAGAACTGAGAACCCCACAGTTTCTTATTCTCTGCAAGTTGGCCAGTTGTGGATCTCTGTATCTACTGCAAAAAAGGAGTGTCTCTGATGAAGGTTCAAAGATACACTACTCTGTGAGTATAAAGATAAGAACTTTGGGAACAGCTTAATGTCATATTCTTTTAGCATAATAACAGTATTAGCCTCTTTCCTAAGGTCTATGTCTAACCAGTCATAGGATTTTAGCTTAGTTAACAATCCCAGGCATGAGTTCTGTTTTGTGCAGCAGAAGACAATTCAATTATAAAGTGGTTGATAAGAGAACATTCATGCCACTGTTGCACTAGGAGGCATATCTTACTGTGCTAGTCATTATTGTCACTGACTAGGTTCACATGTGGGTAATATTGTTGAATAATTTCTCTGTTGAGCCAGGCTAGTCTCCAACTTTTCCTGAGAGCCTGACATATGAAACACACACACACACACACACACACACACACACACCAAAACAACAGTAAAAAACCTTAGTTCCTTTTTTAAAACCAGGAACATACTTGGCTAATAATGGGAGCTAGGGCCTTGGGGTATCCTGGGAATTCAACTTCTCCCCACAACAGAAGATGCTTGTCAAATGATGCTGAGTGCTTTGTCTCTGGTGCACTTAGAATATCCTGTGTTTCCTTTGTGTAAATTTGCTTGGTTAGCTTCCTGCTAACTTCGCCCCATCGTATCATAGTGTTCTGCTGACTCTGTCCCATTTCCCCCTGCAAATGGCATGTAGGATGCTGTACTTCTTAATAAACTTACTTACATATGCCATCAGCTTGTTGAGACCTCCTAATCACAAACTTTCCTGTCTTTATCTCTTCCCTTTAAGGAGCCTGTCACCTAAGAATAACCACCTGGCATGGGTCACTCTCTAGTATAAATAGAAACCTCTAGCACTATGGAAGACTATGGAAGCCAGCAGAATAGTTGAAGCTTCCTGATTGATTCCTTCACATCCTCACTCAGTTATATGGTTTAATGTTTTGAAATCTCTATGGGATTCAACTTAACAATTACCCAAAAAGAGGTATTTTATACTTGGTAACTTATGATATCTGGAAAAGTCATCGTTGCCCTCTGTTATTGAGTGACTTCATTTAAACTCCTTTTAAATGTATATGTGTAAGATGTGTGTGTGTGTGTGTGTGTGTGTGTAAATGTGTGATGTATGTTTATACATATGATGTGTACATTTATGTATATGATGCACATGTATATAAGTGTACATGTATACATTTTAAGAAACCAAAGGGTTTCCATGTGGCATTTTAAAAGTTCTTTAGTTAACTATCCCTCTGTATGCTTTCTTCTTTACTCCACCCTCCATCCTCCATCACATTTAACCCTTCCTTTCCATTATCACCTTGCATTTAGTCCCACCTGCAGTCTTTTTTCCTTTCCTTGATATCATTCTCACCCATGTCCCATTATTGTTTACCTGACTGATTTGTTTAGCCCAGCAAGCTCTTTATTGAACATCCCAAGTGATATGTCAACTAATACTGAGCAGGACTGAACCTCTGGGTTCTTCCACAGGCCTGCCTAGAAGAGCTCTGGGCAGGCAGAAAGTACACCAGACACAAGGCACAGCTTCATCCTCTGCATTTCATATCCTGTCTTCCCTTATATAGCTGCTTCCTGCTGTTCTCAATGTCTACCTGGCCTCCTCTGGGCTCCTTCAGCTGAAGTCAAGGCACAGGTAGCATTGCCAAATATGTCACACATTTGTGCAATCCCACATAAATGCTTTTTAAAAAATATAAGAAGAATGATGGCAGATAAAATAATGAGGTTTACATTAGAGCCAGTGTGTAAGTATGTATGTGCTATACCTTTAAAGTTAAAACATAAAAGTAGAAATAATATTTAACTTAATGCTATTAAAACATCAAAACTTGTGCAATAAAAATAAAAATCCTTAGAAATATACACCACTAACCTATTTTATTACAAAGGGAAAATGATTCAAATTAATTTAGAAATGCTATTTTAAAAGAACAGATTAAATATAAAGTGAATGGAATAAATGATCATTTTTATGTCTGACAAAATGACAAAATGCATACATTAAATATATATATAAAATGAGATTATGATAATAAAAGTTTACTCTTAATATAAACATAAGGAAATGAAAAATCATTTCAGAAGCTGAGAGAACTTAATAAATTAATTATAAATTGATTATAATTAATTATATTCTCTTACTTGTGAGGACATTTCACTCCCTTATTTAAAAGGAGGGGAATTAGTTTATACTCATTATGCAGTGTAAGCATGTCTTAGTCAGGGTGTTTATTCCTGCACAAAACATCATGACTAAGAAGCAAGTTGGGGAGGAAAGGGTTTATTCAGTTTACACTTCCTCATTGCTATTCATCAGCAAAGGAAGTCAGGATAGGAACTCACACAGGGCAAGAGCTTGGAGGCAGGAGCTGATGCAGAGGTCATGGAGGGATGCTGCCTACTGGATGCTTCCTCTGGCTTGCTCTTATAGAACCCAGGACCACCAGCCCAGGGATGGCACCACTCACAATGGGCTGGGCCCTCCCACCTTGATCACTAATTGAGAAAATGCTTTACAGCTGGATCTCAGGGACTCATTTCCTCAAATGAGGCTCCTTTCTCTGTGATAACTACAGCTGATGTCAAGTTGACACACAAAACTAGCCAGTACAACGTGTGTATTGAGTTACTTCTGACATAAGGTATGTCATGATAATTCCAATGGCAATAACAGCTGATTGAATTGCAAAATACAAAAGAGAGCAAAACTGGAGATGGGGTTTCCCACTAGGACAGGGCTAATCCCACAGGGCTGATTTTCTAATCCTGAAATTGTCTTTGGTCATTCACTTTAGGATTTATCCTCTAGAGAATGGGCTGAAACCAGCAAACCTAGGTCCTAATTGTGGCTGTGAGAACTGGTGGGAAGGCATATTTTTCTCCTAGAAATCTGTCTTCTCTTCTGCAAACACCTACCTAAGAGTACACATGGATGCTCATTTCCAAAGACTAGCACACAGTACGTATAAAGGCGGAGAGAAGTAGAATTAAATTCAAATTACATAACACATGCAGATGCTAAAATAAAGAAGAATTCTAAGTGGAAACAAGGGTTGATAAGAGAAACATCACAAAACACACTCTGCCTTGGAATCCTACTCTGATTCTCTGTAAATACAGCTACATAATGGTGTTCAGTCAGCAATATTTAAATTTAAATTAAATTAATATTTATGGTAGTGCCGTAATATTACCCAGTGGCATTCACTTTTCCGAGTTTTTATGAGTGTGCTCAGAGATTTTGCATGACAGCATTGACTAAGACACATTTCAGGGAATATATTTTCGTTGTCAAGAGCTGTGACACAGGACATGCAATTTTTCTCTCTCACACAGAGTATCTCTAATAAAGCATATAAGAAATTGATTGTAGCAGTATGTCTAATTTTGGTGATTTTTTTTCCTTTTCTATTATTCACAAGACTAGGCTTTTTAAAGAAAGTAGATAAATATGTGTTATACTTAAAGTATTTAACTTAAAATCAGGAATAACTATGTGTGTTCTCAATGCTACAGTCTTAGCAATAACTGTGTTATCGATGGTACAATCACGGTGATATCTGTGTTTCTTGAAGTTACAACCGTGGTTACACCTGTATGCTCTTGGTGCTACAATCATAGTTACACCTCTGTGTTCTTGGTGTTACAATCATAGTGACAGCTGTTTGCTTTTGATGCTAAAATCATATCAGCACCTGTGTGTTCTTAATGCTATAATCACACTGACAGCTGTAGTTTTGTCCACTTCATCTTCTTGAGTTTCAAGTTATCAAAGGTTTACTTTGCTGCCAGGAAGGAATATTTCATAATTTAAAACTTCTTGACTCTCAAAATACTAAATCTTGGCCTACAGATGAGAAATCTGAACTAGCTCATTATCATCTCCTGGCTAATGCAGGCTGTGATGATATGGACCACTCATCATTATGTGGGAGCTCAGGGAGAAAGAGAAAACAAAAGAGAAGCATTTCTCTACTGCAGACTCAAAGTCAACACATGGAACTTCAGAGCTGAGAACACATTTAGAGTTAAGAACAACTAAATCAAGCTGGACCAGGCATATTGTAAATATTACATATCAGCTGGACCATAGTGTGTCCTAATAATGTACTTGTTTACTTATCATTACTGGTTGTCCATGAGTTTCTAGATGAAATGAAACTTTGAACTGACAAACTGAATAACTTAGAGTTTCTATCTCAGTGTTACCAGCTCCTCCCAAGGCTCCTCCAAGAGCATGTTGTCTCATAAATTCTTAACAACATATTTGAAACTAACAACTTAATCATTATAATGTATTATTCAATCAACTAGAAGTGCTTCCTTTTTTAGTGTGGGGGGAAAGTAAGAAACTGCTGTGAAATATATCTTTATTTTAAAGGCATCTGTTGTTTCTTGGAAGAGATTAGCTGTCAGCCAGTCATCAATTTTATTTTATTGTGTGGCTAAGACATTTGTTGTAATTAAAGACCAGGTGTGAGTCTGAACAAATTTGCCTTATCTGTAAAAATGGTATTTTCAGTTCTATTCATGTAGTAATCTTAAATGTGCTGGACAAGTGATTTTCTCCAGGTGTTCTAAGACATATCCTAGGGGAATAGGGACACCAGGATCAGGGATCAATGTATTTCTTACCAGGACCATCCAGTCCTCTTAGTGGAGTAGGGATATAAGGATCATGAATCAGTGTCATGTTCATTGGAATAATCCAAGCTAACAAGATGCCCTGCAAGCAGAAAGCATCCACTCCTCTCCACAGGTTCAGGGACCTGCCTTATCTAACACTGTCTTCTAGGCAGTGTCTGCACAAGGCCATGGAGCTCCCTCTCCTACTGCAGAGGCTATGGGTTCCGGGAATGGCATCTCAGCTTTGGGCTGAAGGGAAACCTGAAACTTCAGGGAACACAAGGCTATAATTAGGTAGCTCTTGGAGCTGAGAAAGATCCACTTTCACCTGAAGCCTCATTTTCTTGGTTTCAGCTACAGAAGGAGGAGGGGAAAAGAGATGTGAAAGGGAGGGAAGACTGAGAGACCAGAGAAGGAAAAAAATAAGAAAGGGGAGAGAGAGAAGTGGGAGATGTAGAGAGGATTTTACAGCAGAACAGAGAACTCCATTTGTTCAGGAATTAAGGCCAAGAACCGACAAGTGGGATCTCATTAAACTAAAAGAAAACAATCAAGTGAAGAAGGCCGCAGAGTGGGAACGAATCTTCTTCAGCTGCATATCCAATAGAGTATTAAATATTAAGAATCCACAAAGAAAACTAAAAAAAAAAAAAGGATCAAGAAAATAAATTACTGAATTAAATAACAGAGAGTTCTCGAAAGCAGAAATAAAAACTGAGATGAAGTCTAATCTTAAAAGGTGTTCAGCATCCATGCCAAGTAGAGAAAGGCAAATTAATACTACTTGAAGATTTAATCTCACCTCAGTAAAAATGGCTAAGATCAAGAAAACAACTGACAACAAATATTGTCGTGTATGGGGAAATGGGAAACATTATTTACAGTTCATGGGAATCCAAACTGGTGCAGCCACTGTGGAAATCTATGTGGAGAATTATTTACAAAGCTAAAAACAGATCTAACAAATTATCCAGCTTAATCACACTGACTTTTACCCAAAGGGCTCAACACCTAGCTGCAGACATACTTTCTCAACCATCCTTTTTGCCACTCTCTTCACAATAAATACAAACAACATTAATGTCCCTTAACTGACTAATGAATAATGTGGCACATATATATATGCACACACACATACATGATAGAATTTTATTCAACTTTAAATAATTCTAATGAAAATTGATGGTAAATGTATGCAACTGGAAAATATTATATTGAGTGAGGCTACTAGAAAGATAATGTCAAATATCATCTCTTATTTGTGGAACATGCAGAGTAACTTCAGGAGCCAGGAAAATAGAAAGAGACCATGGGGAAGGCTGTTAGAAGGATCTCTAAAGGGAGCATAAGAGAACACAGGTATTATGAAAGAAGAAAGAAAAAAATGTGTAGTTTACTGGAGTTATTGCAGGGTATGATAGTGCCACCTCCCAAGAGCTATAGACCACCCAACAAAGCCACAGCTCCAGGCAAGGAAAACTCCCTTTTGAGTGGTTGGTCAGGAGAATCAAGAAAGACTCCCCAATGTAGTTTATTGCCATTGCCCATGGTTGACGTCCAGAACTTGAAGTGAAGACCCTATCTCTGAAAATACCACACATTTCAGGCACAAGTCATTGAAATATTGGCTGGAACTGACCAGAAACTTAATTCTGGATAACCGGTGCTCTAGATTCCAAAGGTGCTATGCAAGTTATTAAAAGGGCAGAAGCAATCAACAGTCCTTCCCAGTTGTAAAGTGGATGGACCACAATCCACACCTCCACAATCCACACACAGACCAACAGACAGACAGACACACAGAAACACACACACACACACACACACACACACACACACATTTACATGTACACATATATGTATACATATACACACATATAAACACAAACAACCCTGTGTTCCCAGGCGTCCTGGGATTATGCTGATACAGCCCCATCAGAGAAAGCCCCCATCTCTGCAGAAAAGAATGCATTCGTGATGTTATTTTGGCTGCTTTTGTTTAAGCATTTGTGAGCAAAGATTAATAAAACAAACATTCAAATGGTTGGTAACTTTGGGTTCTTATCGGTGCTTCCTTGACTACTGTTAGAAGTTACCATTGTTTTGCAGGGCTCCCATGATCTCTAGCCACAGTATCCACTCCAGCCTGTCAAAGGTAGCCTCAATTCTCACTGAGAGCCTAGAAAGTTCACTGATTGAATCCCTGCATCTGGCAGACTGGATGGAGCTCTGCAGAGGTAGGTAAATGTCTTTTGTGTTGTGATAAGAATTAGTAGAGCCTGCCCAGCTCTAATATTACAGCCACTACTTGTGTTATATTCACTCTTATCCTACCACCCCCATAGTCAACTGTTTAATTCTTAATGACCTCTTACTGTTTTCCTCTAGGTAAGTCTTCTACATCTATGCTAGAAAGTCTCATATGAAGCTTTGGACAATCCAATAGAATACAGTATGTGTACCAAAACAGAGGACAGATCACATACTTGGCTCTCTCACATAGCTCAAGTTACTGAGGTGGGGTGTGTGTGTGAGGTTATGTGTGTGCATGTGCAGGTCCATGAGTGAATGTGTGTCATCAGTGCAAACTGCATGTGTTTTTGTCTCTGTTGCACATATATGTGTTGCAGGAAATATTAAATAAGAACCCGCACATTCCGCACATGTGCCAGCAACTCTCAGCCCAAAATGAACCTACAGGCTTCCAGTGCTACCACCCAGAAAACAGCAGACCATATGGCTCCAGAAAAGTGATCTCAACTCTGCAGGCTCTCGGTGGTCCCTCTCCAGCTCTCTCTCTACCTGCCACTTCTCCGGTGAGGCCAGAGCTCCTGAGTTCTTTTCATTGCCATGTCAGCCCCATGCATCGACCATCCACTCCATGGTCAGCCACCATAACACCCATTTACCTGGTAGAATCAAAATTCTTAAAGCGTATAATTAACCAATCAGACTTATATCAACAAAATCACAACTTACAAGATGCCAATACAATAATATCTTAACCAATTGATAATGATAAAAGCTTTATCCCAGTTATTCTAACCTTATGATACCATAACTACCTGTGGCTGGTTAAAGCCACACTGGTTCATGTCTGCTTCTATTTTGACTTCTCCTCATCCCTCTGAAATGTTCTCTGTCTCTGCAACTCTTAGCTCTGCCTCTCCTTTCCCTGTCCAATCACAGGCCTTATGCTGCCTTAATGTAGTTAGACAGGGAAAATCCTGCAAAACATATGTAAGTCATCGCCCTTGTCTGTGCATGCTGTGTTTCTTGCTCTTTAACTGTTTAATATTTACTTATTTGTTGCAGTGTTAGGAATAAAACACAAAAGCCTTATTATGCTAGACAAAAGCTCTTCGCCTAAGCTGAACTTGCATTGCTCTACTTTAATACCCTTCAAATTAGACTGCATCTATTCCTTCTTCCTTTTCATTTGGCCTCACCTCTGCAGTGATATCTTAAAACAGGTGAAGTTTTGAGTCTTTCTCCTGCCTCTGAATTCCATCCGTATCTTTCTTCAAATGTCAGGATCTACCTTCACAAAGATATTCATTACGTCCAATGCCAATTTCAAATGTGGTATAGTTCCCCAAACCATCTTCAACCCTTATCCAAGAGTACCTACACATTTGATTTTTTTGGAGAACTCACAGAACTGAATAAAAATGTTAAATTCATTTGCTGGGTGTGGTGGCACTAGCCAGCAGTTCCAGCTGTTTACTCTAAATTAGAATACTGTCTTTTATAGGGTAAAGAGAAAGGGAAGGAAGACTTGGTACTCAAGAAGCTAATGAATCTTGGGACATTCAGGGAGTTTATGAATGTTGTAAAACTCACACTTCCAAAGTTTATGGAAGTGGCAAGCAATTGCTGCAGAGATCAGACTCTCATGCTGTCAAAACTGCCTATAAGTTATGCAGGGAGCTTCATGGATGTAGCTGTCCTAAGTTATCACCCGGGATGGGGTAATGCAGTTACACTTAAATCATCTGGGCTCCTAAAATCGCTTACCTATGCTCCTTGAATAACCCTAGTGAACTCAGTTGTCTTCTAAGCTAGACTTGGGTGGAATAATTTCTCTTGTCTGTTGTCTGAACCTTATCTAAGATTAACTAGACATTTTTGTGTCTCAGAGAAAATTTACATAATATAAATATACCCAAAGCAGCACAACCAGAACCAAAGATAAGTTTAGTAGAAGACATTTTATGACTCCTGCAGTGGGTGGTAAGATATACAACTGAGGCTGATCTGGCTGAGGGTAGAATACTTGTCTGTACAGATAAGAAAATGTGATTAATTTCTCCCTTGTGATATTAGAAAGTAAGTGAAGTTAGGATGACAGATTCAAAGTTTAATGTCCAGATAATGCAAGCTTTATAGTACAATGGAGTCGTGAAGATACTTGCCTCCTTCTGGTCATGATAAATGATGAAATTGTGTGTCACCAAGGAAGATCACGAAAGATTTTTTTGTTCTAATATTTTAGTGAAGGATGATCATATGCTGCTGGTGTTGCTTATCTTTATCTGTGAGCCTATAGATGCATATCAGATAAGGAAGACAATTATATTAGAAGACTGAAGATGTAGGTGAGAGGCCAAATCTTTTATTATTCGAGTTCAGACTCTATTTTAGAGAACCTGATCAAAGTTTGAACTCAGGTAAACTAACAGGCTGGTACATACCATTACTTTTACCAAGTTACCCCCCAACAAAGCCTAAGTCTAGCTCCAGTCTCTAGGCTAATCCCCAGTAAGACCGGCATCTCCAGGTTACATGTTCAACAAGACCAGTGTCTCCAGGTTATTCCCACCAACAAACCTGCAAGCCCAGGTTACAAGCCCACCCCTTACCTAATGACCACTAATGCAAATGGGAGCAGAAATTAAGTTTATGCTATGACTCCCAGTACCAGTCAATTATGTTAAAGCCACAGTAGCTTTCCAATAAGATGCTTACACACTTATCCTTCCATTTGCTGCTTACTATAAAGTCTTGCCCCAATAGATATTCGGGGCTCCACTCCCACCAAAACCATCCTCTGTGACAGTGGTGCATGGGGTGGGGGTGGGGCAAGCTAACTCCAATAGAATAAAGACCCTGCTGTGAGTTGTATCAGATCATCATCAACTCCTGTCTGTTTTGGGGGGGATCACTAACATTTCCCTAGCACTACATGAGCATATATTTCTCACAGCCTACTTTAATAAATGTTCAACCTCCCCTCTAGCCCACCACCTACCAGAAGTAGTAGAAAAAAAGGTTCTTAGGATATGGGGAAGTAGACCTGTTTAGACATAGAACTTTGGGCAATAATTCCAAACTTTATTGTTAAGATATCAGCAATTGAGTCTACTGGCAAAGCACTGAACATAAATGGGCAGTTACAGTCTAGTCCATTCAGCAGATATCACACATGAATCAGCAAGAGTGGTTCAATCCAGAAGAAACTGCGAGGCTTGCCAACCATCCCAATCCACTGAAGTAGCAAGGCTGCATAAGCCACAAGAAGCCACAGGAGAGTTTCTTTCTAGAAGTCACCATAAATGAAGCTCAACAATACAATGTAAGGTGAAGCCGTACTTGTGTGTCATCAGCAAAGACTAGGAAGATAGAGCGAGGCAAACCTATTTTCTCTATATTTTATTTAATATATTTTTTTATTTTATATTTTATTTTGCATTTTAATTAATTGGTTATTTTATTTACATTACAAATATTGCCCCCTTCCCAGTCTCCCCTCCACAAATCCCCATCTTATCTCCCTCCCCCTTGCCTCTAAGAGGATGCGCCCACAACTACCCACCCACTTCCATGTCACCCCTCTAGCATCCCTCTACTCTGGGACAACAAACCTACACAGGAACAAGGGCCTTCCCTCCCATTGATGCCAGATCAGGCTGTCCTCTGCTACTTACATAAATGGAGCCATGGACCCATCCATGTATATATACATTTTGGTTGGTGGTTTAGTCCCTGGGAGCTCAGGCTGAAGAAGGTCAATTATTTGTTGTTGTTTTTTCTACAGGGTTGCAATCCTCTTCAGTTCCTTCAGTCCTTCCTCTAACTCTTCCATTGGGGTACCTGGGCTCAGTCTGATTGTTGGCTGTGAGTATCTGCATCTGTCTTAGATGCTAGTGGAGCCTCTCAGAGGACAGTCATTCTAGGCTCTTGTCTGGGAGCATTTCTTGGCATCAGCAATAGTGTCGGGGTTTGGTGTCTGCAGATGGGATGGATCCCAAGGAAGGGTGGTCTCTGGATGGCCTGTCCTTCAATCTCTGTTCCACTTTTATTTGTCCCTCTGTGTCCATTAGACAGGAACAATTTTGGGATAAAAATTTTGAGATAGGTATGTGGCCGCATCCCTCAACTGGGAGTCATGCCCATCTACTGGAGGTGGTCTCTTTAAGAGCACTGACTGTGCTTCCAGAGGTCCTGAATTCAGTTCCTAGAAACCACATGTGGCTTATAATCATCTGTAGTGGGAACTGATGCCCTCTTTTGGTGTGCCTGAAGACAGCCACAGTGTGCTTATATAAATAAAATAAATAAATCTTAAAATAAAGAAATAAAGGTATGTTGTAGCTGAACATACTGGCAAATCAGTTTAGTTCCCACTGTCTGCAGGGTCATATTTATTTTCTTTCTAAACATCATACATCCTTTCATGTGTCTTGAAAACATCCTTTCAAACTGTGTCTGCTTCAGTGAAACATTTTCATATATCTGCTTTAACAAAAATCCTTTCACCTGTGGGTCCCATCAAAACATCAGTTGACATAACTGACTTTCCAAAAAAAAAAACCAGAAGTTTCCGCATGAGTCCAATCTCTTCAAATGCTTAAATGCTTGACTACAGATTATTACTCCAAGAATTCAGAAAATCTACCTGTGCTAGCCATCTCTACTTTGAAATAAACTTGTTCGTTAGATAAAGATGCCAGCTTCCACCAACAAATGATTTGTAAAGACTGCAGATTCATCAATAGCACCTTTGAAACATAAGGACGTAGGAAGCTTAACGACAAGTCCTGAAAGACCACAACTGTCAATTCAGAGTATTATACCCAGGAAAATGATCAACTAAAACTGAAAAAAATAAAGGCTTAACATACTAGTTTATGACTACTAATTCACCTCAAGAGAGGATAATAGAAGGAATATTTAGGTCTGAAGAGAAGGTTAACATTCTCAAGAAAAAAAACATATGGAATAAACAGACAAATTGAGAGCATTTGCTCAAAAGAATTCTCAGCGTTAGTGGTCTCAAATAGAGAGACAAAGCCTAAAAGATTGAATAAGAAAACATGTTCATAAAAAAACAGACATCACCATCAACAACAGAAATAATGTTGGGGTAAAAGGCTGGAAAGGGTATTTCAACCAAATGAAACAAAAAAAAAAAAAAAAAAAAAAAAAAAAAAAAAAAAAAAAAAAAAAAGCAAACATGGCTATACAAATATCTGGAAAAATAGACTTCAATCAAAAGTCACTATCAGAAGGATAGAGAGGTAAACTTTGTCCTCATTAAAGGAGAAATATCCACCAACAGGATATTGGAAAACCTGCACATATAAGCACCAAACACAGCCATCCCTAATATCATAAAATAAGCACTATTATTTTTGATTAGATATTTTCTTTATTTACATTTCAAATGCTATCCTGAACGTTCCCTATACCCTCCTCCTGCCTCTCCTCCTCTACCCACCCACTCCCACTTCTTGGCCCTGGCATTCCCCTGTACTGGGGCATATAAAGTTTGCAAGACCAAGGGGCCTCTCTTCCCAATGATGGCTGA
>NC_034599.1:21192536-21206858 GCF_900095145.1 Mus pahari
TTCTGGCTATTAAAAATAGGGCAGCTATGAACATAGTGGAGCATGTGTCCTTATTACCAGTTGGAACATCTTCTGGGTATATGCCCAGGAGAGATATTGCTGGATCTTCTGGTAGTACTATGTCCAATTTTCTGAGGAACCGCCAGACTGATTTCCAAAGTGGTTGTACAAGCCATAAGCACTATTATATGTATGAAGACTGAACCAAAGATTAAATCCAACACAGTGATAGTGGTGATTTCCATAACTCATTCCCACAAATAGACAGAACATTCTGGGGGGAAAAAACTAAACAAAGAAACCATGAAAACAAAGAATACAGCAATAATGATAGGGAGCTACTAAAGAATAACCACTATATTCCGAATTCTAGGTAAGTCATCTGGAAATCTAATACTTCATAATATATAAGGAGTTTAAATTGAGCTGCCTTGTGACAGGGTAAAAATGTCCCTACTAAATATCATAGACTAACAAAAACTCAGTACCATGAATCAGCTAACTCAGTTGTTGGACAGTAAAGTTTCATAGACTCTATCCCCAGACACTCACAATATTATATCCTATTACCAATGGTCTTGGTTGCCCTTCTGAACTTGATGGTAAGGCCATATCCACTTCTTGCTTAATGATATGGAATCTAATTCTGGACTTGTCTTTGTGTCCTACCTCATCTTATGCCCAAGCAGCTACAAGGTGCCTTGCTAATATATATATGCGCAGCAAGTTCATCACATCTCCAAGGAGGCTTTCTATTATACTTATATGCCTGTTCCTGTAGAAATCATCATTTAAGCATTGGAGAAGGCACAAAGAACCAGTGTTGAAGCAAACACTTGAGGCTATATGTTGGTGGGCAGTACAATCTTAACATTATGCAGCATATTAACAAAGTCCTCATGTTGTATACCAATCATCAACAGAAAAGCTGTCAGGAAATCTTGTGCCAGGGATACACTGTCTGACACTCTTACAACTTTGCCTTTTATGATTTGGCTTTGACCAAATGTTTTCTGTTTAACCTAAGAAATAGTTAAAAGAGCTAAACATTTATTGCCCCACTTCTTTTTACCAAGTTGTAGATGATAATATAGGGTTACTTTGATCAAGATTTTCATGAAGAAATTTCTGAATTATTTTAGGAATTGCTGTGCTTCTTTGCAACAAAACAACGACACAGCTTAGGGACCACCATGTGTGTGCTAACCAAAGCACTCTCACTCCAAGAAGCAACTGCACAAGTCTTAGAACATAGTCTATTTGGTTTAGTTCATGTTTGTTTTGTTTTTCCTATTATTGTCACCGACCTATTAATGTAGGTGACTATTAATGTAACTACTCTCTTTCTTATTTTGTCCACAGGTCTTCCCAAATTACTCTATATCTTACTGCTTCTTACTTCATTATTTTTGTTTTAATGATTGACTTCTGTACTTTCTGAAACTAGTAAGAATATAATATGTATTCATTTGTATAATAAATCCTTATATTTTGGGGTTTAATGCCTATTACTGAGAAAAAGTAGAAATATCATCCACGATCCACGTGTAAGATAGACTTATTTGATACTTTCCATGGTTAGTTTTCTTAAATTTCCAATGAGAGATTTTGAGTCTCTGGGAAGTTAAGTTGATGTATGATCTGATTGAGAAATGTTGACATCAGTCAGTTAATCACAATATGGTTTTGTCGGCTATTAGCTTGGGAAATTGATGCAAGAATTTTAACCTCGGGAAGCCCCAGTTCTATTACATAGAGAATTAGGATAAAACACTTACTCATAGTATTACAAAGTACTAAATTTCCAGAGTGCATGTGACCAAACCCACTCAGTCAGTCAACAGGGTCTCAAGGGAAGCAGTAAAGAAAGAAAAGACAAGTAGACAACACTGTAGTATGACTCCAGCAAGCACTGAAGCAAGTTTATTTTTTTCCTAAGCTGCTTTTATACCATTCTAAGTACATTCAAAATATAGCATCAATTCTTAGTCAAGGAACAAACAAGACAAAAGTCCAATGGTTACTGTTTCTAGGGACTTGTCAAGATGATAAAGATGCAAGGAACACAGTCTTTAGCTGTGTTTTTCTTGAGGCTACTTCCATGTCCTAGCCTAATGAAAAATATTCTCAACAAATTCCTAGAAGAGAACACCAAGAGCTCTTCAATGCATGGAAGTTGTATTGGCTGGTATCTTAGTTTGGAACTAATCGATGTTTGGTCCCAGATTCCCGCCTGAGTGAGGTGTGTCCACAATAATTGGCAATGGATAGGACCTGAAAATCTCAGTTTTCCTACATACATAAGATTTGATCCTTTAAGCAAAATGCCAAAACCTGAGCCTTCAGCCTGACACAAAGTCTAGGTTCAATAAATGCACTAAATGCCCTTTCCAAATGGTACTTAACCAGCCATGGTGGAATTCACTGTTAATCCTAACACTCCAGAGGTAGAGGCAGGTGGTGAAATTCTTTGAGGTTAAGGACAGCTTCATCTATATATCAAATTCCAGGCCACCGAGGGCTATATAGTCAGACACTATGTCAAAATGAACATGTAAACCAAGTGAAACAGCAGTTTTCCAAACAGAAAGGTTCAGGCCCGTGATGCATTGTAGAACTTGTGTTCTTGGCCATGACCACAAGTAAATAATTAGAGATATGTTTTGTTTTCTTGGGTTCCATTTGAGAAGGTAGAACACATTGCTTAACATTTCTAATTTTAGTCAACCGGTGGCCTAAAATATGGGAAGCAAGACACTCTTTGCATTTTCCAAATTATTATCTCAAATCCAAATAGAAATGATCATAATTAAGCCACAACTTCTAGAGCGGATTCTGTGTCTTGAGTTTATTAACATTGTTAAAATGCCCTTAACATTGCTAAAGATGTAGGCTTCTCAATGAGATATACCCATTAGAGCACTTAGTGAACCCCTCTGTAAATGGGGAGGATTACCAGGAGAATTACAAGGTAGAGGTCAGGACATTAAGACGATTCTCTGCAAAGCTTTAGAAAATGTATTCAGGAGGAATGTCCTCCAATGGTTCTATTTTATTTATGAGCCATTGGGATAATTCAGTTATTTTTCCCATGTCAGAAGTATCTCTGCCTTATTTGAATTTCTGTTGGATCTTTCATTCATACATGCTTAAGATTGTAAGGTAGAGAAACAGACACAAAACCATCTGTCTAAGGCTACAGCCTCCTAGTTGTTCCCTGTGACCCACTGGGGTCCCCAGTCCATACAAAAGGCACTTTAGGAGGCAATGCTGTTTTCTTTACATCCCCAAGACACCTTGTGACTGAGGTTGTCACACAGCCTCTAAATGAGTCTCCTATGATTAAAACTGTGAATTTGTGCAGAGGGTTTTGGGGTTCCATGGTTAATGTAGACTAGAATAAATATCTTGCTTAGTATGCAAATCCTCTAGATACTTAAAACAAGGAGCTGTGAACTTTGGTATGTTTAGGAGAGTGTATGACTTAAGAGTAGCATGGCTGTAGCTTTGGAATAGAACTTGGTTCATATCCTATTCTGTAGCTTGCCAACTGACTCTCTCCAGAAAGAAACTTTAAGATCCCTGAATCTTGACTGTCTCATCAGTAAAGTAGAAGTGATTCTTTTATTCTTCTCTTTGCTTTCATGGTTGTTATGAAATTAAAGTAAAATGTTGCATGTGAAGTCCTTTGCAAAATTTAAAATGTAGTACAGGTGTCAATTGTTCAAGAAAACCAATTTGAGTGGTTTATATTTGGTTTTAAATTCCACTGGTGCTACTACATGACAGTGGGAACTTAGTGGACAGTATTATTTCAAATTTAATATATACAGCTGTACATGAGATAGCAAGCATATTATCAAAGGGTAGTACAGCCATCTTAACATATCCAAGTATTCTCTACCATACTGCACAAAGTGGAAATCACCTGATGATACCGTCCTCAGAATATATCTCATAATAAGTAAGCAAGTGAACTGGAAAATTTGTTAGTCCTAATTTATTGAGTATTTGTACCAAGTAAAAGTGTTGACCTTTGTGAAGTGCACTGATTAGAGAATTCTCCATTAACAAAATCTGTTTTGGCATTGTCTTAGGGCTCCCAGCACTTTGGAGGATCAGTTAATCTTGACAGCTACTGAGGAGCCCTTAGGCATGGTGAGTCACTTTTCCTTTGCTATTTTTACAATTCCTCGTTTGTCTCTGTGCCTGTGTGCATGTATTTTAGTTGGAGTTTCTATTTCTGTGACAAAATGCCATGATTAAATCAACTTGAGGTGGGGAGACACTTATTTCACCTCAGAGATTACAGTGTGTCGCTGAGTGAAGTCAGAGGCAAGAACTGAAACAGAAGCCATGGAGGAGCACTAGTTACTGACTTGCTCGCCAGAGCTTATTCAGCCTGCTTTCCTATACAGTTCTTGTCCACCTGCTCAGTGCTGGCATCACCCCAGTGAGCTGATTCTTCCTACATCATTCACTGATCAGTAAAATGCCTGACAGACTTGCCAAGAGGCCTGTCTGGTGGAAGCATAACCTCACCTAAGACTCACTTTTCCCAGAAGACTCTAACTTACATCAAATTAACATAAGAGGAGCCTGCACAGTGTGCAGATATATACTATTTTGTGTTCAGTTCCTCTTCTCAATCTCTTCACTTTGTTGCCTAGAAATATCTTCTCTAAGTGCGCCTGGAGCCGGCTCCATTTCAGCTAGATAGTGATCACAAAGCCGGTGTTCCACCAGTCTCTGCCATGCCCCTTGCTTGGGTTACATTTATTGTCACAGTAAGTCTTAATGTGGATGTTGTGGATCTGCACCTGGTCTTCATGCCTGGACAGGAGATACTTTACCCTGTAGGCCATCTCCTCACCCCTTTTATACGGTTTTGGGGGATGTGACTATAATATGCTTTCGTACACTGTATATCATTTTAAGTTAATATTTCTTCTTAGTTGAGAATCTTCGATGTAAATGGATTTCAAAAACTTAGGAAATACTCATTACCTTTCCAAGTTCTTTTTATTTCTACTTATTATTTCCTTCTCTCTGTAGACCACCATCGACACATGTGGGAACGTTGAAAGATTGACCAGTTCCCCAAGGCTCTGTCCATTTTTATTACTTCTTTCCCATTTATCTTTTTTCTACAGGCTGGTAAGTAAACTTTAGTCCACTTCTTAACTCCACCCCCACCACGCACACATACATACAAGTTCTTCTCCTTGCATGGCTAAATATACTATGAAGTACTTCTAGTAGATATTTCAACTTTTCAACTTTTGGAACTCTATTCTTCTGTTACTTAGATATGATGTTTGAGCATAACTAAAATCACTGAAAGTTTAATATGTGTGTGTCCAATATTTGGGTGTCCTCAGGATCTCTTTCCATTTCATGCTTTGTTCTGCACATCAGTGGCCCTTTGCTTTGTTTTGATATTTTATTTACATATGTCTCTTTTGCTGTTTTTTAGAAATCATTCACTCTACTTAATAAAACATCTGAAGTCTGGAAATCATATTTTTTTTCTGTGGGACTTGTAGATTGGTCCCTTGATGCTTCTGTTTGTGCAGTGACTTTCCTGGATTTCTCTGTACAGTGTTCATTTGTTTTTGTTATGGTGGTCATCGATTAGATTGTCAACTGATTATGCAGGTATTTTTTTTAAGTATAAAGGGCCAGGAAAGGTCCCAGTAATTGCTAATGAGTTCTGTAAGCAGGCTAGGAAATTCCTGCAATATTCTTCCAAAACATATCTGGATTAAACTAGGCAGACACACACACCTTAACATGTAAAACCTCCTAAGTGTATCATCTTAACACTGAGGAGTCTAAGACAGAGGATCGCAAGACTGAAGCCAGTCTGAGATACACAGTGAGATTCTGTCTTAGTAAAAGGAAAGGATGACTGTGTTATAAGCAGGCAGGGAGGAATCCACTTGTACTTCTAGATAATTGTAAGTATGAAGTAGGAAAATCATTTGAGTTCAGAAGTCCGAGACCAGTGTGAGAAAATAGAAAACATGATACATCAAAGAATAAACATCACACCAAAACTAATTAGCTTTTAATGTTTATTTTTGAATTCTTTACAAATCCAATGTATTAATCTCCTCTGCTGTGAGATGACAAAATATTTTGCTCTCTTTTTTTCTTAAATTTCATGATTATCTCCAAAGATTATTTCCTTTGTTCCAAGGAAGCCTTTTTATTATTATTATTATTTTCTTTACTTACATTTCAAATGCTATCCCAAAAGTTCCCTATACCACCCCCCCGCCCCTGCTGAAACTGCTTGTGGACGTTGTACATCGTGGTGCGCACTAGGCTCCGCACCACGATGTACAACGTCCACAAGCAGCCCTGTGTTCCATCCAATAGCTGACTGTGAGCATCCACTTCTGTGTTTGCCAGGCACTGGCATAGCCTCACAAGAGGCCACTATATCAGGGTCCCTTCAGCAGAATCTTGCTGGCATGTGCCTTAGTATCTGGGTTTGGTGGCTGATGATGGGATGGATCCCCGGATGGGGTAGTCTCTGGATAGTCCATCCTTTCATCTTAGCTCTAAATTTTGTCTNTGTANCTATATCCTTTCATGGGTATTTTGTTCCTTATTCTAAGGAGGAATGAAGTATCCACACGATGGTCATCCTTCTTGGTTTTCTTGTGTTTTGCAAAATGTATCTTGGGTATTCTAAGTTTCTGGACTAATAACCGCTTATCAGTGAGTGCATACCAAGGAAGCCTTTTAACTTCACACCATCTATTTATCAAATCTTGCTACAAGTTTCTGAGGTATTGGAGATGCTACAGAAAGCCCATACCTATGCCTTGGTGTTTTCCCTGAGCGGTGCAAGAGTTTTGACTCTTACGCTAATGTTTCTGGTCTATTTTCCATTGGCTTTTGTTTTGTTTAAGGGAGCAGGATCCAGTTTCATTCTTTTATATAATGATATCCAGTTTTCCATTACTATTTATTAAATAGGCTACCTTTTCTCCAACACAAAACTTTGCTGCCCTTGTGAGACATTTGGTAGCTGTGTGGCTTCTTTCCTAGGCCTTCAATTCCATCCCATTTCTCTAAGGTTTTTTTTTTTTTTTTTTTTTTTTTGGCTACTGTTGGTCTGAATTACTATTTGAAGCAGGTATGCATGTTTACATTCAGTGTTAATCTTTCTGCCTGAGACTGCTTTGCCCAGTCAGTATTTTATGCTTGCACATGAATGTTAGGCTTTTATTTACTAATTCTACATAGAAAGCTCCTGTGATATTGATGGACATTGCGATAAGTCTATTGATCCCTTTAAATAACATAACTATTTTCAACAAATTGATTCTGGCAGCCCATAAGCATAATTATTTCCATCTTCACTTAAATTGCTTTTGTCAATATCTTAAAACTTTCAGCATAGAGAAAATTTTACTTTTGCTTCCTCAGTTTATTCCTAGGTATATTGTAAGTTATTATAATTGATATTATATTTTCTTCATTTTCAAAATGACTTTGTCATTGGCATATTGAAATTTACTGATTTTCATGTGTTGGTTTTCCTTATACTACTTTCTTGAAAGCTTTTTCATAACTAAGAATTTTTTGTTAGTATTTTGGATTTATTTTTTTTTTATCAAAACTAGATCCTTCTCTAATTCAATATATCTCAACCAGTTTCCCTTCCTTCCATTCCTCTTTGATCCACATCCCCACTCTGTCTCCCTGAGATCCACTCCTCCTTCCCTTCCCTTCAGACAAGAGCAGGCCTCCAAGGAACAACAACCAAACACAAATCAAGGTATAATAAAACAAGACAAAAGACCTCGTATGAAGGCGGGATGAGGTAACCCATTATTAGGAAAAGAGACTCAAGTGTAGGCAAAAGAGTCTGAGACATGCCAGGGATCTGAAAAATAAATAAGAGCAATTTAATACCCTGGGTAGAGATTGTGGACTTCTTTCTTTTTATATGTATTTATTTGATTGCTTTCTCTTGCATTCTTTCTCTGAGTACAATCTACACCATACTGAGATTTGAATAAAACTGGAGCAAGGAATAATTATATTGTTCATGATTTTATTGGCACTGCTTCTGTTTTTCCACCTTTAGGATGACTTTTACTATATGTTCTTTTTTGTGTGTTTGTTTGTTTGCTTGTTTGTTTGTTTTTTGAGACAGGGTTTCTCTGTGTAGCCCTGGCTGTCCTGGAACTCAGTCTGTAGACCAGGCTGGCCTCGAACTCAGAAATCCACCTGCCTCTGCCTCCCAAGTGCTGGAATTAAAGGCGTGTGCCACCACACCCAGCTGTACTATAGGTTCTTATATAGGATATAGACATACACACACATACACTCACACACACACACACACACACACACACACACACACAAACACACACACACACACACACACGTGTGTGTGTGTGTTCATCAGGGACTCTGCTCCATCATGTTTTGTTTTGCTTTGTTTTGTTGTTTTGTTTTGTTTAGGTTGTCATCTGGTTTTGCTATCTGAGAGTGATCTGGGCTTAACTTAAGCTTTGTATGTAAAATGTGCTTTAAAAGACAACAAGCCCTGACTCTGTTTTAGATACACTAGAACTAGAAAGTCAGGCCCAGGAAATACTGGGTAATGGCTTTGTCTCTGAACTACATCTGCAGGCCTTATTATTTTTGTAACAGAAATTCAGTCTATTTTTCAAAACTAAAACTGAGCTCGTTAGATGGGCAGAAAATGTGTTTAAAGTTAAAATGCAGTGAAGTATGTTGTTTTTGTGAAAATTCAGTCATTTTCTTAGATATGTGTACAGCAAGGTTTCTATAAGCCTTTAAATCTTCAGAATCGTAAATATGTAACTAATTATTTTAGCCAGAATTTATTGTTCTTGTAAAAGGATGAAATTTAAAGGATATTACTCCAGTGAATTCTCTAATGTCATCCAAAAACAATTCTTTTAATAGAGATAATTTAGTTTGGTATTTAATTGTGCCATTTCTATAATGGATACATAAAAGCATTGTGATATATAGATTTGATCTATAACAGAAAATATTGAGAAATGTCATTAGAAGGGCATTTTTGAAATAATGCATTCATACTGAAGTCATTAAAAATTAAAAAAATAATACTAAGAAGAAAACTTAAATTTATGAGTAAGATTAGTGGGGTCAGACATCCCCAATCATTTGGAGCCAGGCTATGTTTCTAAATGGACATATTCAAAAATATTGACATTGGTACAAATTGAGATCTTGCCAAGACAAGAACTGAGGTGATCTTGGGAAGAAGCAGTGGGAGGTACAAAGAGTATTATCTTCCAAAGGTATCTGTGGACAATAGTTGATGTTCCCAGAAAACTACAGGTGTAAGACTCATTCATCCCTCCCTAATAATTCCTTCATGCATACTCTTTGGGATCCACCCACTTATGAGATTTTTGTAACAAGCCCTACAGTATATGCCCAGATGCTTTAGTATTTTCAGACCAACAGATATGTCAGTGAATAGCAAATGTTGTATGTCTACAGTGAGTTAGTGAATAAAGAGTAAAATCAGTTCAAATGAGAGAATGAGTGTTATAAAAATAATTAGTGAGGTGAAATCAACCCTTAACATATACATATGTTTCCATAGGGGCAAGCAAACATTTTACATGGATCTATATCCTGAGTCCTAATAAACAGAAATAATTAAATGGGAATGGGGTAATTAAGAAAAGACAGCACTGAAAAAAGAATCTCAGGCTGCTTTTCTGTGAAAGGAATATGACTACCTCCAATGGTTCTCCATATAACTCAGTGGGATGACATCTAAAGTATTAATGAGGCATCACCTGAACATTTGCCACTAAAGATCAATTTTCTCTCTCCTTGTCACACATCATGAAATGATTGCTATGAATATATTACAATTATTTGTCAAGTTACTCTATAAATTAGAAGATACTATTGTAACTATCAATCCTGTTGATTTTATACACTATGTAGATAAAATATATAAACATAATTCATATAGATATCTGTGTAATTGGTGATTGTTATATATGTGATCTTAGTTTGTCATATTAATCCTGGGTTAAGCCAAATTTCTCTTTTATTGATGATATGGACTAGTTGAAAAGGTAGCACATGTCCAAATGAGAAAATGTTCTCTTTTCAGATCAACATATGAATTTAAAAAAGTCTCAGTTCTTATGTTTATAGTTTACACATATTTGAACCTTAATTACAGGAATACCGTAAACTCTACCTGAGGCAGTAATTCATTTTTTTCCCATCTAATGACTATTAACTTTATTATTTCTTATATTGATATTATGTTAAATGTTTTCATTGTTATTTTAAGACAAATATATTCCCATTGAAGTATGGGGGGTTAAAATAGATCATAAATGTACATGATATATCCCATAGATATTCAGTAATTTAATCAACCAATAAATAACAGTCTAACCCCCTCTAAGTTTTGTGATATGCTTGCATAAGTAGAGAAATACTGTGAGGTTGTACACAAATTGCCATGGAACTACCAAGTTTTTTCACAAAGTACAGATAAAACACTTGATAAAGTAGTTACAAGAAAACTATTAAAGATACAAAATAATTTTACAGCATATTAAACCTACAAAAAGGCAGTGTAATAGGAAGTAATATTCCCATTAAACTGGAATTTAGTCACAGATGAAACAGAATTCCAACATAGGAGGAGGAAAACTTCAGATTTAATAGCTACTATTAATGGCCTTTCTTGGTATGATATAGTTTGCTTTTCCTTTTTATCAGGTTCATATATGTGTATCATGGTGAACTTTCCCATCTCCTTTTTTCATAATATTTCCTAAAAATTGCATTGCCATTTATTAACTTTACAAAATAATGTGCCAGGGGTCATCTTCGAGAGGCTAAGGCTAGTAGATGACCTTCGTGGAGGTGGCCCACCATTTTTGCATGACATAAGATGGCTGAGATCTGAGAGGCAAGGTCTCAAAAGACTTCATCTCAGCATTGCTTCTTGTAGTTGATATGCCTTTTCCTATCACGATTACATAGTCTAATGACTACTGGCTATTAGCCCACTATTGGGCAGATTTCCTGCAGATCAACATAAAGATGAACTTTCATGAATTAATGTTATTTAGATGAACTAATGGTGTTATAGAATTCTGCATTTGGTTCAAATAATTTTAGGAAGAAAGTTTCGAAAGTTGGTTTTATTGTCTTGCCAGAAAGAACCAATAAAGGTAGAATCAAGAATAGAATGTAAGCCGGGCGTGGTGGCACACACCTTTAATCCCAGCACTCAGGAGGCAGAGGCAGGCGGATTTCTCAGTTCGAGGCCAGCCTGGCTGGTCTACAAGTGAGTTCCAGGGCAGCCAGGGCTACACAGAGAAACCCTGTCTTGAAAAACCAAATATATATATATATATATATATATATAAATGTGTCCACTCCTCCTCATAGAATAGTAACTAAAGGCTCCATAATAAGAAATGTAATAAACTTTCACAATTTCACTGAGAAGGAAACTGAGCTTGGGACAAATTTGTGATCAAGGAAAAACATTCATTCTAGGTCATATCCAAGGATGAAGCTACAGGTGTGCACTATGATAAATCAAGACCATGTAAAACTGCTGCTTTTAACTTATAATGAGCTTACAGAGTGAAACACTGATTTGAACTTTATATCAATATCCTTCTATAACTTCTATAAATGTTACTTTTGGTGTAACACTTTATCTACAAGGTAATTTTTTAAACAACTTTTGTCTAAGAAGGTATAAGAAGGAGTATAATGTGTCCTTTGGGGCTCAGCCCCATCTACCAAATGTATATATGTATATGTCTCTTTGTCTATACATATGTGAGCATGTATATGTATGTATGCATGAAAACTTGTGAAGTTGATGAGACAGGTAGCTGGACCCAGCCAAAGTGTGTGTATATATGAGTGTGTGTGTGTGTGTGTGTGTGTGTGTGCATATTGCCCATGTAAAGGATTTTAATTCTTTTCATTTCTTTTCTCTCTGGTTAACAGAGAGTTAAAAGTATTCCAAACCTCTCCCCTGTCCAATGAGAGGTCCCTAAGCCAGAGAGGAAAGAAACCAGCACTTACTGAAGCATGGATAGTAAGAACATTATATAGTAAGAAACCAGCACTTATTAAAGCACAAATAATAAGATTATAAGGCCAGAGATCATCAGTCTTTAACCTTCATCCAATGCTGTATCCCCTCCAGTACTGTTCCCCTAAAGGCCAGGACAGGCCTCCAGCAATAATGTGTTTCATTATGGAATTTTATACATGCGTATAATATACTTTGATCATCTTAAATCTGCTGTTATAATATTCTGATACTCTGGATGAAGAGCTATAGGCAATTAATGATTGCTGAAAGAACAGTCAGACCTCCCCAGGATGAGATACCTAATTGGTTATCTAATACCAAGTGGTCATATCCTCCTTTACTGTCTTTTCACAACCTACCTTTTTACCTATCAGACCACTGTTAAGGAACAAAGTCTTTATATACCAGTTCTTATAAACTAATCTTACTTCTATAAGTTACTATGAGACATCATTTGTAACTGTTCTTTTCTACTTGAAGGGAAGTGGATCTCTCTCTCTCTCTCTCTCTCTCTCTCTCTCTCTCTCTCTCTCTCTNTGTGTGTGTGTGTGTGTGTGTGTGTGTGTGTGTGTATGTGTGTGTAATTGGATGGTGTATTGTGGTATGGAAGTATTTTAATTTGACAAAGGAGTAGGTAAAACTTAGTACTCACATAAAACATGTTTTTAAAATATTAGAAACACACAAGGCTATCACTTACAAATCATTTTGACTCATGAGGTCCATAGAAATGAACAAAAAGCATAAAGATCATTAATGTAGGATTAAATCTTTGAGTTAAGTTGGACTCTGTAAGGTAAAATACTAATTCTGGAGCCGGGCGTAGCAGCCCATGCCTTTAATCCCAGCACTTGGGAGGCAGAGGCAGGCAGATTTCTGAGTTCGAGGCCAGCCTGGTCTACAAAGAGAGTTCCAGGATAGTCAAGGCTATACAGAGAAACCCTGTCTCGAGAAAAAAAAAAAAAAAACTAATTCTGAATATACTGTTGATATAAGGTTAAAGGCAGTGTTGAATGAAGTTGTGTGAAGACACTGTAAATGATAAGTTAGTGATATGTAGATAGAAAAGGCATATAGCAAGAAGCTGAAGTAGTCTATGTACAGTTCAAATAGTCCAAAATCAAGGGAGTTAAATAGTCAGTGTCTACTGAGGAACTATTTCCTAGTTAATGAATGGCACTTTCTTGATGTATCCATATGTAAGAAAAAGTAATGTGCCAAGTTCCAGCCCCAGCTTGAGAGAGGGTCCTGAGAAAGGGGTGAATGGAAACCACAGAAGAATGACTCTAAGTCAGTGAAGGATGTACCAGCCTGAGTCAGCTCTCACTTGCAGACCAAAGCCCAGTCTTTTATTTGCATAAGCTACTTCCTTAGAAATCAGTTTAATCATTTACCCCAGGTGCCTTTTTGATTATTCCAAAAATCAGCATTTTATGATCTTAGACTCTTGATTCTTAGGAATAGAAACTATGTGAGACTTTGTGACTATTGTGAAGGGTGTTGTTTCCCTAATTTCATTCTCATCCTGTTTATCCTTTGTGTAGAGAAATGCCACTGATTTGTTTGAGCTAATTTTTATATCCAGTTACTGCAATGAAGCTATTTATCAGGTTTAGGAGTTCTCTGGTGGAATTTTTAGGGTCACTTTTATATACTATCATATCATCTGCAAATAGTGATATTTTGACTTCTTCCTTTCCAACTTGCATCCCCTTGATCTCCTTTTGTTGTCTAATTGCTCTGGATAGGACTTCAAGTACAATATTGAATAGGTAGGGAGAAAGTGGGCAGCCTTGTCTAGTCCCTGATTTTAGTGGGTTTGCCTCCAGCTTGTCCCCATTTACTTTGATGTTGGCTACTGGTTTGCTGTATATTGCTTTTATTATGTTTAGGTATGGGCCTTGAGTTCCTGATCTTTCGAAGACTTTTATCATGAAGGGGTTTGGATTTTGTCAAATGATTTCTCAGCACCTAACGAGATGGTCATGTGATTTTTGTCTTTGAGTCTGTTTATATAGTGGATTACGTTGATGGATTTCTGTATATTAAACCATCCCTGCATCCCTGGGATGAAGCCTACTTGGTTATAATGGATGATTGTTTTGATGTATTCTTGAATTCGGTTTGCAAGGATTTTATTGAGTATTATTGCATCGATATTCATAAGGGAAATTGGTCTGAAGTTCTCTTTCTTTGTT
>NC_034599.1:21210533-21264319 GCF_900095145.1 Mus pahari
TCCTTCTGAGTCCTGGGGTCAGAGCCCTCCCTGTAGGCCGACTCTCCTCCCATGATCCCAAGGACCTGTGGTGTGGAGGGTCCTCCAGAGTGCTCTGCTGCCTCCACTGGGGTTAAGAAGAGAGATGGCAGGGGTGGCCCTGACCAGACCGGAACCCCGCCTCTGGGCGTTCGGTGTTCCTTTGTCCCTGTTCCTGCTGGCACAAGCCCCTCCTGGACTCTCTGGTGTTTAATTGTGTTCCACTCACCTGCGATCCCGAGGACAAGTGGTGTGGAGAATCCTCCTGAGCACTCAGCTGCCTCTGCTGGGGTTCAGAAGAGAGATGCTTAGCAAACTTTTGTATATGCCAATGAAAACAGTATTAAACTCATTTTATAACTCTTCCTTACCTCGGTGTATTCTTTTAATCCTCTTTATATCTCAGCAACTCCAAGGCTTATTATTGGAAAGTATTAAGCAATCCCAGAAAGCATGGATATCATTAAACCATCAGGTTGTTTACATACTTTTTGTCTATCCCCAACCTCTATTGGATTGACCATTTAACTACCTCCTTTAGGAAGAGTAACTGGATCAAAGTTAGTTGATGGCTTCCATGGAGGAGACCACCATTTTACCACTAATAGCCATCTATCTGAGCCTTTAAAAAAAAAAAAAACTCTTCTTTTCTCTTGCTTGATCTAGTTTTTTTCCTCTATCGACCAGGTTTTTTCCTCTATTAACCAAATCATGTCTCCTTCCTTAATATTTTTCTCACTAAGCTGACTCAGTGCAGCTGCCTCTATTTTTTTCAGGTCTATGAAGCCCCTCATATACATCATATTGTGTCCTTACACTGTGCATAGGTTAATATATAGTTTTTGAAGCTCATATAGGACTCTGTAAGATTTGGGTCAGATGAAACACTCTGGCCACATTATCTCAGGAGAGAAGAATTTCCAGCATAAACCAAGACAGTACTGCAAAATGCAAGTCTGTACTAGTGATGTAAACTGGTATCTCCTGGATAGCATTAGCTATGATGCTAGTCCAGCCAGTCTATGATGGTATGACCATACATGAGGCTTAAACATTTTGATAACTCATTCATACACTGTTATAAAATAATTCATAAATCATCTTCTCCAGCGGCTTTGTGAAGATGACCTTGGCATAAAGGATATGTCATTGTGCTTGAGATAGGAAATACCAAATACATAATATGGAGTACAAGCACCACTTGCATGGCCCTGACTTTGTGGGGAATAAAGCATCTCAGTTCCAAGGATAGATGCTGTGTGTGCCTTAGACAGGGGCATCAGTAATATCCTTGAAGGAATTGAGAGCAGTGGGGCACTTTGTACAGACCTGGGTGGCTGTTAGTGGGAACCGCAATGTATCTGCCTCTGTGCAGCACTTAGAGTGATGGCCGAGAAGTTGTTCATGTTAGAATTCCGTGGCACACTTTCTCAGAGACAGTGACCTTGTGCAAAATGTACATAGAAATGCACAAGTTCTTGTGGGACCTGGAGAGAAGCCCCAGGACTTAGAATTCTAGCATTTCTCTGTATTTGTGAACTGTTCCGGCTTCTGTGAAGCCTTCTAAGTGTGTCTATGGCTTGTATATGTTTTAATCATGAGTATCAAAAGCTTTGGGTTTGCAAAATGCTTTTGTCTAATTGTATGGTATGCTCTACATAGCTGGTACCCTCAGGAAAACCATCTTCCAAGTCCCGTACTCCCACTTACTTTACCATCACTGGCAGCCCGTCGTTAAAGGAGCTTTTGCTTATCTCTCCATCATTCCCTCTTTCTCACCTGCTCCCACTCATCTCTCCAGTGCCTAAGTCTCCAACTGTCTCACCATCCTGACTGTGACTCTCTTCCTTATCTATCCATACTATATTCATCATTTATACATTCCTTATTTATGTATACTATAAAAAGGTCTATGCTCTTGGCCTGCCTTCCAGTGACTGGGGCAGGAGGGCTCTGGGGGCAACATCTGAAATGATGTAAGGACAAGGGAAGTGGGAGAAGGATGTGAAGAGGGCAAATCTATCAAGATCATTAAGGAGTCTCCCAGTATGGAGATGTATTTGAGAAATGAATACTAACTGTCAATGAAAAGGCAGAGGAGTCAACATTTTACAGCATGTCCATTAGTCTCAGCTGGCACCAGGGAAGGACACCACAAGGCTATGCCTCTGGCACTTTCCCACTTGGGTACTTCATCTTGTCACTGTTTGCTCAATTGAAATCTCTAGGGGAATCCACAGTTGATATCATGTGGTTTTTCTTCGTGCCTGATAATAACCCACTACAGTTGCTTTTTAGCCTTACATTCTTCTGCATTTGCCAAGTGTTTGGAGATGCTATTCATATTCAGAACCTGACTCCCTTATTGCCCCTCAGTCTGAATGCTCAATTGATCAGACACCAAAGAACTCATAGAAACAAAGCTGAAGAATCATAATCAGCAATATGCAACACCTTTCTGCTTCACCTCCAGACATGCTTTATTAGCAGTATGAGTGGGTTATACTCACATATTTTTTGATCCCCAAAGAGAGACAAATATGCATATCAGTCAGGTGTCTACATTTTAACCATTATCAGATTAGTGGATAAGAATTGTATAATATCACAAGTTTTAATCAACAAGCTGTTCAAAATATTATTTTTGAATCACATAGAAAAAACTTTCTTCTATTTATGATCCCTAATAAATAAGCTTTAAAGAATTAAAAGTTTTTAGCTAAAGGAAGAAACAGAGCAAGCCAGTAGCACAAGGTCTTCTTCTCTATATAAAGGGTGAGCATTGCAAATCTCAGGACCTGGATCCTTTTTATAACCTGAAGAGCTATATGCATCACCACTTAAACTCTCACATACCAATGAGGACCATGGCTTCAGAGTAGTACAGTGATCTGTCCAAAGTGAAGGCCTATGGCAGGATTAGGTGCCACATCTTTCAAATTTAGCACATACATTCCACTGTTACTGCATAGGCAGATTTATATGAGTTGAGATGAAATTTATTTCATTGCTCAACATCTGTGAGGGCATTTGTCATATCAGAAACTATGGCATTTTAGTAACAAGCAAATTTGCTCTTCTGCTTATGGAATACAAAGCTTTGTAGAGGATACAAATTATGAATGAATAACCATATGTTTGACTGCACATTGTAAGAAGTATCATGGAGGACAGTATATAGAAGTGGGTATGGATAACAGAGAGATCCGTGTACCAGGGGGTCTTTGAAATAGGAGGCAGCAGATGGATACTAAGTGAAAGACACTCTGGCCAGGAGGTATACGTGGAACAAAACCCAGTTTTGTTGTGAAGGTCACAGGAAATAATAGCTGCAGCAGGACAATACACCACTCAGATATGGCATAGTCAACCTCACATGCCAAGAGAGACAGCATCTGAGGGTCACTGACAACAATGAGCATGGCTCTCATTATCTACGCCTCATATAATAAAACCTTCAACAACAAGAAGATGCAGCAGCCAAGTGAGTATCAATCAGTATAGTTTTCTAGAACCTTCACAGCGCAGGTCTCTCTATGTGTTTGTCCAACGAAATGACATTGCAAGGGAAACCAAGAAGTGCCAATAATCTTCAAATGGTCTTCTCTGTTGTGGGATTATGAATGGTAGACCTTGCTTTAGTTTGGTTACTGTACATACCTACTCTTTATTGTTTTTGTAGTGAGGTACATGTTTTAATTCATCCCCTTCTACTTTAGGTCCAATAAAGTTTAATAACCATGGTGTGTCTAAAAGTGTTGAGAGAACTGGTCTGTAGAGGTGCAGGTAGTCTAAGGATAGAGTGAGATGGGGCTTGAGATTCTAGGTAATACATTTGGTGGGCTGGGAAAAGGGTACAGAATGAGCCCACCCCCACCCCCTGTGTCCTCATAGCCCATCTTTCAGGGCTAGGAGCTATGATCAGGGATGTCCAGGGGAGAGCTCAGAATGCCTGTGTTGACTGTCTATCACCCAGCTTCTCTAACTCAGCCCCGAAACTAATGGTATGCTGTGAATTCTTAATGCCTTGCCAAGAGCAACCAATTCCAAAGTGAATTTAGATGGACAGGAATAATCGCTTTGCTTTTTAAACAAATCCACATTTATGTTCTTCCTCTTTAATTTTGAAAATCTGTAATTAATAACAAAACACTAGGGATCATACAGCAGTGATAATTTACAGGCACATTTACTATGCAAATAATTAAATTGATTACATATATTATATCCTGTTAAGTATTGAAAAGTCAAGCAGCTTTAATAGGACTGCATCTGCTTTTGCCAAACTAAGCTTGGCCTGAGAGGAAGGATTCGGATAAGGTAATCTTGGATCAGAGTTTTAAAGGCCTCACAGGAACTCTAAGGCTTTAGAGGATTTTTTTTTAATTTATCTTAACAAGTTTTAACAGTAAAAATGAAAAAAATTTGCTACTTGAAATGTCACAGCCTCTACCAACCATTTCAAGACCGAATGCAATTAAACCATGCTGTGTATTTCATCATCCTGTAATCATAATAATGAAATATAGCCTTGTGCTAGAGTCTATATTATAACACTGGTGTTGGCTAATCATCTGTATCAAAATTTCCTAAAACATGTAGGAAGTCCTTCTCAAATATTCATTTCTCTGTGTGATGGAGACTGTGGGGTCCCCTGATCGCCTGACTGGAGCTCAGGACTGTGACCTACTCAGTTAGAAGACTGGGTTCCAACTCAATTGATGGGCCACATGTCCCTCTCCCACAAACACTCATGGGACATAGCTTAGCTTGTCTACAACAACCTGTGGCCTATATTTCCTCGAATGTCACTTTTTCCAAGTACAGGAGTCATTTCTTTTCCTTCTTACCCCTCCAGCCCCCAGCTTGAAGCTCCCCTTTTTTCTCTCCTCTTCAATACCATAGTTACTTTTGTTTACACAGAAGTTCCAGAAAGTCCATTGGCAGAACTCTGAATTTTAAATTTTTAATTTAACCCTTTGTCATTTGCAACAACAACAAAAAGATATATATCCATCTTTTTTTAATAAGTTTTTTTATTTATTTGGAGGTAAAAATTTCAGGTTTGCATCAGGAATCTTCTGCTGGCCTCTCCAGGCTTTGGAGAGAACCCCTGTTCCCAGTGCCATGGCATTGTTAACTATAAAAATATTTGTATTTATTATTTGAAAAGCACACACACACACACACACACACACACACACATACACACACACACACACACACACACACACACACACGTGTACACACTATTTGGACCAGACAGAGTAGGAATTTTAACCTCCCTTTAGCAAATGAAAGGATGAGAGCTTGCCATGATCACACATACCCAGTGTTTTAGAGGTAGACCTCAAATCCAGGTCAAGGCTAGCAGCCCCCTGAAGCCTTCTGCATTGTGATCCAGGCAGAAATTGGAGCCAGCAAGCAAAGTGGCTGGCAGGCTACAGCCTGCCTCTTTAGCCTGGGCTTCCATCTCTAAGGAAGTTGTTTACGCAGCCCCTCTCACAGGGACATTGTTCACGTCTATAATAATCACCCTACTAGTGACACTTACTCGCCTTCTAAAGGTCCGCTTACAATTTTCTTTCATGAATTCTCACATTGTGGGCAGTTTATTATGCAAATGAGGTCTGAAAGCTTTCAGTGCTCTTGGCTGAAATGTGCTTTAAAAGATAAGATGGTCCTTTTTCCTCCCCTACAAGCCAGAATTCACTGCTCTATGGGACAATAGAAGCACATAAGCTGTCCTTGGCAGCAGGAAAGTGTGAGGTACACAGAAGCTGAATGTCTGTGTAGTGATCTGGCAGAGAGATCCTGCTCTTTTTCTCATCAGGGAAGTCTTTCTTTCCTAAGAAGTGCTTTGTGAAGAGAGAATGGTAAAGCCCATGTCAGAGACCGAGAAGAGACTAGGCATAGCTGTAGATATGCTAGACAACATCTCCTTGTTCAAGAGTGCTTGAGTTTCTCTTAACAACAACTCTGCATTCTGAGCTTGCAAAATACTGTCAGATGTATTTCTAATTACTCAGAGATTTTTGTAACTCCTTTATCATTGCACTAAGCCCTAAAACCATTTTAAAAAACTTAAATGATTTTCTTGTTTAGCACTGTGAACAATTCCTATTCATTTTTATTCACTTTACATCTCGACCACAACCTCCTCATTCCTCTCCTCCCAGCCTCACCCTTACAAATCTGTCCCTCTATTTCTCCTCCTTCTTTTGGGAAAAGGGGATTTCTACTTGAGGATCATCCCACCCTGTGACATCTAGTACCAGCAGGACTAGACACATCCTTTTCCACTGAGGCCCAACCAGGCAGTCCAAGTAGGGACCTAATGTCAGGGAACAGAGACCAAGACAAACACTGGTTAGGGGACCCACATGAAATCTAAGCTGCACATTTGCTACAAATGTGTACAGGGTCTAGGTCCAAGTCCTGCATGTTCCCCTGCTCTGAGAGCCTTCAAATGTTTCTCACCCAGTAAAGAGTCCTCTGCCGAGAATTCTCTGTTTAACTCTGTATCCCATTTTTTAGTTCTGCTATTTAGATTGCTGGTGTCTAATATCTTCCATTCTTTATAGATTTGGGATACTAGTCCTCTGTCAGATGTAGGGTTGGTAAACATCTTTTCCCAATCTGTAAGTTGACATTTTTTATTAAAGTGCAAACCCTGGTTTTCTGACTACCTCTTCACTAAAGTTGGTCTTGGCTCTCTTGCCTAACAGAAACAAAACCTCATCTTTTTCACTGGATGACAAATCTCTGCTAACAAGATCCTGGTTATATGAAAGTTGGTCCTTTCATATAACCAAACCCTGTAGCCCACTTGGGAGTAAACAGAGCTCTTCATTCTCAAAAACCAGAAAGGTCACAGAAGATACAGAAGAATATAGCAGGTACGTATTATAATAGTTATTAAATCTATATCCATTATTCTGTAAGTAGTTCCCCAGCTGGACCATTTATTGAAGATGCTGTCTCTTCTTTAGTGAGTACTTTTGGTTTTCTTATTTAAAAGAAATATCAGGCATCCATAGATGTGTGGAGTTATGTCTCCATCTGAATAAGAGAATTAAATGGACAAGAGGATGTGCAAGAAGGTTACTAGGGAGAATATGGAAAGATATAACTAACCTAAAGGCCTTTTAAAAGCCATATGGGAGCCTACTACTTTAGAGGCTTCCTAAAATACATAAAAGAATTTTAAATTACTATATAATAGGAGAGACAATACCCTCACATCATATGCTATCAAGGAAAATTCCTAGTGCCAAGAATGAGTTACAGTTAGCTGAACTATTGGCTAAACAGGTTCCATAAATCCTCCTAAACTTTACAGGTGAATGCCAATGCTATTGATGAGTCTCCACAGCATGACTGTAAGGCCCTATTGCTGATGACACCACTTAGTTATGTCCCTGACCATGAGCAGATCAAGCTGCAGTCCAACTAGAAACTTCACACTTACTGACAAAGACCCTAGTGCTGTAAGGCACTGGAAACACTCCTGGAAATGTAATTGTCAATCTCAACCAGCCATGAACTCTGTGGCCTCCAACAGCAACCTGCCCCAGGATATACTGGTACAACAATGGCACAAATGTTATGAGAGTAATCAACTACTATTTTATTTGATTTAAATCCCACTACCTGAGATGGAACCCACAACTGAGCCTTTTAATAAGGTTAAGAACCTGAGACTAGATAACTCATGGGCCTTAGGGTAAAACCTATTACCATTCTAATAAATAAATATAGCAATAAAATGATTCCTAGTGACACACTGTATGCTCATTGGTCAGGGCATTGTTCATCCTTCATGAGAGATATGTTTCTTCTCGCAGTAGATAGGAATTATTACAAAGATTCATAACCGAACAATTTTCAGACAGTAAGAGGTTTTTGAGCATTCAATCATGAATGGAATATAATTATGATAATCCTCCCTTAAAATCTCAGGGGTCTACTTGGAAGAGGCAGAAAGAAGTTAAAAACCAAATGGTAGATGACTCCAAGTAAACATTATTTTCTAAACACACCAGGACAGATGTATATATGAAGTCAGAGAGACTGTGGCAGCATTCACAAGAGTTGCACAAATTCAAGGCAAACAAAAATCTCAAAACAAGAAGGGAAAGTGGGCAAAAATTCACCTTCCTAGTCAAGATGGTGTTTGCAGCTGATGACTGCTGGGAGAGTGACAATTAGTTTTCTGCATTGGCATGATATTGAATATACCAACGAGACTCCAGGAGATGCTCATGTTCTATAGTAGTTGATCAACACAAAATGTTCTCTATGGTGTGTGTGTCTTGTGTATGTGCCTGTGTGTATGCCTCTGCATATCCCTGTGCTTGTGTGTGTGTGTGTGTGTGTGTGTGTGTGTGTGTGTGTGTATGCTTTCTCTATCATTGTTATGGTCTGATGTTTTGGGGGGGTTGTTTTGTTTTGTTTTGTTTTTTGAGAGAGAAAGAGCATGAAATTGGCTGGGTAGTGAGGAAAAATATCTGGAAGTAGCTGAAAACATATGATCGAATATATTGCATAAAAAAGTTAAAAATAAGAATAAAATGTAATAAAATGCAAACATAAAATCACTTTCACAGCTGTTCTCCTGTCTGAGAACAAAATTCAGGAAAGACCAAATATTGCAAAATATTGCAACACTTCAGCAGAAGAAATACCAAGGAAGAACTATTTCCTTGGACAGAAATGATTTTTAACTCCAAGGCTTCCTTATCAGTAATTCCCAGAGTTTGTTCTGTTCTCTGTCCATAAAATATAGGATCCTCTGACATGAGAGTGCTTCAAAAGTGTACTAGCAGACTAATTCCTTATTTCAGTATAACAATGAGTTTCCCGCCTACAAAGTTACCAGGATTAAATGCATTATGTTAACCATCTTGCATTTGAACTTAAAGAGTATTTAAAGGTGAAAATTGCAAAGTTACCTGTCATTCTTTATTCTGGCAGAAGACCATGCTTTAATATCTAAATTTTAGATATTCAAAATTACAACCATGGCTAATTTAAATTTTATTCTAGCATAAATATTGTTTATTAAATATGGTTTCAAGGGTTTTTATTGAGCTTTCAATGGGAAAATTTTCTTATTAAAATTTATTGGTCATCAAGGCACACATACTCATATTTGCTAACATGTTCAAAAAGAATTAACAGTGCAAGTATGCCGTACCTGAACAGAGGAATTGTAAGATACTCAATCTACTTATGTAAAAGTGCTATGTTAGTCTATATCAGTCTACAGATGTAGCTGTCCATCTTCCTCCTGAGAAATCTAGATAGAATTATCAGTCATTGTTGCTGCTTCTTTGGTTCAAATGACTGTCATAATTTGTTATTATATCCCACAGTAGGATGCCGTTGGCCAGGGGACATGCCTCATGGCATGTCATAGAAGGCTTGTAGTCATGAAGGAAGAAAAAGAAATGTCATTTAGGCATCAGTCTCCTGCCACTCTTCCCATGGATATAGTGTCTGATATTACCATACACACTGTAGGGGGCAGGGTGGTCAGACATAGGCTTCTCTTTGCACAAATAGTTTCACACCTCCCTTTCTCTGCATTCCCTTCTTATTTTTTTTTTCTGTTTCATTCCCTATCTTCTTGTTTCTCAGATAAAGGACATTTGAGGTTGTTAATAGGACTGGAAATAGATTTTTAAAAAAAGACGAAAATAAATAGATGATGTCATATCATTTTGATTTTTACTTATTCTCCAAACTCTTTCAAAATCAAAGGTATATGAGATGCTATAATACTCCAAACACTGACACAATAGTTTTTAAGGATCTGGTAAGTGAGACAGTCTGTCCTGGACAAGGCCATGGCTGTGGATTAAAGCTTTTGCTATGGATCATCGGTCATTCTGGAGCCTCCAAATCCTTGCCAGTCTCTGATCAGAATCCATTAAACATCAGATAAAGACAAAGAGAACTTTGATCCATGTTACAAGGTTGGGGTTTGCATCACTGTAGTTTCTATAGGCACCTATATGCAGATTTAAGTGAGATTCATCTAGAAAATAAATTGATCTCACAAATTAGTTGTCTTGTCACAAGCTTGCCATATGCCTTGTAAATACAAGATGAACATGGGATGCTATATCTGCATCTTCTTCCCCCCTCTCCAGTATAGCCTTGAAGTCATGCCAGAAAAGAGAGGATGGGCTTGCTAGTGCCCAAATTTTCATGGCTAGTCCCTATCCTTGTGCCCATGATTCTGGATTAGCCTCTAATTATTTCATTTTCCATGCTCTTTTCATCTTTTAATGCACTGGGCAGTCAGCCTCGCCCTCAGAGCAAGGAAACGGGCTGCATGTCAGAGATCCATCTGCTTCTAATGGTTTGCCACATGATCTCTTCCATTTCATTGTAACTATGCTGCCAGAATTCTGGGAGTTGATATGCTGGTGCCAACTACCCCTGATTCTGTCTGATTCTGGTTGCATCTTAAATTCTGGTTATTAATCTGATTAAATAAAGCATCTAGAAAGCAGGATAAACACTTTTGAAATTTTGCATGGTTTAATAATGTTATCCATTGGTCACTGTACACTATATAGATTTTTGTTTGTTGTTAGTATTATTGCTTTTTTTGTTTGTTTTGTTTTGTTTTGTTTTGTTTTGTTTTGAGACAGGGTTTCTCTGTATAGCCCTGGCTCTCCTGGAACTCACTCTGTAGACCAGGCTGGCCTCAAACTCAAAAATCCGCCTGCCCCTGTCTCCCAAGTGCAGTATTATTGCTTTTAAGTATTAATTTATTTTTATTTTCGGTGTGTGAGAGTTTGCCTGCATTTACTTATGAACATCACATACATAACAAAGGAAACTTTGCTTTTTAAAGACAGAGTCTCACCCTGTATCCCTGCCCAGCTTGGAACCTATGTATAGATCAGGTTGGACTCGAACTCAACAGAAATTTACTTGTCTCTCCCTCCCTACTGCTGGGATAAAGGGATGCACCAAAATCCTAGGCATATTTTTACAGTATTGTGAAGCACTTCTGGATTTAAATAATTGATGTATATGGATCTGCTGTGGTATGCTGGTCAGACTGTCCCAACTTTGTTCAGAGAAACTTCTTCAGGCGGATGCCCGAGTTTGACAAAGTGTTGGTAATCATGGCCAGCTTCCTAGCTATTTGTTTTGACAAGATGTTGCAGACCATTTTGGACTATTTTTTGCATCTAAAATTAAACATTTACTCAAGCATCTCTGGTTGTTACAATGATGTTTATTGCTTTTGGTCTTTAGGCCTTTCCAGTGTTTAGAACTGCATGGCATGCAAATTTTAAAAGATCAAATACACCAGGAATTCATTACATTTGACTTTGCCTCATCAACTTTTAATTCCTTCTTTCTCTTGTGCCAAACATCCCTAATTCTCAATATTATCAACAACTGTTTTCTTTTTCTTCAATTAAGATAAAATATCTATGTATGAATAATATCATGGCAAATATAACTAGCTAAATTTCAAGGTGTATCTCCAGTCCTGGCTAAATTTTAAGGTATAGCCACAGTGGTGTTTGCCCTTCCAGTTTATCTCCTCTCCCAGTTTCTTTCATTGTCATTGACAAAAATGTATCGGGAAAGGTTTATTTTTAATTTCAATTAATGATTCAGTGCATCATGGGAAGGAAGTCAAGACTTCAGGAACATGGAAGGGATGTTCACACTGTGTTTGTACTCAGAAGAAAGGAATAAATACATATTACCTCCTTGTTCCCTTCTTCCCTTTCTACAGTCTAGAACCCCCTAACCAGGGAAGAGTGTCCACTCAGTGGGCTGGTTTAGTGACTATGTTTTATTTCATTTGTGGATCCTAGAATCTTGTAGACATAAAACTTCAACTATGCATATCATGTGTTACATATTTATGTTTATGTATATGTGACATAAAAGCAGAGGCAAACAAGGGGAAGGGAAGCAATCAGTGGGAGGGTGTCAGAAAGGGAGGGGCTAAAGGGAAGGTACGATGGGGAATAAATATAGCCAAAGTGAATGATATAACTGAAAGAAAACGTTTATATGAAACCAAAAATTATGTACCATAGATATACACTAGTGAATGTGTGTATGTATGTGTGTATATATATGTGTGTGTATGTGTGTATGTATGTGTGAATGTATGTGTGTGCATGCATGTGTGTGTATGTGTGTGTGACTGTGTGTGTGTATGTGTATATGTATGTATGTGTGTGTGTGTGTGTGTGTGTGTGTGTGTGCTTGCACATGTGTGAACACCAAAGGAGAATCTCAGGTATCATTCCTCAAAAGTTGACTACTAGTTTTACAGACAGACTGTCTCCTTGACCTAAAACTCATGAATTAGGCTCTATAAGCCACTGAGACCCAGGAATCCACTTGTCTTTGCTTCCCCAGACCTGGAAGTATACACACACACTTCTGAACCTGAGTTTTGGAGGTTGAATTTGGGTCCTGTGTTTGCAAGGTAAGCACTTTTCCCTAAGTTATTTCCTCAGCCCTAATTTCTCTTTTATTTAAAAATAAAATAGGAGCAGTGGTAGCATCTATCTTAGAAGATAGTGGTTGTGAACTGGAGTTACCAGTAAAAATTACACTACAAGGCTGATAGACTAATTAGAACTTCTGTGGTTATGGACAACAAGAATGTTATAGATATAGAGCCAAATGAACTTGAGCTATCTTTACCTGATAAACACTGTTTGTTGCTTACATTTATGTTCAACTTAACAATCTTATGATGGTACGGTAAATATTCTTTTGGAATATATAAGCAGATCCCTAACACAAAGGCTAAAATACCATCAGATAGACTCCTCATTGATTTATCCATTCTACTAGATGCTTCCACTAATGTACTTAAAAAGTCTTTACTAATTTCTTTCTTCTATAGTCTTTGTATAAATGTGACATAAATATAAATAAAGTATAAAAAACTTCAATAAGTTCTTGACATATCAAAACACAGTATTTGGGGAAAACTCAATCTGTGTTCCTAAACCATTGACACTCATATTTGACTCTAGAATAAACTTCCCCTGACTGTCTTTTAGGTAAGAGCTGTGTTTTCATATCAGCATGCTGCAGATGAAATGTGAAGGCATTTTAAATACCATAACAACATCTGTCATTTAGTCAACTGTGTCTGATACCATGAGGACTTTGCCACATGCAACTAAGATATAACGAGGAGGAGCTACTGTTCCATCTGGACTCTGCCTTTGAAAGTATGATGTGGCTCTCAGGCAAGGATTTTCACCAAATGTCCATCTTCTTTATAAAGCAGATCTAACAGCATGGTCAGGGTGCTGGCTCCAGAATCTAAACTAGTAGGAGCTTCCATGCAAGGGTACCAACATTGTTACAAATATGCCAGATGAATACTGAATTTCTACACACTTTTCTTATAGAAAACATTTTCTTTCTTTTACTGGTCAAACCACATACTTATAGTGGTAAGTTATAAGGTGCACTAGGGCACATTAAATACAGCCCAAATCCATTCTCAGGAAAGATCTTTACATGGGAAATTCGGAGCATTTTCTAACTAGAAGTTAGGTTTTAAAGCATCACAAAATCAAGTTTAAATTTATGTCACAAATTAATGTATAATGTCTATAAGAATTACCAAGGGATACTCAAGGGAGTATTATTTTAATCTTGTAAGAATGTGAAGACAAAGTAAAGATAAATGAAAATTTTATTTGTAAATGAGTTGTCAACATGTATATATTTGCATTTTGTTGACAATGTTTCCTGAAATTTCTGTGAAATTAATATTAACCACAATAATAATTTAGTCAAAACAGTGGGTCTATGAGAATGACAACAACTAAGAGATGGGAGCTTTTTGTGCTATCCTTTAACAGGATAATTTCTCCCTTCATATCTAGAAATACTGGATTTTATTCAGGTTTTGAGACAGTTGAGCTACAATCTCCTCAGATAAACTCAAAAATCAATGAAAGACTGAGCTGATGAAATAGAAGTAACTATTCCTGGATCTACATTATGTGTTCATTTTTGTTCAGGTTTCTCTCTGTCTCTTTCTCTATCTCTCTTTGCCTCTGTCTCTCTGTCTTTCTGTCTCTCTCTCCCCACAGCATGGACTTAGTTCTGATATCATCTCTTCTGTAAAGTCCTCTTTCTCTAAGGTCTTTCTTTTCTACTCTTGGTTACAGAAATCTGATGCCCAGAGCTCACTTTCCAGTCTATTGAAAACTACAGTTGTACTATATAGATCCTTCGTGTTTCAGTAATTATAACTTAATTTATTTTCTTCTACATTGGCTGGGCTCTAATTTTTCTTGCTTCCATTTAAATTATTATTCTCTGTAGTGCTAGTTTGGTAAGCATGAATTCTTTTTAGCTTGTCTATAACATGGAAAGTTTTTCATTCTCCTTCCACTAGGACGAATAGAATCGCCAGGTACCATAGCATATGTTGGCATCAGCATCCTTTTAGAACTTGAGGTAATTTGCTTTAGGCTCTTCTGGCTTTGACACTTTCCACTGAAAAATTAGCTGATACTCTAATGTGTTTTCTTTTATTTGTGGCTTGTGTGAATGTTTTTTTTTTTCTTGATGCTTTCAGTATCTTCTTTAGATCCTTCGTAGTTAATGTTGTTACTATAATATACCATGGTGAGTTTCTCCTCAGTCCTGTCTACTTGGTTCTTTATGTGCCTCTTGTGCTTTTCCTTAATTTAGGGATATTTTCTTCCATCATCTTGTTGAAGATTTGTTTTAAGTCCTTGATCTAGGATTCTATCATAGTCAATTTTGAAGAAAAAAATCTCATGGTCTGCTGAGAAGAAAATGAATTCTGTCATGTTTGGGTAGATTATTCTGTGAATTTCTATCAAGTTGATTTGGTTCATGATGCCATTTAACTCCAGAGTGTACTTGTTTAATGTAAGTCTGGATGATTTGTCTACTTGAGAGACTGGAGTACTGAAGTCGCCCATAGCCACTATGATGTGGTCAATGTGTCATTTTAGACCTAGCAGTGTTTCTATTATGAAATTCAGTGCCCGTTTGTTTCTTTATTCTTTTTGCATGGCCAATTTGATACCCTCTTTTTCTTTATTGGTCTCACATACGTATACATATATGGCTACACTGGATAGCCAATAAATGTGCTCAACCCTGGGGAAAAAAATACTTCTTCTTTCAGAATTTCTTAGTTGCCTATAGTTCTTTGTCTAGGGGTGAGGCCCAAAGAATCAAAACAAATCTTGCTTTGATATTAACATGATCTTTGACTGTGCCATTGTTTTAGTTTTGTTTGCTAGCTCTTTCTAGGAGATAACATTTCCCATCAGGTTTCCTTCTTGCTTTTACAAACTTTCCATCCCTCTTCCAAGACTTTTCCTAAGCCACAGATGCAGTAGCTGTGGTGTATCTGTCTCCAGTGGGGCACACTATGTGTTGTGTCTAGTTGTGGTTTTCTATGAAAGCAACCATAGGTGATAGGTGGTTTGGGAGGGCAACAGCAGGATACACATGGCTTCTTAGTTAGGGTTTCATTGCTATGAGGAGACATCACGACCAGGGCAAATCTTATAAATAACATTTAATGGGGGCTCGCTTGGAGGTTCAGAAATTCAGTCCATTATCATTATGGCAGGAAACATGGCAGCATCCAGGCAGACATAGTGCTGGAGAAGGAGCTGAGAATTCTACATCTGGATCCAACTGCAGCCAAGAGAAAACTCTCTCCCAGGCAGCTGGGAGGAGGGTCTCAAAGCCCATCCTATCAGTGACACAATTCCTCCAAGGCCACACCTTCTTCAACAAGGTCATATCTCCTAATTGTGCCATTCCCTGGGCCAAGCATGTCCAAACCACCACAACTTCATAGTTATGAACATTGTTGATTACCTTTAGCTATTTCTTGTGGTGGTATTGTTGCACATGTTGGATATATCTACTATTCTCTTAGACTGAAGTGCCTCTTCTAGTATCTCCTGTAGGGTTGGTTATGTAGACAGAAATTCATTTAATCTGTTTTTAGCATGGAGTTTTTTTTCTTCCTCCTTTGATTTCTAATGATAGTTTTACTGAATGTTGTAGCTTGTCCTCCCATCTATATTTTACAAATTTGTTGAAAACAGACAAGACTATTTTGGTGTTCAAAGTTTCCATTGAAAAGGTGGATGCTATTATAAGGGGTCTACTGTTATATGTGATGTTTTCTTTCTCTTTTGCTACTTTTAATATTTTTTATTTGGTATATCTAATGTTTGTACTATTATTAGAAATGGAGAGATTTTGTTTTTTTTTTCTAACCCTGTCCATTTTTAGTTCTCTATATATGGTGCATCTTTTTTTCATTGGATATTTTTCTTTATTCATATTTAAAATGTTATATCCTTTCCTGGTCCTCCCCCCCCCCGGAAACCCCCTATCCCATACTCCCTCCCCCTGCTTCTATGAGGGTGTTCCTCTACCTACCCACCCACTCCCACCTCCCTGCCCCCAGCTCCCCTACACTGGGACATTTATCAAGCCTTCATAGGTCCAAGGACCTCTCCTCCCATTAATGCATGGCAAGGACATCCTCTGCAACATATGCAGTTGGAGCCATGTATACTTCTTTGTTGATGACTTAGTCCCTTGGAACTCTTGGGAGTCTGGTTGGTTGATAGTGTTGTTCTTCCTGTGGGGTTGCAAACCCCTTCAACTCCTTTGGTCCGTTCTTTAATTCCTCTATGGTGGACCCCACGCTCAGTATAATGGTTAGCTGTGAGCATCTGTCTCTGTATTTGTCAGGTTCTGGCAGGGTCTCTCAGGAGACAGCCATATCAGGCTCCTTTCAGCATGTACTTCTTAGCATCCACAATAGTGACTGGGTTTGATAACTGTATATGGGATGAATCCCCATGTGAGACAATCTCTTGATGGCCTTTCCTTCAGTCTTTGCTCTATACTTTATCTCCATATTTGTTCCTGAGAGTATTTTGTTCTCCTTCTAAAAAAGATTGAAGCACCCACACTTTGGTCTTCCTTCCTCTTGAGCTTCTTGTGGTCTGTCAGAAAACTGAACATACTACTACCTGAGAACGCAGTTATACCACTCCTGGGCACATACCCAGAAGATGTTCTAACATGTAATAAGGACATATGCTCCACTATGTTCAAAGCAGCCTTATTTACAAAACCCAGGAGCTGGAAAGAACCCAGATGTCCTTCAACAGAGGAACAGATACAGAAAATATGGCACATTTACACAATGGAGTACTACACAGATATTAAAAATGATGAATTTATGAAATTCTTAGTCAAATGGATAGAACTAGAAAATATCATCCTGAGTGAAGTAACCCAATCACAAAAGAACACACATGGTATGCACTCACTGATAAGAGGATATTAGCCCCAAAGCTAGGAATACCCAAGATGGTACATCTTAATAGGCATCTCTTTGCAGAGATTTGAGGAGTATTTTTTTTTTTTTGTGATTTTGCTGAAAATATTTTCTGTGTCTTTGACTGAGAAAACCTCTTTTTCTATACCTCTTATTCAGTTTTTGTTGGTTTGCTTTATAGACTCCAAAATGTTTTGCATGTTGTACTCCTTAGTTGATTTTTGCTTGTTTGTTTATATTTAACATATTCTTTGTCAAGTTATGCTTTTTCTCTTGACTTATTGAGGTTTTTTTAATCTTTTATTTAATTTTGGCTTTGCTTCAGAGGTTCTATATCTTCATTAAATTCTTTTTTTCATATCTTGAATAGTTTTCATTGTTTCATCTGTTTGTCTTTTTCCTGTCCTCTTTAGGCATTTGTTCATATCTCTTCAAATTCCTTAAACATATTTATAATTGCTGTTTTGAAATAAATTTTGAATAGGATTCAAACAAAGTTCAAGTTCCCAAAACATCACAGGGTGACTGACATCCAGGGTAGCAGTTGAGCAATGAATGCTGTGCAAATCACCCTACCACAGTTGAATACATCAACTAATGACAACAGGATATGTGTACCACAAAAAAATGTTCCTAGGAAAGTCCCCTATCCCTAAATCCTGATTAGTGGGAAAATGTTACTGTAACTTGGCATCGATATTTATGGTATTCGGGCTTACAAGCTCTATTATAATTCTGCTCAGTGTCACAGTTCCCAAATCTGTTCTGCATCCTTGAAAGATCAATAGTGCTTGATTACAGTGAATTTTTGTTTTCTGTATTGGCTCAGTGTTTGAGTTGTGTTGGATCTAAGTGGAAATTGTAGCAGGATTATGTATCACCTAAGTTGCTTTGTTGAAAAATATTACAATTAGGGTGCTGATTTTCAGAGGAGATATATTATCTTGGTTATTTGTGTTGTTTGTGTTTTTGTAGAGGGGGTTAGGTATCAGGAGTTAAGTGGTTGGTCGTATTTTTTTTTTTTGTGGGGGTATCTGGACTTGCCTGTGCTGAATGGGTGCTTGGATCCTTGTTTGCTATTCCAAAAATGTGTCATGCTGCGGGCTAGATGAATACTACTTGCTACTCAGTGTCGGGACCTCTCCAGGTTGGTGTGAAAATGAGGTTTCATAAGAGGCATCAACTTGACTAGGGATGCCTATGGCTGCAACTTCTGTGTCTAGGAATAAACTGACTGCTTTATTACTGTTTCATTGCTGTGAAGGGACATCATGACTATAGAAAATCTTATAAAGAAAATCATTTAATTGACAACTGGTTACAGTTTCAGAGGTTTAGTCCATTGTCGTCATGGTAGGGACATGGCAGGGCATGTACTGACATACATACACACATGGTGCTGGAGAAATAGCTGAGAGTTCTACATCTGTATCAACAGGGATTAGGAAGAGAGAGGTATTGGGCCTCATTTGGGCTTTGGAAACATCAAAGCCCAGACCCCAGTAACCCACTCCCTCCATCAAGGCTAAGCCTCCTAATTGTTTTCAGTGTTACTCCTTTGTGACTAAGTGTTCAAATATATGAGCCTATAGGGCCTTTCTTGTTCAAACCAGCACACATACTGGAAGCTCAAAAAGAAGTGTTTTCTGCCCATCTTCAAAAGTTTATAAAGGGCTAATAAGGTTTTTAAGGTGGTGTTTGGATAACAGGAGCTGGAAGCACTGTGAGAGTAGACAGTACTCTATGGTGGTAGGATGCAAAATACCACCACTGTTTTATAGTGGACGTAAATGAGGTGAATCCAAAATCCTTATATGTATCAGGGGTGCCTGGTGTTGCATGATCCCAGGGCCTCTTGGTAGGTTGTGTGTAAGATTGGTTCTATGGGTTCCTACCTAATATTCTGGGTTATACTGCACATGACATCAGGAACCATGATGGGTACAGTGACTGATATGCTGAAAGACAGATTGAACTGGTCTGTGTAGTAGAGGCAGGTTGGGTGAATTGAATAATAGGCAATAGGTAGTAGAATGGGCCTGGAGAATCTACCTGGGGTTCCAGGTTAGATTCCACACTTTACTGCTAGAATGGCTGGTATTTGGCATGCCTGACAGGCAGAAACATGGTAGAATTTAAAAGTTAATTTTTAAAACAGATTAATGAAATAGACAAATCCTTGAGAAACCAATTAAAAAAAAAAACAGAAAAAAAATCCCCACATGATTACTTCTGTAGAGATTGAAAAAGTTACCATCAATACAGATAATAAAATCTCTAATGACACATTTGAAAAACATTATGATAGTAAAACTGAGTAATTGGACATGGAAAAATTCCCTCAAGGATACGTTTTTTAAATCTAACATTGAAAGTAATCTTATTTTTCATTTTCTTTTGCACCAACTCTTTTTTTAAAAAAGGTATAAACTAATTTAAATACATAATGTTAAACCTTCACATACACAAATTCAGATCTGGAAGGGTTCATTGGTGAATTTCATCATTTAAGAAAGATCTGTGATTTACATTAATACTTCATAAACATACCAGAGGAATCACATGCTGACCTCAAAGGTGAAGCAAATACATGATAAAAGCTTAGTTTTCAGGTAACACAGTCCACCCTACTCCTATGATTCTTAGTTGTGGTTCTATTTCTGTGATAAATACCATAACCAAAAGGAACTTTAGAGGAAAGGCTTTATTTGGCTTACATATCAATCAAAGTAAATCACAGAGGGAACTCGGAGCAGGAACTGAAGACAGGAATCTACAGCCAGGAACTGAAGCACAGACCATGAAGGGATACTGCTCAGGGGTTTGCATTCAGTGCTTACTCAGCTTGTGTTATTATGTAGCCCAAACTACTTAATAGGAATAGCACCATCCCCAGTGTCTGGGTCCTCCCACATCAATCATTAATAAAAATAAACATACAAATTTGCCTTCAGGCCAATCAGATGGAGCAATTTTGTCAACGGAGATTTCCACATACCTTATATCAATATGACAAAGCTACTAATTGCTGTGCACACACACACACACACACACACACACACACACACACACACACACTTTCATAGCAGAGAAATGCAGTTTGTATTTAGGTCCTATACTACTCAAAACTCCAAGGGCTCAAAAGCCACTGAACTTTATTTGGATTAGCAAAAGGTGATGAGCAGGAATTCCATTAAAATTTTCCTTTCTGAAGTTTCTGGCCCCAGTCACATTAACCAGTGAATATCAGAGAAAACTTGGGTTTGGAGGCCAGATAAGTGCAACTATCTTTCCAGTCACCCATAGCTGTAGACCAATCCCAACTACAGAAGTGTAACTTGTCCAGCACATAGCATGTTTTAGAGAGGTTTCTGTTAGGTGTTGGAGATTCTCTGAGATAATTAGCAAGAATCATTCTAAAGTCATGTTTCACCGTAGAAGAACACAAGGGAAAGTTAAGGTTGCCATGGCTCTGGTCCGTTTCCTAGCTCCGCCATCAGTTTGCCTTCTGAAAAGCCAACAATGCTGTGCTTGAGCAATAGGCATAAAGATCAGCTGGGGTTTATTTTGAAAATTCTAAATTGAAACTTCTTCATCTTTGTGCCCTCTTGGTATACTCACCTCAGATACCAGTAAGATCTTTTCATTTTTTTCCAATCAATAAACCCCTTAATCGGCAAATGTGCACTATATCTCAATGACTTGCCAGGCTCCATGCTGAGCATACAAACACAAACAAGACAGTCTATGCTTTCCCCAAGCCTGCAGAGCAGCACGGAGGCAGAAGAAAGGCCAACAGTATAAAACAAGGTTATAAGTGCTATAGAAGCACAAAAAAATCACAAGCCCAGAATCAGTCTAAAAGAGTAAGTATCAGAATGGCATCAGAGACTAGGAAAGATTCATAAAATGGAACTCTATCCTGGATGGATACATTGTGTAACAGTTTTCTCATTGCTGTAACATAATACTCACCAGAAGCAAGCTATGGGAAGACTGACTTATTTTGTCTCAGAGTTTTAAGGGATGTCAGTATGTCATGATGAGCAAAACATGTACTTCAGGGCTGTATAAGATTGCTAGCTAAGCATAAGCAACAGAGCAAGCGAGACCACAGGCCAGCGACCAAAATTTCTTAATAGTTTCTGCCTTGAGTTCTTGCTAGGATTTCTTCCAGTGATGGATGATGAACTGCAAGTGTAAGCTAAGCAATTCCTTTGCTTAACTAAATTGCTTTGGGACAGACTGTTTTAGCATAGTAACTAAAAGGAAACAGACAGAAGCAAAGTAGCATTCAAAGGACGTCACTGTATAACATTGGTACCTAAGTACTATGAGGATTCTACATTCCCTTTCCTTTTTAAAAGGCTTTTACATCCACTCACCTTTTCCTTACCTTGTTAATCTTATGGATCTGAATGGAATCTAAGGCAAAAGGTAGAGGTTGCTTTCATCTTACTCATTTACGTATTATTCATTTACATACTACATTTCCTGCAGGCCACACTCAGTTGGAGCTTAGGAAAGTTATGGTTGCATAACATTCTGAACCTTAGTATTCTCATTTACAGATGGGAATAATAATAACAACTTCTAGACTTATATATATTAGATAAAATCCTGTGAAGAATTGGCCCAGGCCTTGACACATGAGAGGAAATAATAACTATACACTTTCCCCTTCCCTTGATCCTGACAAGGATATAGGGGAGAAGACATCTTTCTTTCCTTGGGTATGAATGCAGTCAGCTTCATAGAATCAGGCGCTTTATCCTGAGTGGAAGGGAAGTCCCTATTTCCAAAGCAGAACGCAATAGTTGTATTAGTTACTTTTTTACTACTATGATAAAAATGCTTTGAACAAGCAATTTAAGAGAGATAAGGGTTTGTTTGGTGTATTGTTCTAGAATAGACAGCATTGTGGCTAAGAAGGCATAGCAACAGGTATGGGAAGCATGAAGCCAAGAGTGGCTGATCAGATTTTCATTTACACACAAGCCTTACAGGAAGATCAGGGCTATAAAACCGCAAACCTCACACCGAGTGATGTACTTACTCTAACTCCTCCAGGTTTCATAACCTTTCCTAAGAGGACAGGGGAATTGAGTGTTGAAATGCATGAGCTCCTGAAAAGTACTTTTCATTCAAATCATCACAATACCCTAAGCTCTGACGTGTAGTTACTATGTACAAAGCTGAATGGAAGTAGAAGAGGCAATATGGAATTGTTAAGAGATCACCAAGCATGGCTGGTGATTGCCATTACTTACTTGACAAGCATTGCCTTACTCAATGTTCAACTCTGCATTCATGGTTCTGGGCAGGACACTAAGGACCTCACCTAACACACTGACCCTCTTCTGTCCTTCTCCTACCATTATTTGACTCTGCCCAGTTGTGTCAAGCTGCTATTCCTCTCACATGTCTGCAGGTGATGTTGTGTCCTTGCAAAGTATCCTCCTTCTGATTGGTCTTTTTAGAAAGCCTCACTCTTCATTAGGTAGCAGCTCCAGGGTGAACTGTGTTAGAACAACTTTCCCAATGACTACCTTCTTCTGTGCTCTCTACAGCTTCTCAACATTCTTCTATGACAGTGACCACACTGACATCATATCTGATCTGAAGGCTCTAAGAGATGTTCTTGTCACTACAGGAACAAACAAGTCAGTTCATGGCTATCTCTCCTATTACCAGAATACAGGATATGTAAGAAATAATTCAAGGTATTACTTAGGGGAAAAAAATCCATTGTGAGCTAACTATTTTCTTATACTCCTGTTTTCACAGGCTTTATTCATCAATTATTTGCTATCACTATCGGCTTCATCAAAATAACTATCATATATAGTGTGTACATAAAGGTCAGAAATGAGGCTTATGCAGAACAAAATAACCACAAAATTTAAGACATGCTAAAACATGCTACTACTGGGATCAGTGGGAAATGTCTGTAATCCTAGCATCTGGGAAGTAGAGGAAAGCAAATCAAAAGTTTAAGACCAGCCTGTGTGTGTGTGTGTGTGTGTGTGTGTGTGTGTGTGTGTGTGTGTGTGTGTGTGTGTGTATGTGTACATATGGAGGACAAAAGACATTCATGAGTATGTGTGTGTATGTGTTTACATGTGGAGGACAAAAGACATTCATGAGTATTGTTTCTCAGTTGTTATTCACTTTTAAACCAATTAATCAATCTATTTGAGGCAGTATCTCTTACTGGCCTAGAACTCACCGAGCGAGCTTGCTGACCAAGAAGTCCCAGGGATCCTCTTGACTCTGGCTTTTGTTGTTGTTGCTCTTCTGTGTTCTGGCTATCCACCTCAGGTCCTTGTGTTTATAATGCAAGCATTTCAACAACTGATGTATTTCTGAGCCTCCCCCTCCTTATTTTTTCTAACTGACACTCTTAGGTATTTGTTACTGTCAAATTAGAATTGATCAAGATAAGTTAAAACTAAAAGAGAAGACTTAACCTGTTCATAAGCAATCATTCTTTAATCAGAAGAAATGAAGGTCCACGATCTTTCTACTGGAGTGAAGACTGCACACTTGGTATAGGGAGTCTGGGGTTTTTATAGAGGAGAACAGGGAATTTTGGGGATTCAATATTCCATCTGAAGGTCTGTTTCCATGTCATCCCAATGTTGAAAATACCAGTGGAGCTTAGTATATCGAGTGTCTCCTCAGAAGCTTCCACTGGTGTTATCGGTCAAGTCAACTTTGCTGTCCAGAGTTTCTCAGCCACCTAAGGGCTTGAGGCCATTAAACCTCAGTTATAGTAACATAGAGCTGACAAGCATACTTGAGAATCTGGAGGATATCTTAATATTCAAGCCTTCTGAGAGACCCTGATGGAGGACTCAGGATTATGTAATGCCCCTCTATTTTTGAACGTGAAAATCAAAAGTTCTCCAAGATAGTGTAGAATACTCACAGTATCTCTCTGTTTTCTTGACTGTGACATAGTCTGTCCCACACTCTTGCTGAGAGTATTGTTCAGTGGCATCTCAGGCTGAGTTATGGCTCTGTGCCTTCACATTGTTTTCTTCTTTCAACTCTCCCTGAGAAGTGGGCATTGGCATTTTTACTCTCACGCTCCTTCCAGGGAATGAGACTAGTTCATCTGTTCAACAGAAGAGGAGAAGTTTTCAGTTGTTGGACAACTTTCTGGTTCCAGCTCTCCAGGTGCCTGAGGCTCTGGTCTTCACTTAACCCTTAGATGACCTAAGGGTTTGTGCACTGAATCATATGGGCTCCTCTCCATATTATCCCTGCAATTACTTAAGAACTAACTCAAAACAAGTATGTCATCTTTCTTCTTACATTATTTCATATTTGGTGTGTATCCTATGTGTTCAGTGACAGTAATTGTTCTCAGTAATTTCTATACACTACTGTATATAGTCAATAATCCTTATATATACAAATTCTCCCACATTAAGTTGAACAGCAAGTTCTTTGTGACCAGTGGAGCATAGTTTATAACTATTTTTATTCTTCAAAGATTCTTGAGCACTGAATGAAAATTGTTTTCACCAGGTGGTAATTTACACAATTTTTATTTTATTAATATTTATATGTATTGTTTGAGAATTCCATAATGCATACAATGTATTTTGATCAAGTCCAATGCCCATTTTTCTCTACTCCAACTACTCTTCAAGATTACTGTCTACCGATTTAATGTGTTCTTGTTTTTCTCTTCACTGGTGCCAGTATGAGTACAGGTTTAGAACCACCTACTGGAGCACAGGCAGCATGTTAAGGTCTGAGTCCTTGAAGAAAAACACCTTTCTCTTGCCTGATATCCATCAGTTCCCAATAGGTCCTCAGCTATGGATGGGGCTTCCTGATCACCTTCCTCCTCAATTCTGGAATTTGTCTGACTTGATCTACACAGATATACTGCATGATATTGTAACTGCTGTGAATTCACACATGCAACTAACCCTGATATGCTCAGAAAACTGTTTTGTTCCTGCTGTTGTTGTTGTTGTAGTCTTTTAATGTCTCTGGTTCTTACAGTCATTCTACCCTTCTATAATAATCCTTGAACCACAAGACATCATAGAATAGATGTACCACTTAGGGCTGAGCACTTTGTAATCTCTTGCTATCTTATTTTTATTCTCTGCACATTTACCAGTTGTAAATCTCTATGCTAAAAACCACGTACTGCAAAAGAAAGCTTCTCTGAATAGGGCTGAGAGATGCTCTAATCAATAGGCTTAGTAATAAGTAATTAACAGTTGGCTTAATAGCATGTCCACATCTCTGAACAACCGTAGTATGTTCTCTCTTAGGGTCTCTGGTGTGTATCACCACAGGTTCTTGCATGAGATGATGGTGCCAGACATGATTTTCATCTTATGGGACCAGAACTAAATCAAATTAGAAAGTGATTATTTAGCCCCATAAAATCATCCCACTTCACCCCAACACCTGTCTGTAAACCATCTGTAATATTCTGGGGCATGCCAATGGGCTGATCCAACAGATCCAAAGTCACAGGATCTCTATGACACAGGGCAACAAAAGGTTATCAAAGAGGAGTTCCCATGAGGATCCAGTATTCATAGAGTAGCACAAGCCAGATGCCTTGAAACAGACCAGTGATTTATTGCAACGAACGTTTGCAAGATGTGTGGACATAAGGGTGTCACATGGTGACCCACTACAGCTTCCACAACAAGATGATTTTTGTTTTGTTTTTATTTTATTCTATCTTATTTTATTTTATTTATTTTGTGGGGGAGGCTTCAAGGGTGGAAGATGGATAAAGGGGATGGGGAGATGAATGAGGTTGGATACATTATGTGAAATTCACAAAGAAACAATAAATAGTTTTAAATTTTATATACTAATTTTTGTTTTTTAAATATTTTCCAAGCTTGGAAATATATACTCAGTGAAAAATGTGTAGACTATATCAATAATAAGTATAAAGGAAAATCCAACATTCACACTTCCCATAATTCCTTCATCCTAATATATTACTTCATTGCCAGTGTTTCTACTTATAAACAGTATACACTTCTTAACTACCTCATATGATGATTGAAATCTGTGTTCTTGTGTTTAAAATCCCAAAGCTAGCTGTTCCCAGAGAGGTTCTCTCTGCCAGAGCTTGATCAATACAAATGTGGATGCTCACAGCCAACTCTCAGACTGAGCACAGGACTGAAGGAGTTGAAGGAGTTTGCAACACCATAGTAAGAGCAACAATATCAACCAATCAGACCCCCCACCAAGAGATACCAGATACCTAACAAAGCATACACATGGAGGGACCCATGACTCCAGCTGTATTTGTAGCAGAGGCTTACCTTATCTGGCATCAATAGGAGGGGAGCCCCATGGTCCTGTGGAGGCTTGATGCCCCAGTGTAAGGGAATTCTAGAGTGGTGAGGTAGGAATGGGTGGGTAGGTGGGGAAACACCATCATAGAAGCAGTGGGGAGGAGGGATGGGATAGGGGGTTTACAGGGGGGGAAATCAGTAAGGGGATAACAATTGAAATATAAATAAATATAATAACCAATTTTGAAAAAGTAAAATAAAATCGCAAATCTACAGAAAAGTAGCTAGGGAGTACAATTAACTTTTCCAAACTCTTTAGCTAGATTCCCAATTTTAGTGTTTTACTACGTTTTCCTTGTATCTCAACTTCTATGTATGTATTTACATGTACATATGTGTGTGCATATTTGCTTAACTATTGACATAAATGTGAAACCATGAAAAATAATCATTCCTCTATCACACCAGTGGCCATATCCTGTCAGATTACAAAGCTGGATTAGATTGTAATTACTTTTCTCCTCTACCAGTGAGGGTAGTAAGTTCCAACACTGTGAAACTTGGCCAGAGTGGACAGAATTTCCATGTCAATACAAGTTTCCTGGCACTGGGTTTCTTATTTATTAGCCTGAAATGTCTAAGAGGGGTATTGCCCACCCCCATGATAAGGTAACTCCATTTCAACTCTTTATATGTATGTATTGGAAGGCACTTCTACAGTAGTGGGTTTCTATGGCAGTAGGTTTCTACCTAACTTTCTTGAAGGTCTTTAGTGTTCATTTGCTCACACATATACAAATTCTACTTGATTCCATGATCTCATTCATATCTCCAACCAACCCTTCCTGCTTTATTATTCTCTACTCCCTTTTCTCAACACTTGTACTCCATCTCTCCTCCCTTGAAAGTCCCATGCTGCCACCTGCTGGTTTGGTGACCTGTATTTAAACCCATCTATCCAGTTTCTAAGGTAATACTCACATCTGCCATCAGAGACTGCCCCACCTAGGGATCCATCCCATCTGCAGACACCAAACCCCCACACTATTTCTGATGCCAAGAAATACTTGCTGAAAGGATCCTGCTATGGCTGCTCCCTGAGAGGTTCTACCAACAACAGACCAACACAGATGCAGGTACTCACAACCAACCATCGGACTGAGTCCTGGAACTGCAATGGAAGAGCTAGGGGAAGGACTGAAGGAGCTAAAGAGGATTGCAACCCCATAGGAAGAATGATATCAACTAACCAGATCACCCAGAGCTCCCAGAGGCTAAACTACCAAGCAAAGAGTATACATGGAGGGACCCATAGCTCCAGATACATATGTAGCAGAGGATGGCTTTATCTGACATCAGTGGAAGGGGAAGCCTTTAGTCCTATGGATGCTTGATGCCCCAGCATATTTGGATGCTAGAGCTGTGAGGCAGGAGTGGGTGAGTGGGTGGAGGAGCACCCTCATAGAGGCAAAGGAGAGTGGTGAGAGGGGGATGGGATTGGGAGGGTCTGTGGAGGGGAAACCTGGAAGGGGGATATCATTTGAAACATAAGAGAATAAAATGATTAATAACAAAAAAGCAAAAAGAAAACATGCTACTTTTGTATTTTAGAATCTGACTTTCCTCACTCAGAATGTTTGTTCATGTCCTTTTATTCATTCGTGAATTTAATATTTCATTTTTCTTTACAGCTGAGTGATATTCCATTGTCTAAATGTACCACATTTTCTTCATCCATTCATCAGGAGATGGACATCTAAGCTAGTTACATTTCCTGACTACTATGATTAGGACAGCAGAGGACATGGGTGGGCAAGTACCTTTGTAGTAAGATATTTAATGTTTGGGGCATGTGTCCAAGAATGGTATATCTGGATCATATGGCAGATCTATTTTTAGCTTTTCTGAGGAAACAGCATACTTATTTCTGGTAGAAGTACAAATATATTTTAATTTTGTTTGTAGGCTTAGATTTTTAAAAAAAAAAAAACCTACTTTAATTATGATTCTTTAACTCTTCAACCTCACTTATAGCCCACCACCTATCAGTGGTAAGAGAAAGAAAATTAACAGAAAATGGAGGTTGTGGATTTGGTTACAAATAGGTGATTGCAACCTTCATTGTCAGCAGTCCAGTCCTCTAGAAAACCGTGAACACAAATCAGTAGCTGCATCCTGATCCAGAAAAAATAGCAAGGATCTGCTGATTGGCAGTGGTCCAAGTAGCAGCATGAAGCAGCAGAAAAGCAAGGCAATGCAATGTAAGATCATTGTCATTGAAGATCAGCATCAGTGAGGCCCAAAAATGACCAGCAAAGAGTTGCAAAGTGTTGTTCCCTCTCTGTTGGGTTATACCAATACACTTTCTTAACATCATGTGTCCTCTAGAGGATTCACTTCAGCAAAATGTCACATACCCTTTCACCAGGCAACTTCCAGAGAAACACCTTGAAAAGCCGCCAAGGTCAGTGCTGCCTCTCGAGGCATGCTGGTATCCATGACCAGGGGATGTGCTGGTATCCATGGTCTGTGCTGCTGCCACATAGCATTTAGATGACCAGGACCCATGCGAATGTCTATGGTCTGTGGAGGACTAGAAAGTAAATATGATAGAGGTGCGTTATGTGAAATTCCTAAATAATCAATTAAAATATCATGTTGGGGAAAAACACCTCATTAGAAATTTGAGGGTACATGTATGGGAAAGAATTGCTGACTGTATCTCTCCTGACATAAAGAACATTAACATATGTTTTCATCATCTACATACAATTATGAAATCTAAACTACCTAACCTCAAGTTCCTAACAATTCCTCTAGCAGATTTCTCTTGGTGGTTAGAGTATATGGTAATTGATCTCCATGATAAAAAGTACTTGATGAGCCTAGGAGACGTGGAGTCACTGGCTAAAAACGAGATAAGTTTGGTCTTTTTTAGAAGGAGGAACAAAATACCTATGGGAGGAGATACAGAGACAAAGTGTGGTGCAGAGACTGAAGGAAAGGCCATCCAGAGTCTGCCCCACCAGGGGATCCATCCCATATACAGTCACCAAACCCAGACACTATTGTGAATGCCAACAGGTGCTTGCTGACAGGAGCCCAGTATAGCTGTCTCCTGAGAGGCTCTGCCAGTGCCTAAGGAATGCAGAGTTAGATGCTCTCAGTCAACCATTGGACTGAGCACAGGGTCCTCAATGGAGGAACTAGAGAAAGGACTGAAGGAGCTGAAGGGGTTTGCAGCCACATAGGAGGAACAACAATATGAACCAACTAGTAGCCCCATGACTCCCTGGAACTAAACCACTAACCAAAGAGTACACATGGAGGGACCCATGGCTCCAGCTGCATTTGTAACAAAGGATGGCCTTGTTGGACATCAGTGGGAGGAGAGGCCCGTGGTCCTATGAAGGCTCGATGTCCCACTGTAGGAGAATGCCAGGACAGGGAAGCAGGAGTGGGTGAGTTGATGTGCAGGGGGAGGGGGGGATGGGATAGAGGGTTTTTTGAGGGGAAACCGGGAAAGGGGTTAACATTTGAAATATAAATAAAGAAAAATATCTAATAAAAACAAAGAAAAGATAAACGCTGAGATAGTCTAGGTTCTGAAAGATAGAAATGAAGAAAATATTTTCAGATGACTACTCTTATTCAAACATCAAATATAGCTGATCTTAGTCTTATGTGAAGTGGCCATCAGCAGAGATGGAAGACTCTATTCCAAAACCTTTGGAAAGTTCCCTAATACCTTTACACACTGATATGAGTGTTGCAAAACCATCCTCGGTTTTATGGGGCTCTTTACCACTATTATTTAATTTCTTACCATTATGTTCATAAAGTTAATAAAACTATATTTATACCCCGATGAAGACATTACTGATAAATCCTGTGCCTGTGATGTCTCTCCCTTGCTGTCTTTAACATAGCGTTGCTCAATTTAGAGACCATGAATACAACCAACTCAGCCACCCACACTGAGCTTTTATAGCTACATAAATTGATTCTTCCATACTTAACTCTAAACTTCTCCTGACAATTTTCTACAATGACTCTAAGCTCAGCAGCTCAGCACCTTTTCCAACTCAGATATCTTTCCCTCCTCCCACACTCTCCTGCCTGCCTGCTTATCTCTTTTCTCTCCAAGCTAGTTTGCCCTGGGATCTACTGAGTCTACCCATTCATTGATACCAGATCAGTTTTACTGGAGCACAGTTCTATTGTGATTATGACCTATTCAAATACCCTTGCAGTTAATCTGTACTCTTGGGATAAATCCTGTTATGCAATGACCTATACCAGGTTCTCAGTGTAGTATGGGCATGAGACTCAAGTATGCTACTCAGAATGAATCTCAGGTCTGCAACATCTACTTGCATGGCACACATCCTTCTGCATGGCACTTTGTCACTGCTTATTTAATCACCATCTGTGTCACAATAAAATTGTGGTAACGACCTTATTGTACCCTAAGAGTAGTAACATGACCAGTGCCTGGGACTGTTGAGGTTTGGTCATTTGCTATGTATTGTAATGCTAAATACTGCCCCCCCCAATACCTGTTTACTTCTGGGACAAGGGAATTCTCATGTACACCAAGTGATGCTATGTAACCTTGCTCCGTAATTTAAAAATATTGGTTGAATAAAGATGCCTACAACCTATAGCTGGGCAGAAGAGAAGTAGTCAGAGTTTTCTGGGCTTCAGGTCAGAGGTAGGACTGATAGGGAAGAGGAAGAAGATAAAGAGAAGAGAACACGTCGTGGAGTAAGGGATCATAAGAACTGGCCTGAGGGCTGCCCAGTAGGAATAAGAGCAGCCAAGGTGGAACATGGCAGGTCATACCTCAGGGTTATTGATAGGGAAGTAAATACTAACAGGTTAGAGGGTAAATCTCTGCCCAGCTCTGGTGCTGACTTAGTGTAAGTGGAAAGCTTTCTGTCTTTTATCTGGGAACTGAATGATCTAAGGCAGAGTAGAAATCCCCAACTGAGATTAATAATACAACATAGAATACAGCAAATACAAAATAAATATCATAATGTGACCATGGCACCCGTACCCCAGCACATCTTCCAGTAGAGCTTGTGCCCACCTCTAATCCAGACTGTCCCCATGCAGGCTCTCCCGAGTCCAGCCTTTCATTGTTTTATACTTGATGCTTCCATAGCACACTCAGAGAAGACATTTTAGGTCACTAAATTCAGTCCAAGTAGCAAGTGGGTTGATGACGGGTGCCAAGAGATTTTAGGAGAGAAAGAATGTTGGAATAAATATGAGATGGTAGCAATGAGCTCTAATAGATTGTTGGAGTATCGATAAATTCTCCTTTCTGTGTCTAAACTAGCTCATCATCAAGCTCTGTTTCAAATGAAATATCTTAAATTCCCACATCTCAGATCTTTAATTTCGATGACAGCTACAACATCCCTCTGTCATAAAGCAACATTTTCCTGGACTAAGGTGATTAAAAGTAGGAATTCCTTTGCAGGAAATCCCTTCACTGTCCACATGTGTATATAGGAATCATGTAATATCACCATAAGCAAAAAGTTACCTGTCATGGCTCAATTAAACTCAGGTGTATGAGTTGTTTTCTTTAACCTAGTTTAATATTTCTTATGATTGGAGCTTTTCATTTGATTGCAGTTTTGAAATATTTATTTTTCTCACTACTAAACAGGAAGTATGCTTCACATATTATGTACTATTCAATGGAGATCAAGGTGCCCAACAGCATCAATTTCCCTGGAGAAAGAAAAAGGAGAAATGTCCTATTCCCAAGATACTTTCTTTTGACTTCAATGCTAAAAATGCTTCCCAAGGTATATAGATCTAGTTGTAGGTAAGTTTACAAAGGGTTCCATTTCCACTTCTACCTGTTATACAACCCTATAAAAACATTCAGCTCCCTCCTCTAAATAATGAACAACCATTCCTTGTTTATTATTTATAAATTAATACATAATTATAACAAATTCTTCCTCCTCTTTCATTGGTTCTATCCTTCCTTTGTAGATATTTCTCAAATTTGTGGCCTCCTTTTTTGTTTTTCATTGTTATTGTTAGGTGTGTGTGTGTACCTGTATGTATCTGTGTGTATACCTAAATATTTATATACAACCCTCTCAGTCCTTATAGTATTACATGCTCTATACATACAATTTTATGGCTGACCAATAAAAGATCCATCCCTGGGGAAGAATATTTCTCCAGCTCTTAACATTCTTTAGGTACCTATCATTCTTTTGTTATGGCTGGTGCCCCATGACATTCCCTCTATCTCATTAGCATGACTATTGGTGGTGCCCAGATTTTATCTGGGCAACCATACAAACTTCTCTTTGCAACAGATAGAAACCATTACAAAAACCTTACAGTTGATCAAAATGTAGATGAGAAGTGATTGAGGGGTGCCAAGCCTCAAAGGATAGATACATCTCCAACATGACTCCTGTGTCTAGGGCTCAGGGAAAATGGAAGTAGAGGGTGTGGGAAAGATTATAAGAGCCAGAGGACCAGGCTATTGCCGAGTGAAAATGTGTCTTCTACAAATGTTAGGGAAGCATCAACTATATGTGTGTCCATTATCATACACCATAACAGATTAATCAGATCACATTTGGTGAGAGTAAGACATTTGGTATTAAATCAAATTCAGTTTAAGAGTTTGGTTAATGGGAGTTACTATTTGGACTAAAATTAGGATAGACAAATAGGTATTTTTAAACCATTTTATTTATTTAAATATTTATTGTTTGTGGAAGTAATTGTGATACAGTGAACATCTACAGGTCACAGGAATACTTTGGGATATCAGTTCTTTCCTTCCACCATGTGGGTTCCAGGATTAAACTCAGGTGAAGAGTCTTAGTAGTGAGTGACCTTACCTGTTGAGCCAACTATCTCACTAGTTAGAAATATGTATATTTTAAAATAATTATTGTTAATTATTATTAAAATAGTAATTGTTAATGAAATTGATATGGAGGCTAAAGGAGGAGGAACCAGGAGTGACTTCATCTATTTAGGTTCGTATTACTGGATGAACAAAACTACAGACACAGTAAGAAATGTCCAGATCTGGAAAGTGTCCACTGAAGGTTCACTACTAAGGGTTTTGACAGGTTGAGACACGTGTGCTTTTGAAATATCCAAGGAGAGAAATAGAGATTTCACTGTGCAGGATTAATATAGCTTTGCAATTCAGAAAACAAGTGTGTACTGAAAATATGTATATATTTAACATCTACTCTTCTTTATAATAGCATGTAGTCACTTCAATGATCCCCCAAAAAAGTGATTTCAGAGACTGAGAAAGAAGAGAGAGTCTGATGATGGGGAGGGTTTGTGAAGCCAGAGTTAGTCTAGCTTTAGCTTCTAGATAAACATCCTTGTTCTTATATCACCCAGCATCAGCAAGGAGAGCAAACAGGGACTAATTCTATACAGCTTCAGTGGGGGAATGGGGAGAATAGAGAGCATGGAAACTGAGCAGAGTGGTCTCATCAGACATGCTGTGTATGATATGATAATGTCAGTTTTTACGTGTCTTTGCTTGACATGATAATGTCACTGTTGACAATTTCTCTTGTTCACCCAGGAAAGCACAGATGGTCTCTCCTGTCTTACAGGAGGGTTTGGTGGGGACATTTTTGGTTGTTGTTGGAGTCTGGAGCTCTATCTTGGCTTATCAATCAAGAATACTTGTTGCTTTTGCAGCGGACACAGATTTAGTTACAAATACTCTCATGGTAGCTTACAACTGCACACAACTCCAGTTCCAGCCAATCTAATATCTCCTTTTGATTTCCCCTGGCATTAGGCACTCACATGGTACCCATGCATACATACAGGCAAACTATTCATAAACATAAAAATCAATAAATATAAAAAATGAGTGGGGAGGGTAGGAGGGAGGGAGGGAGAGAGAGAGAGAGAGAGAGAGAGAGAGAGAGAGAGAGAGAGAGAGAGAGAGAAGAGCAAGCCCTACTCCTTTCCTAGAATGAAAATTAAATCGAGTATCATTACATTTAAAGTGCTATTTCCAAAGCCCATACAGAACTAAGGCTTGAGGAGACTTTTCTGGGAGACAGAAAGCATTCCACAGAAAGCATTCCACAGAAACCATTCCACAGAAACCAGGGGTGGAATAAAGATCATCTAAAAGACTGGGGATTTGCTGAATGAAGACGTTCAGGAGGCACAGCTTCACACCAGCACTTGTCAAACTTCCCTTCCTTAAGACAAGAAACAGTTTGTTCCAGAGAAACTCAATTTGGGGCATTTTGGGTTCAGTCATCTGACCTACAGTAAAGAAGTAAGTTTTTCTATTGTGTTGATGAGAACACTGCTGTCCCGGCCAGTGATTGACAGCTCACTGCTGGCTGGGCTGTGAGACTCTTTGCACTAAGGCTGGTGGCAAGGAATCAGCTCAGGTAGGGGAAATGTGTGGGGTTTCCTAGTGTTATAGTGTGGTAATTGCCCTCTGGGATATAGAGGTGCCATTATCTCTTACAAGGTAATGAAGCTGTGGGATGACACCAATTTTCTTAATCTGCAGAGTTCTGCCAATTCAATTTCAGTCATTTCAGTGGAGGGAGAGTAGGAGAACGAGCCTTGCTGACATGGCAGGGGGAGAGGCATTATAACAGAGCTCCCTGAGACTCTACCTACTGCACACTGGGATACAGCTCACAAGCTGACATTTGGCAGGGTGGCATGCATGTGACTTCTGCTGCATCATCTACAGTCAACTCACCTAAAGAACTCTTGCCTCTTTATCATCTACCTTCATTTAAAATACGGTTTCAATAAATGCCTGTTATGCCATCAGGTTCTTTATAGCACAGATGATTCAGGAACTTCATGTTTCATCACAAGTTCTGTACCATGAGGGCTGCTGACACTGGCCTGCATTGCTCTTAATCTTCCACACTGAGCTCACAGCATGTGCATAATAAACACTACATAGTAGGTAAAAGAGTCTCAGAGAACCTGGAGAACAATAAAATCTACCGTCACTAGTAAAAGATAGAGCTTGAACTCAAACATGGATTTTTCTAACAATGAGGAGAGAGATCTGACTTGACCTTCCTCTTACATTCAGATCTTTTTCTTTATAACTGGGTTTTGGAAGATGTGTTGCCCTAGCAGGTCTGAAATATGGTCCAAGTTGGCATCTTCTCCTGTAGCTCAAGACTCCTCACATCATCTTCCTGAGCTATGTCTTGCTGCTTTTCCCAGCTGGGTTGTGAGGTCCAGTTAGATCACTGCAGCATATCTGATTGCCTGGGGCTATCCACTTCTGTTCAGTTTTAAGACATCTTAACCCAGAGGGCAGTCACCTTCCAGGTCACACTGCACCCCTCCTGACTTTCCTTTATAGGTGAAAGTCAGACCAGGAATCTGTCATCTACCTGGACATGCTGGGTCAGTGTTACAGGCATCTTACCTTCTGATGTACAACTGTTAGAAGCACAGTTCTCACCTGGTTCCATCAGGCCCTTTGCCTAGACTTGTCATTCTCAATATCCTGGCTCTTAGCAACAGTATAGCAAGATTTAATTGTGGAATTCATAGTATTGTATGTCAAACTAAAGGAGAAAACAGAAGCCAGACCCTGCACGGGGGAGGGGGGCATATATGTGGCACAGGGACTGCCTCCCCCCCCCCCAGACCTTGCACTGGAGACAGCTAACATCTCTGAAGGCTCCTGTGTTATCATGAATCAATCTTATGACCAGGCCACCATCTGACCTAGATGATGTCCATACCTCAGAATTGGAAAGGCAACATTTACAGTCTGACCCTCCCCTATTGTGAAGTCTGAGATTGAAGAGGTACTGAGGCAGGAGAAAGGGTTTATATGTATCTTTGCTTTTCCATCCATTCCAGCAACGGAGTCTATGAAATGGTACTGGAATTCCCTCAAGTACCAGCCCTTAGGGCACAGTTTGGACTTGGAAGTTAAAGCACCCTGGTTTTCATCACTGTAACCGCTATTTCCTAAGAAGCTAATTTGCTCAGTCTATCTCTATTCTTTAGAAATCAAAACATGTGCATCTCATTACAAAGGCTCATTTTCATCATAAATATCATTAGCAGTTCTTAAACAGGAAATTAGATAATGTTTTTCTAGAAAAGAAAGTTCCTCTGCAGTCTTCTCCAATAGAAATGATCTTTTCCTTGTGGCAACCCAGGGAACCAGTGTTTCCTCGTCCCCTCATGGTGTCATTCTTGAGGACATAGGAGAACCTTTCCTATCCAGGAACAGAGGAACCCAGGTCTTTCCTGTGACCTATCCCAGTGTTCATGTTTTCTTGAGAGGTCCTTATCTTTGCCCTTAGAAACAGACATATGGTTATTAATAGAAATTGCCAGCACACTCTTTAGGCACCTTTTGCAGTTCCAAAGCTGGGGACAGATGCAACAATGCTAAAAGATATAATTCCTAGACCATATGAGAAAGATCACTATAAACAAATTATTAGTGGAGAAGTCAAGAACATATTCTCAGTGCCTATAATAGGCCTCCCTGATCTTCAGAACTAGAGTCAGGCAAATACAGAAGTGCCAGGATTACAGGTATTTGCTACCATGCTCTGCTTATGAGGGAGTGAGAAGCCAGAGCCTTGTATGCCCAAGCACTCTATCAATTGTAGTATATCCCCAGCTCAAAAGAATAGAGTTGAAATACTTTCGCAAAACAGTGTTAAAGTGTGAAGTGATGTACGTTAATTTGGCTTAGTCATTCCTCGGTATGTATAAATAGGGATGTGTACGTACATATGTGTGTAACTATAAAATGCAATTATTAGTTGCCAATTGAAAAAAGTAACTTCTTTAAAACTTTCTCATAACACAGATCTAACAATGCTCCTTGATTTGTATACTATAACATCAAACACCACTACTCTAGTTCTCTCTGTGGTAGAGACAGCAGACCAGAAGCATCCTAGAATTGAAAGAGAGGCCAACCCTGTGGTATGGTAGTTATAGCCCTCTTCCTGGTAATATGCCTCTACCTTTGAAGAAGTTGAGGTCCTCCTTAACTATAAAACTTCCTCCTCAAAAACAGGAGCAACCCCTCTGTGACTTGAATCTCCCAAACTCTACTCCTTGCCACATTGTGTGTAAGGGCCAGGAACAGCAAGGGAGTAGTAAAAAACTGGATAATAAGGATGGAGTCACAGTGAGGAGCTAGAGGGATATGCAATCCAAGCTCTGATTGGGGACATCAGGCCTTTCTCTCTGTTCTGCATGTCCAGTGACAGACAACTTGCTTCTAGCTCCAGGTGCAACATGAATTTTCCATTTATATCTGAAAAAAAAAAAGAGAGAGAGATAAAAGTAATAGAGCCTGGCCAGGAGGATGTGGCTGAACTGTGTGGCCAGAGTGGCATGTCTCTGATTTTAACCCAGTCATTCTGAAAGGTCACAGAGGAAAGAATCAATAGTCATCATCAACTAGAGGAAAAGAAGAAAATCATATTATTTTCCATGTACTTATTTCTCATTTCTGAGGAAAAGTACAAAAGAAAGTTTTCTATAATTTCCTCTCTGCCCAGTGTACCTCTTCTCTGGTATTTGAGGACTCATTGACCATATGATAGGCTGGCACCTCCTACACCATCCTATCTGGTGAGAAATTTCTATTTTATGAGGTCAAAGCTTGAACAAGAAAAGGTGAATGGGGCATAACAGGGCCAGTGACTGGAAATCTAGATACAATAAAAACCAAACAAATAAAACTGTATTTCTCTATTGACTAGTAAACTGATATTTTGTGGTTCAGCTTCAGCTTTCCTCAGTGGAGTTTCCTCTACAGAACTGTGAACCCTGTACTGGAAAAGACGATGAGGAAATGTGTATAAACAGTTCAGCTGGAAAGACTTCCCATCTCCTTTGTAAGCATGGATATCTGATGGACCTATGATGAAAATCCCACAAGTCTCTCCACACTTTTTCAAAATCACATTCATTCCAGATTCCATTCATCTATAAACCTTCAAGGAACCATAAATGGTGTGAGACCGGAGTCAATAAAAATGGTTTAGATCTAGAAACTGTTCCACGCAGGGGTCCATCCCATAATCAGCTACGAAACGCAGACACTATTGCATACACCTACAAGATTTTGCTGAAAGGACACTGACATAGCTGTCTCCTGTGAGGCTATGCCAGTGCCTGGCAAACACAGAAATGGATGCTCACAGCTATCAAATGGAACACAGGGCCCCCAATAGAGGAGCTATAGAAAGTACACAGGGAGCTGAAGGGGTCTGCAACCCTATAGGTGGAACAACAATATGAACTAACCAGTACCCCCATAGCTCGTGTCTCTAGCTGCATATGTAGCAGAANAGCTCGTGTCTCTAGCTGCATATGTAGCAGAAGATGGCCTAGTCAGCCATCATTGTGAAGAGAGGCCCCTTGGTCTTGCAAACTTTATATGCCCCAGTACAGGGGAACACTAGGGCCAAGAAGTGGGAGTGGGTGGGTAGGGGAGCGGGGGGGGATGGTATAGGGGACTTTGGGGATCGCATTTGAAATGTAAATGAAGTAAATACCTAATAAAATTGGAAAAAATAAAAATAAAAAAATAAAAATGGTTTAGAAGGCAAGCAATCAGGGTTCAACTCACAACTGCTGTATTTATCATCTGATAGAACAGGGTTTAGACACCAGCCAGAGGCTCACAACCCTTGCTTATAAAAAGAGCTTAAATGAAATAAGTATGTAAATCAGTTATACATGCATAATAAGTAATTTTAAAATGCTAACAACTTTTGGGTCTCCCTAGGCACAGTGTTCAGTCTCAAAGAGCTTATAGCATCCCGTGTCCTATGAAAACAAACAAGTAAATGTCAGCAGACAGGGTCACAACTGTACAGATTTCTTGGCTCAGCCACTAGCCCGTATGTGGGATGGATTCTATTGCGTTAGTTCCAGCTCCTGACTGAGACACTGACAGACAAGACTTTCAGTGGGTGCGATCACATGGGACTCAAGCTACTACTTCACATCTTTCCTATATCCAGAACAAGATGTTTTTGCAAGCATGCTAATGCATTACCATGGAAACCACTTAATCAGCAGGGACTAATCTCACACATTCTGCAGTAGAATTTTAGTATTAATATTCTTGGGGAAAAATGACCAGAGGATTTGCATATGCATTCAAATATATTTATATTCAGTAGCACACACACATACAAGCACACACACACATTCTTCTGATGACTTCCCCCCTTTGTATTTATTGACCTTAAATTTTTTCTACAATATGTTACTACACTCTTCTGCCTCTAACGCCACCTATATGTTCCTCCATGCTGCTACCAACCCAACTTCGTGTTCTTTTTCTCTCTTTAAAATGATCAAAACAAACTAGCAAACAGCAATAAAATCTGAAACAAAGCAAAGAAAGAAAACACACAAAAAAACAAGGAGTCCTCTCCCCCTATTTTTGACTAACTAATCTTGAATATGGGCCAGGTTTGAAATACAAGTGTGACTCCATTCGGAGAAAACTGACTTTCTTTCTCCTAGCAGGCATCAATTGCACAATTGCAAATAGCTGCTTAACTAGGGTGAGACTCTGCCCTCTTGCCCTGATTCCTGCTGGGATTTTTGTCTGGCTTGAACTTGTGCAGGTCTTTTGCCTGCTGCCACAGTTGCTGCAAACTCATATGTACAGCAACCCTGTTGTGTCTGGAAATGTTGTTTCCTTGGAATCATCTACCACCTCAGGCTCTTAAAAATCTTTCTGCTTCCTTTACCCCATGAGTCCCTAAGCCTTGTAGAGAGGATTTTGTTAGAGGTATTCCATTTAGGGATGAGAGCTCAAAAGTCTGTCAAGTCTGCAAATTGTCTTGTTGTGGGAGTCTATATTAATTACCACCTTCCCTTACAATTTTTCTATGATGGGTTTATTGCTGCTTAGAAAGCCATCACTGATATTGTGAACATCAGCAAAGCTTCCATTATATTAAAATCCTAGTTTATACTCAAGACAACTATGAGGGGATATGGAGTCAGTGCTGAGTTAGAGACAGAGATGGACATGCAATTAGCATCAATGACAATGAAGATAGAAGATGACAGGCTTGCAAGAAATCAGCCCTAGGTGAGCCTATAGTTACTGGCATATATTAACTAAGATTAACACACACACAAACACACTTCTGTCCACTACCCCTCGGCTGGCTCTAGATCCTTAGTCACCTCCTATGCACTCCTATCCTTAACAAGCAAACAGTATTCAACTCCCAGACACATATTCATTATCTGCCATGGGTCAAATGCTATGGATAGAAAAAGAAAGTGCCTCAAGCAGTATTAAACCTCATAGGGATGGAGCACAAAGTCTTGGTGCATAAGCCCTTGTAAAATTTTACGGAGAGTTGCTTTTCCATCAACTCACTCACTTGTGAATGTCTAGTTGCCCTCTCTTGTAGTTAAGATACTGGTTTCAACTGGTGATTAAAATGGCCTCCAGGAGGCAAGGAAATTAAAGGGAAATGTGTATATCCACTAGGAAAAGCCTGATGTGGGAGGTATAGCTGAGATAGACACTGGAACCCACCTGTCAGTTTCAGTCAAAACTTTGCAGACTTCAAGTCAAGTTGGTATCATTAATTGAACTGAACTTGATAGGAGAAAACATGTGAATTTTTGGAGGGGATTTCAGGACAAAAGAACGAGTAACTTAAAAGTGAACCATTCTGGAAGACCTCCTTTGCTGAGGAGAGAGAGAGCATGAGATCAGATTTTGGAGAAATCACAATAACCTGACTTGCAGAGCAATGAAATAGAAACAGTTAGGTAAAGAAACTCAGGTACTCTTCAGATTTCCACCCATATCTGCTAAAGAACTAACCTGTGCCACTAGACAAACAACCACTTCTGGAGCAGTGGTTCTCAACCTATGTGCCCTGATCCCTTTGGGGGTTAAATGACCCTTTCACAGGGGTCACCTTAGACCACCAGAAAACACAGATATTTACATTACAATTTGTTGAATGATTATTACATTGATATAGATTTGTAAAATTAATATGGTGGCAGTTATTCCTTAACCAGCAAATTCCCCAAAATAACCACACAAAGCCTAACATTTATTACAGTTGCCTTGAGCCAAATTCTGAGAAAGTATTATTCCAAAGCCTCTAAGTTCGTCAGGCTTCCTCCCGGACAATATCCCCATATTACTTGCATTTTCATCCTTTCTTGTTTCAGCTATCCTGCTGATGCTTCCTTGACCTCTCCTTGTGACTTCCTTCCTTCCTTCCTTCCTTCCTTCCTTCCTTCCTTCCTTCCTTCCTTCCTTCCTTCCTTCCTTCCTTTGTGTGTCTTTCCCCAACCTTCCTCCCTCCCTAGAATCAAAAGTCCCATCTTATTCCCTCTAAAGTTCTATATTAGCTCCTTGCCTTTTATTGGCAAAGCAGAGAATGAATGAGGAACAATGTTTATACAAACTTGAGATAGAAGCCTCTAAGAATAAACATGAAAAATCCTTGTCTGGATTGAAAACAGATAGTAGGACAGAGAAATCAACATTTGAAATAACTCAATGGTAAACTTTACACAGTGCACAATAACATTTTGCCAACAACAATTTATAACAACAGTAAAATTACAGTTATGAAGTAGCAACAAACATAATGCTATGGTTAGGGATCACTACAACAGGAGTTACTGTATTAAAGGATCAAAGCATTAAGAAAGTTGAGAACTACTAGTCTAGAAAAAAGAGAAATTGTAAACTGAAAAGTCCCCGGGTATCAGATACATGGAAGAGGATTCATGAACATGTGAAGCATCTACTTAAGGAAATATGATCTGAATCCTTATTGAGCCATCCAAAACAGGTATATTCTGCTTTACTGTGGCACAATGTTACAAGATGCCTACAACATTTCTGAAGTATCAAATAGTATGTTTTTTCTTATAAGAAATGTGGAACCAGTAAATGTTTGTATTTTGTTTGAGTTCATCAGGTTGAGAAAAACAAATGGATTCACCAGTAATCTGTCTTTAGGGGAAAGTCCACCATACTTTGAAGCAATTAAATAAAACACAATATGCAGAAGTATAAAAACAGTCTGGCAACTATCATACCTACTTCACTTGGAAAATCTAGTGAAAAACCAATTGACAAAAAGACCCTGAAATCAGACAGACATTATGAAAATTTTAGACAAAGATACTTAAGCAGCATGATGTAATTTAACAGATTAATTGAAGGTTAGCAAGTCTGGGAGACAAGGCTAGAAACTTGGAATTATAACAGCAGAAGCTGTTCAAAATAAGTTACAGACTAAAATAATAAGAGAGATATAGATCTCTAAACAACTTCAACAGTCTAATAGACACACAACTGAAACCCTGAAATGAGAAAGGAGAAGGCAGAGTGCATTAAAAATGTGGTAGACTGTATAAAACACAGTGATGACTGAAGAACTATACCAGAAAGAAGTCCAAGCACTGAAAACAAAATTTGTTTTCCAAACACAATGATCAATACGTAAAATGGTCAAAAGTTTAAAGTATAATTCAGTGTAACAAAGATACAACTGACTGTAGACTCATCTCACCATAAACCAGATATAATGATGGATTAAAACACAGAAATGATTGAAAGAAAGTGGCCTGGAATTTCTCCATCTAGTACAGTATCTGCTAAAAGTGGAGCGAGGTGTTAACTTCAAACAAATTAAAGCAGAGAATGTTTGTTACCAGAAACCTTCACCATAGTTAACATTAAAGAAAGTTCCTTTAAAAGGTGCATATTTTCAAAAAGAAATGAAAAGCTCATAAAAAGAAATGTGTGTATGCTGTCAGAGATACTTTTTTTACTTAAAACCTTTGAAGTGTATTTGGGTGCTAAAGGCAAGGTAGCCTGGATCCTTCTACAGGATTCAGTGAAATGGCGTGATGTGTTTGTGTATGGGATGTGTGTGTATGTGAAAAATTACTGGTTTTGTTTCAGGGCTCTCCGGTGCCACCTCCTGTAGAGCGGCTAAAAACCTTTTTTCACTTGTTTCATCCTTTTATGTTTGTCCCAGGTGAGAGAATTAGCTTTAGTTCCTGGTCCTCTGTCTTCAACTTAAATACAAGAATTTTGATCTAGAAATGTGAAGCTAGATGTGTCTGTGACATCCCATATAGACCAAAAAGCTAGTGCAGATCTGAGGGTGTAGTAGAGCAGCAATCTCCACACACCTCTGTAAACTTGTAGTGCTTACAATTTTCTTCAGGATGGAAAGATTAACAATTTAGATACCTGAGACTTAGATAATGGTGGGATGTTTCCACTCCCTGTGTGCTTTGAGAGGTCCCTCATACAAAATACTTTCCATGTGAATAATAGTAGTGTGATTCTGTTCTGAGCAGATGTGACTAGAGTCTGTCATATGCGTTAAGGGATGACACTACTCAGGGCTCCTGTGACTACTTTTACCAGGTCCCTTTTGTATGGTTAACTTGATTCTTATATGTAGCTATTTATGTGACAGTTTTCCAGTCTGTTGAAGAAAGCAGTGAAAGAGAGTGACTAAATTAGTAGAATCATAAACAGTGCAGAATCAACACCATGACTTAGCAGTCGCTTTTAAGGAAAATAATATGGGGCTATTGAGGTTCTTTTGTCTACCTTATAAAAAATAATGCATTGCTTGATGCTTCAAAATGGATGGCTTTGTTTTTTGTTTTAGTTTTATATGTAGAACATATTAAATATTTCCTGTGGTTGCTATGAAATGGATGTTGAAGGCCTCATTATAAACAATACAATTTCTGAGCACCACTGACTGCTTGGCAAATGAGATCGAGGGAAGGGGCAGAGGCAAGAGCGGGCATGGCCTTCTGCAGCCCCATGACAATCAGCATGAGCTGGTCCAGAGCCACATTGATCTTATGTCTATTTTTCTCAATGAGCTCCCAGTCTTGGGATATGTGCAGCTGCTTGATTAATGAACCTTTGAACAAATCTAACTGCTCTACTGTTTTAAGTAGAGTGACCTAAAGGAGACAGGGTTGCTTTAAGCCACCATCACCATTCCAAATTAATCTATAGTTTCAAAACTTTAACTCAAACTCCAAGCAGAGAGAGAGAGAGAGAGAGAGAGAGAGAGAGAGAGAGAGAGAGAGAGAGAGAGAGAGAGAGAGAGAATAAAACTGGAAAACTATTTGTAAACTGTATATAAAAATGATCAAGAATAGTCCCAGTAGTACTGAAGAAAAACTGAATAGCATCCTCTTGAAGACATCACATTCTGCAACAAGGAATGCTGTTTGTAGTCAACACATTAATGAATTGAGATTAGATTGTATGAATGGAAGAAAACAGAGTAAAAGTGAGGAGTTCGATCATATGACCAACTGATTTATGATGACAGAATCATTCAGTATATGGGAAGAAAAGCCTGGCCTTGCCAATACATGCTACAGAGCAATCAGACATATATATGGTGACTCTGGACATACAACCAGTTTCCTCTCAGGCAAAGATGAACCCTACTTCTCATCATAAACAACGTCAATGGGAAAAAAAAAATACAATTGGAGAAGGATTGTTGTCCTGTATGTGATATGCCAATCAATAAAGCATTTTAAATACAAACAGTTCCATGAACTTTAAATAAAAATCTCTCGAAAATTATATGAGATTTGTGAAACAAACTAACAATGATGACAAATGCTAGGACTAGGGGATGCATCTCAGTTGATAGAGTATTGTCTGACATTCATGAAGCCCTGGGACACTACGTAAACCTGGTGTGATAGCACAAAACTATAATCCCAGTACTCCAAATATAGAGCCAGAAGCAGGGAGATCAGAAATTCATGGTGATCCTCAGCTACATAGCAAGTTTGAGGCCAGTCTACCTCAAAAATCAATCAAACATTCAAAAGCAAGCAACAACAAAATACAGTGATGGGTTCAGTTCTACTCTAAATAACTTTGACAAACTCCAGTTTGCCAAACAATGGCTCACATATAATAGAACTGAAATGTTCATGATATAAGTAAGAACAAGTGAGGGTGACTGAAGAAAGAATGCTTGGGAGGAGAAATGGTGTTTTATATGTGTCTGCTCACTTGTTAAAATAAATATTTATTTGCATGTCTAGGTGTCAGAGACACATATTAAAACCACCACAAACGATTACTTCAACCTCTACAAATAGTGAGCAGAAAGAAAACGTCCTACCAATAGCAAGTATCCTGTGTGAGACAGATGTGAGGAGCAAAAGGCTGGAGAGGAAGCTGCACAAAGGGAGCCTATTCTCTGTAAACATTCTAGAGTATTCCAGGGTGGCAGTGAAGGACACTCCTGTGGTGCTATTCACCACACTTTTAGGCCAGTCTTACATGTGTGACTCTTAGATTAATATCTCTCTATTGCCAGGCGAGCCTTTTCCAGGACATCCAGGTACCACGTACCAGGACCTTGACATATACTGGATGTTCCATTGTCCCAATACCACATATTGGACAAAATATCATTACACTCTTCCCCTCTTCAGGACTCCCAAATTGACATCCATTGGGATCCAATAGTTTTAACTGCTAGTGGCTCCTCCTGTGGAATTTTCCCGGAGTATGTCATACTTTGAGGGCAGTGGGCACATTGAGAGACTTGCTTGAGTTGACATGGCTCATAGGCCATACTGCTATAGACCTATAGACTGTATAACCTCCATTGGCATCCAGATGAAACTAGTTTCTGAGAACCTACTGGCTCACCCAGCAGAACTTTAAACTAGCAGGCTTTGATGAATATTGTGAACAGGTCTCAAGTGAATAAGGTTGGCAACAGGGTGGTCTGTGGTCTATCTGGTGCTCAAACCATGGTAGAAGCATACTTGCTGAAGATGAAGTGTAAATGAGGAGCAAGACCTACTGGCTTGCTATGTGTGTTCAAGGACACATTCCCAGAGGGAATATATGTCACAGCCAGAAGTACCTCTCTTCTCCAGACACCAGACAAAAATACACCATGGCTGAAACCCTTTTCTACACAATAATTATGTGATTCTTAGATGGCTCTGTAAATCTATAGCCATTCAAACCATGAAGGAGAATACATTCCAAAACTCAAGGAGCATAACCAACTTTAGCCCTTTGATTAACAAGAATTCAGACTGTTCTCCTAAACAAACCTAAGACTCAAGCAAGTGTGATTTAAGAGTAGGACTTCTCATGTAATGATCAATCACAAAAACCAGCAAAGGAGTTAGAGGCCTGCTGCTGAGCCACATTCAGCTTCAACCTAGAAGGAGACTGAACACTAGAGATGGCCACATTAGCTATTAAAGTCTCCAAAGAAACATTATGGGAGAACAGGGTCAAGGTGTGGAACTGATTGTGTGAGCAGTAGATCAAAGTACAGAGTGGAGACAGTGTAAGAACTTATTTTCCTGGCATTTTTAGAAATTTCAACTCATAATCTTTGTTTCTTTGTTGATCCTAGGCCCATACCAAGGGTTACTCCCATGAGAGCTAGAAAACCTGGCTCAAGCTACGCATCTTATGGTGGGCAGGAATCATAGATGAAAGAAGGGCTAGGGAATACCTTCGAAGGCAGACCTATACTGATCATCTTTCAGCTAAACCAAATTTCTCAGAGTGTCTATAGTATCCCAAAATAGCACGACCAGTGAGGGACTAAACATTTAACATGTGAGCCTGAGGGAACATATTTAAATTAAAGGAGCATCTTCAGGAGAAAATAAAGCTGTCAGTCTCTCAGAAAGCATATAAGATGCCACACCCAACCAAGACCTGTTATAGATAATGAAACAATTTTGGAAAAAGCTATTTTGGGGCTAGAACAATTGCTCAGCAGTTAAGAATATGGTATCATTTAATAAATGCTTTGAACATGAACAAGGAATTCATACTGTTCTTCCAGAGGACCCAGTACTCACAATGTCAGATGTCTCACAAATGTCTATAACTTCAAGCTTAGGGGATCCAACATCATGGTTTCCATGGGCACCCATACATGTATGATATATTCAGACAAACACATAAATAAACATGTTAAAAATTAAATTTAAAACCTATTGTCATCAATTGCATAAAGTTCAATAAGAATGTTCATTAACTCCTACTGCCTATAACTGGTCTAGCCATAAATTCTTGGCCCAATAATGGTGTAAGTTCTTTGTTTTATCTTATATAGTGGGACTTAATCTAATCAGAAAGTGGTTGTCTGTTCATCTAATATTCATGCTACTCTTGCATCATTGGACAAATGTTATCATTTTTGTGTCTTTCAAGGTTCACAGTTAGGTATGATTGATTATACATTTTTCCCCGTCTGGTAGCCTGCAAAGTATCTTCCAGTGCTATTAAATCTAGCTGGTAGGTATGAAGTATCCTTGTAGTACCAGCCTTGGTACTGGATTTTCCATGTTCTGATTCAAGTATGTGATGCCTTTGCCAACGGAATCTTCCTATCAAGTTCTGAGAATAACCAAGGGAAATGACAATATCCAGTAGTGGTTGGGAAGGTCTGTAGGACCTTTAGTGGACAACAATTCCATAAGATATAACTTATTCTTGATACTGTGCTTTCTGTTAGTAGGCCTCTGGTACATAATGGGCACTTTGTTGCCTTGCTAATGGATAACTTTATTTTAAATCAACACACACACACACACACACACACACACAGCTGTGTATATATAAAAGAATAATCCTTAATGCTCTAAAATGCATAAAATAGCATCTGAATCCACAGTGTTTAAAATATTCTACACTGAATACTTCCAATATTACCAGAAAGTAAAATTTAACTGGTCAGGGGTTTCATAATTTTAAAGGCTTTTTAATCATACCAGTTGAAATTATAAACAGTACTGGTAAGTCATCTTTTTGACTCTACCTATATACATTTTTGCACAGTTCTATGTAATCTGTACCAGAATTATCTTTGTATTGGCACCAAGTAATTGTTTTTGTATTGAAGTTCTATTCTATGACAGTGTATACACAGTAGTATTATAAGGCTAGCTACCAACGTTACAGGAGATAACCCATACCTGAGTAAATGAGATCAAAAGAGAATATCTTTCTATTACTCAAGTACAAATTAAATATAACCTAAATACTCATATATTAAAGTTTAATTTGTTCATATAGGAAAAACTACTATCCCCTTTTCTCCTCTATACTGAAATATTGAATGCACCTTTGTTATAACACATGCACACACCACACACATACACACATACACACACACACACACGCACACACACCATATTCAAAATTCCCTGTTTTGTTGCCTTGGTAAATTGTGTATTAATGCAAAGAAACTGTACTGCCTAAATCAATAACATTTATAACAGTGATTGCAGTCTTAAAGAATAAGTCACCAGGCTCCCAGGGTGAGTGATTGGGTTAACATCATTTGCTCAGCAGGTGGGCAGGGAGATGGCTTGCAATTTTCAGGTAGACTGAAGAGAAACTGTAGTTTAGCTGTCTTGCCACAGAGCAGTTACACTTGGTAGCAAAATCAGTGTTCTTTGTTACCTCTATGGAAATTTCTCTTAGTGAGTTGACTAGTTTCTCCAGGTTACCCTTTACCTACCTTCTGACAGTGAAAACATTATCCAATCCGTCACTCAGTTTAATATAACCAAACCTGAAGTAATCCTCTCTTCACTTGGTATCACTATGCTAAAAGTAGGAGCTGGGGGTCTCTGAAGATCAGTGCATGACCTTTATCTACCCCAAGAAACTTTTCATCTAGAGAATGAAACTGGTAAAAATAATCTATGAGGCATTTAAATAACTTAAGTCAGACTACAATTTATCCAATCATAAAAGCTTTATAGAAAACTCAGCCAAGAATGCTAAAAATAATATACTCAGTGAGTTGCCTTCACCAGCTTCCAGAGCTCAGCCTGTAAGTGGGTGTGAGTTCAACAGTGAAAAGCTGGTGTGTGTTGTTTATGTTGAAGGTCCTCTCATATTTCTTCTGCCAGTGAACTATGACTGTTTCATAACATAGGATACTACTGACTAACATTCAAAGAATGAGAAACATTGGCCTTCCACAGATGCCATAGCAGTTATGGACCATCACATTCTCTCCCACAAATCAATCTGTTGCCTATCAGCAAGCTCTTGCTGTTCCTCCAAGCCCAGTTCTCACCTACTACTCCTTTGTAGGCTGCAATAGGGAAGCCATTTGCCTAGAATTTTCTGGCAACACTAAAAATAATTTTGTGGCAACAGCACATCCATGTGACCCTTGTACTCTGAGACACGTTTGTTTTTATGTGAATATCTGGTTGGTGCAGAGAAGGAAGGATACCACTCCATCCTTCCAGTGTCCTTATCATATCTGTGATGGACTCTGAATTTCTGAACAATCACTATCTAGTGTGAGAATCATACAAGATTTCATACCATTGCAAAGACCTCACATGGAAGCAAATTCTCATTCAAAAGATTTCAGTAATTGTTCAATTTAAAGACAGCTGGGATTAAACCTCAATTCAATATTAAATTAGGATTTAGATTCAGAATTATGAAATCTTATCAGATTTGTAAAATTCATTTCCAAATGTGTTATAGATTAAAATAAACAGCAATGACAAAAAAAGGAATTTGTAAAAAAGCCTAGATATATGTCCTAAGAAAATGTGGTCATCAATTGAGTCAGCCAGGCACAAGGGATATGTAGCTAGAAAATTAGAATTCAAGGTAGACACATACCTCTGTATATAAAAACAAGATGACCTTGAGTTTATGTCTAGAAGAAGGTTTGATGTCAAGCCTGTGAATTAAGAGGAAGAAAACATAAAAATGTGTTTGTGGAAATGACTGTCTAGGGGATATGTTGCTGTGAAATGCTCTATTTACACTTTCTTCATGAAAGATTTGTAGAGAGTCCCAAGTCTAGACTTAGGCTAAAATGTAGGAATTGATGTGACCTGCTATTGGAAATACTGAGCTGTTGTTTATTATAAGAAGCATCAAATAGACAAAAAAAAAGCACTGGTATAGCTACCTTCAAATAGTAACTCTGTAATAACTTGCTGGAAATGACCAATAACAATTTTCTAAGCTTGGCAAAAAATGAAGGACTCCCTTTTCTTAGCCGAGTTTGCTCTTCTTTGCCTGATCTGAAAAGCCCACCCTTCCACATCTTCATGAAGAATGTCACATAGTCCTTGGCAAAATTACAGATTCAACTTCTTCTCTCCAGATAAGTCCCTGCTCAGCAAGCACCTGGGATCCCTGGACTGCCTTTCCATGCAAATGAGACATTCCCAGTACCTTAGGCTTCAGCCAACATCTTACATTCATCCTGAGAACTTCTTCCTACTTTTCAATGTTTACCCCAAATAAAGTGCAAGAGCTGTTTCACTGTACATCATATAAGAGATCAGTTTCACTGATAATTCAAGTGAGTTGTAATACTAAAATCCACAGAGAGGGCCTCCCCCACCCCTGGCATTCCCAGACATATCTGGATTCTGCCTACCACACCCATTCCAGGTTCTGATTCTAACAGGTGTGCTGCATAATATTATGCCAATCAAAAACTTCCAGCATAGATAAAAGAAAGGCTATAGAGACTCAGCAACACTCTTAGCTATTGGCAGTTGATGGATAGTGAGGAAACAGAGTCACTTCTTAGTTGAGAAATTGCCACTGGAATGTTTTCTATGCCAAATTTGATGGCTTGACAACCATGAATATATGGACAACATATAATCACACTTAGTGAATAATAATAATAATAATAATAATAATACCACCATCCAGATCCTGCACATTCTTCACAGGGGTCTAGCTTGACTAGTCAAGAAGGGATATCCTGTAGTTTGCCCTCAGATATTTTGTCAATATCAGATACAGAACTAATATAATAAAGCCACATGCTAGATCTCAATACAAACTACATGAAATTCAGAACCACATGCCATACCAATCCACCAGTACTTAGAAATATTTCCTCCTGGTTTTAGCAATATTCAACTTTCCTCAATCCAAGTAGTATATTTTATGATTTATCTTATCAGATTATCTTCACTAGAAAAGCTATTCTGGTCTATCTCTGTATGTACTTAAGAAAAACTATTCTGGTCTATCTCTGTATGTACTTAAGAAAAACTATTCTGGTCTATCTCTGTATATACTTAATATAGATGTACTTTTTACTCAGAAGATACACAATAAGTGTGTATTATTTAAATGAATAAACTCTCATAGAACTGCAAAAAATACTCAGTGAGAATTACCTAAATGTGCATCATTCAAAAGATGGATCATTAACTCCATTAAATAATTCAGAGTTTAAAAGAATGAGTATGGTGAAGAGACTATAGAAAGAAAAAAATCCCAATTATAATTAATATGAATGTACTAGTGAGAACATGCACACATGTGCATACACAAACACACACTAATACACACACACACACACACACACACACACACACACACACACACCATTCAGCATAACTGTAATCAATGCACAGCTTTCAATACTAACTTTATTAACTATTCCTCAATTCTGAAGATGTTTTTCTGAGTCTACAGGGTGCTGATTTGTCCTATTGACTATGTCCTTTGCCTTACAGAAGCTTTTCAGTTTTATGAGCCTGAATCATCAGAGTTTTCTTTAGGAAACTCCACATCTGATAGAGGGCTAATATCTAAAATATATAAAGAATTCAAGAAGTTAACCTCCATAAAAAAACCACACAACCCAATCCAAAAATTGGATATAGAACTAAACAGAGAATTCACAATAGAAGAATCTTGAATGACTGAGAAGCACATAAAGAAATGTTCAAAGTCCTTAGTCATCAGGGAAAGGGAAATCAAAATGACCCAGAGATTCCACCTTATACCAACCAGAATGGCTAAGATCGAAAACTCAGGTGGCAGAATGTGTTGGTGAGAATGTGAAGAAAAAGGAACACTCCTCCATTGCGGGTGGGATTGCAAACTGTTATAACCACTCTGGAAATCAATCTGGAGGTATGTACTCCTCTCTAGTAAGTGGATTTTAGTCAAAATAGTACAGAATACCCAGAATACAATCCACAGAACTCAAGAAGGTTAACAAGGAGAATGGCTCAAGTGAGGATGCCTCAATCCCATGTTGGAGGGAGAAGAAAGCAATCATGGGGAGCAGAGGGAATGAGGGAACTGGGTGAGAGAGAACAGGGAAGGAAAGAGAGAACATGATCATGTATTTGGTGGTTGTGGTTGGGGTGGTGGTGGTGGGGAATCAGTAGTGAAGCCATGAGGGCCATCTGAAAGAATGGAAACAGGCAACCTAAGGATGAAGGTAACCTCTAGAATGTACCAGAGACCTGGGAGGTGAGAGACTCTCAGGACTCTGAGGGAGGGACCTTAAATGAAATGCCCAACAGTGGGGAGAGATTGGGAACCAGTTCAAGGGGAGGCCCCAAGGCCTGACACTATTACTGATGATATGATGTGCAGCTGAAAGAGTCAGCTACAGATATTTACACCCAAACAATGAACAGCACTCAGGAACCCATGTGGTTGAATTAGGGAAAGGCTGGAAGAAGCTGAGGGAGAGGGTGACCCCATAGGAAGACCAGCAATCTCAACTAATCTGGACCCCAGAGATCACTCAGACACTGAGCCACCAACCAGGTAGCATACACTAGCTGCCATGAGGCCCTGACACATATACAGCAGAGAACTACCTGGTCTGGCCTCAGTGAGAGAAGATGCACCTAACCCTCGAGAGACTTGAGGCCTCAAGGAATGGGAGGTCTGGTGGGGTGTGGGGACATCTTTTTGGAGACAGGGGAAGAAGAATGGGATGAGGAACTGTTGGAGGGTAGACTGGGAGAGGGATAAGAACTGGACTAAAAAAAAAGATTAAATAATAATAATAATATCCTCAATTCTACAACAAAAACAGAGGTTGGCTGAATGTATTAGGAAACAAAATAGATCTATTTGTTGTCTATAAGTGACACATCTTAACTTTGGAAGTTGGTACCACTTTACAGAGAGAAAGAGAGAGAGAGAGAGAGAGAGAGAGAGAGAGAGAGAGAGAGAGAGAGAGAGA
>NC_034599.1:21264544-21302055 GCF_900095145.1 Mus pahari
GGAGGAGGAGGAAGAGGAGGAGGAGGAATGAAAAGTATCACTAATCAATCTGGACCAAGAACTAAGCAATTATCAGTTATCACTGTCTCAATATCTGACAAAGGAAAACATCAATCTAAAACTGATCATAAGAGACAAAGAAGAGCTCTTTATCCCAATCAACTGAATAGTTAATCAAGAAGATGTATTACTATCATAGATTTATATGCACCAAACTATGGTGCACCCAATTTAATTTGAAAAAAAAAATGTACTGCCAGAATTAAAGGTATGGATGAGTATCACCCATTTGTAGTAGGTGATGTCTCTTCCCCACTTTATCTGATAGACATGTCATCCAGAATAAAACACAAGCAAAAATATCATATTAAAAAGACATCATACATTACATAAAAGTAAAAGATAACTACAGATTAGTCCACTCTAAGATCAAAGAATATATATTATATATTCCATTGAACCACACATTGAAGTTTTTCTAAAATAGACAAAATCCTGTAACGTAAAAATATTCAAAAATACTGAAACAACTGCTTTTATCCTATCTGACCACAATGCAAAAAACCCCTAAAATTAACAGCAAACAAATCAAATTCATGAAAATTAGCCAACCAATAACTGAATAATGGATGCCTCAAAGAAGAAATTAAAATGTCCTGAAACTAAATAGCAAGGAGAACACAATACAACAAAACCTCTGGGACATACTGAAAGCAGTTTGATGAGGAAAACTCATAGCCCAATTTCTGACATTAAGAAATGAGAATAAATGACTCAGTGATCCAAGACAATATTTGGAAAAATAAGAACAAATCGATCTCAAGCCTACATTATGACAAGAGATAATGAAAATCAGAGCAGAAATTAATTGGAGAGAAACAAAGAAAACAATAGAAAAAGCAATGAATTAATCTAACAGCTACTTTGTAAACAAGACAAGCGAAATTCATAGATGCTTCACTTAAGCAAAAGAAAGAAAGTGAGTATCTGGATTAGCAAGCTTAAAATGAATAGAGAAGCAGAACTGTAGATATGAAAGAAATACAGAATATTATAAGGGAATAATTTAAAATAATCACACTTCATTATGTTGGAAACTCTGAAAGAAATGTACGAGTTTTTAAATTTTCACCAAATCAGCAAACTTAAATCAAGAAGACATGAACGACGACCTAAAAAGACCTATAACAAACAAGGATATTAAAATAATAATAATAATCAAAAGCCTTCCAACTGAAAAACTTCCAAGCCCACGTAGATTAACAACAGAATTTTACCAGATTTATAAGGACTATCTTCAGCTAATTCTTATTAAATTATTACAAAAAAAGAGAACAGAATGAGCATTTTAAAATTTCTTCTCAAAAAGTCAGAATCATGCTAATACCAACGTGAGGTAAATACACTACAAAATAGAAAACTATAAGCAAATACACCCGATGAATTCAAATATAGTCAATAAAATACTTGCAAAGTAAATACAAACAAACATAAAACATAAATAAAACATAAAAATTGATTACCACAATGACCATGTTGGCTTTTTCCCAGGGATATATGAGTTTCAACACATGTAAGTCAGTAACTGTAATTAAACACCTAAAAAACTTTCAAGACAAAAACAATCACATGATTATTTCAATAGATGCAGAAAATAATTTCACAAAACCTATCACGTTTTCATGATAAAAGCACCAAAGAGGGTATGAATAGAGGGAACATACTTTAGTAAAATCAGAACTGTATATGAGACTGCTGGTTTGAATATGCTTGGCTTATTAGGAGGTGTGGCCTTTTTGGAGTAGATGTGGCCTTGTCGGAGGAAGCATGTCACTGTGGAGATGGACAGTGAGACCCTTCTCCTGTGTAGGAGCTAGTCTTCTCCTAATGGCCTTTAGATGAAGATGTAGAGCTCTCAGCCTCTCCTGCACCATGCCTGCCTGGATGCTGCCATGCTTCTGCCTTGATGATAATGAACTGAATTTCTGAACTTGTAAGCCAGCTCCAATTTCATATTGTGCCTATAAATGTTGTCTGTTAAAAGTTATGGTGTCTGTTCACAACACTAAAACCCTTAAAAGACAAAAACGCACAGTCAATATCATCCTAGATGGAGAAAATCTTGAAGAACTTCCACTTATGAACAAGACAGGATTTTCACTATTTCCACTCATTTCCCAGATTGTGCTCAAAGCACCAGCTGGAGCAATAAGGCAACAGGAGTAAATGAAAAGGATACAAATAGGAAAAGAAGACATCAAATTATCCCGAATGGCAGATGATCAGGGATTTAAAAAAAAAATCAACCAGAAAACTTCTGGAAATGTCCAACAATTTCAGCAAGTTGACAGGATATAAAAACAAAATGCACAAATCAATAGTTTTTGCAAACAGCCAACAGACACACAGAAAGAGGTCATGGACACACTCTGATAGCCTCCAAGATTATTAAATATATAGAAGAATTCTAAGAAAGAAAGCAAAGCACCTCTCTACAATGAAAACTCTCAACCTCTGAAGAGAAAAATAGAGCAAGATACTGGAAAATGAAAAAAATGCCTCATTTGCATTAAGGGTAGGATTAATACTATGAAAATGACAATCATATCAAAGACACTTACAAACACAATATAATCTCAATTGAAAGCCCCATCTAACTCTTACAGAAATAGAAACATCTACTTTGAAATTCATATGAAACTACTCTAGATAACCAGAACAATATTCACATACAGAACCACACACACACATACACACAAGCATACACACACACATTCTTCATACATATACACGTGTGTGTGTGTGTGTGTGTGTGTGTGTGTGTGTGTGTTTATGCTAGATTGACTACCGTTCCAGGCCTCAAGATATATTGCAAAGCAATAGTGTTAAAAACAATATAACACTGGCACAAAAATAAACAAATAGACCAATGGAAAAATAATTATTCCAAACATGAGTACAGACATCTAATGTTGGACAAAAAAATGCCAAAAGTATACCCTGGAGAAAAGAGAACATCTTGAACAATTGATACTGAGAAAACAGGATGTTCAGATGCAGGTGAATAAAATTAGACTCGTATCTATCACACTGGACAAAAATTTACTCCAAATGGATCAAAGACCTAAATGTGAAGCACAGAGCAGTGAACCTGTTAGAAGAAACACAGGCAGTGCCCTACAGGACATAGGCTGAGGAAAGGAGTTTTGGATAGTATCACATTTGTCTAAGACTTGAAGCCAGCAACTGATACAATGGACTTCCCAAAATGAAAAGGCTTCTTTACAAACTAAAGATGCAATTAGTCAAGTGAAGAGGAAGCCAACAGAAAGAAAGAGAATATTAACAGATATATATACAACAAATATACAACAGGAGTGATATCTAGAATATATGAAAGGCTCAAAAACACAGTTAAATAATTAATAAGGAAGATATTGATTAAAGCAACTTTGAGATTTTTATCTCATCCCAATCAGAATTGTAAAAATTATCAAGATAAACAACAAAACAAGATCAAAACAAGACAACAAATGCTGGCGAAGATATGGGGGAAAAATAACACCCTTCACTCTTGGTGAGACTGAAAACTCTGGAAATCAGTGTAGAGAACCGTCAAAATCTGTAAAATCTACTACATGACTAACCTATGCATCTCTTTGGCATATGTCCAAATGTTTCCACATTGCACTGCACAGATACTTGGATACTCAGCAATGTCCATTGCCCTTCTAGACACAATACCTAAGAAATGGAAATAGCCTCTATATTCCTCAACTCACAAGTGGAAATGTGATATATACATGCATACCATAGAGTAAATACTATTCAAATGTGAAGAAAAATGAAATCATGAAACTTGCAGGTAAGTAGATAGAATGAGAAAAGATCGGAGTTAGTGAGGTTACGCATACCCAGAAAGACAAGTTCTCTTTTGTATGAAGACATGTTCTCTTTTGTATGAAGCTCCGAGGGTATGTAAAAGGGGACCATAGAGTTTGGGGCAATAGGCAGTCTATGACACAATGTAAGTGATTTAAAGTGGGAAAAAGGGAGATGGATTTAACTGTGGAGTAAATAATGAGATAAATAAGGACAAAACCAAAATAACAGTAAGGCTGTCTAAAATAGTCATAAGAAATAACTATTGCCGGGCGTGGTGGCGCATGCCTTTAATCCCAGCACTTGGGAGGCAGAGGCAGGCGGATTTCTGAGTTCGAGGCCAGCCTGGTCTACAGAGTGAGTTCCAAGACAGCCAGGACTACCCAGAGAAAGCCTGTCTCGAAAAACCAAAAAATAAAAAAATAAAATAACTATTATCTGTCTATAATTACATATGAAAATTATATATATGATATGAAATTTCACACACATGTATATGATATAGAATTTAATAAATATATATGAAATCTTCTCACCGGGATTAACAGTACTCCCACTACACCAGAGGCATTGACCTCTTCCTACTGCAATGGCACCCCAACACCACATATGAAAAGCTCCCTTTTGAATTGTTTGAAGTTTTCAAGAGATTCTCAAATCGATATAAGCTATTGCTGTTGCCTATGGCTGTATCCTAGAGGTATAGTATAAGTCCCTATTTTTGAAGATACTATGCATAATGTACCCTCAAGGCAAGGCATTGCAGATTATCAAAGTTAATATGGTTATTTTGTTTGTCTTCATGTTTTAGAGACAGATCTCTCTCCTTTGAATTTTTAAAATAATATTTTTAAATGACGTGTTAAAAATAGACAATCTGTATGTGTCCACACAACACTATGTGAATTTTCAATACTTGTGTACATTTCCTGGATTTTTTTCTCTGGTTGCCATGGGCCAAGCTATTACCTGTATCCAAGTGTAACAATACCAGCATTCTGACAGGAAATGCCTTGACTGTCTTTCCTGCTGTAAGGCATTTTTATTGCTTATTCATTCTATAGCATCTGAAGAAAGCTCCCAGATGTCAGGTATTGATTTTCTGATATTCACTGTCAGAATTTCAACTGAATTTTACTCTTATTTTTGTTTTCAGTGAATTATCAAATTCCAGGTATGTAGTTCATGGTGATGACATGGTACTAATTTAAGGGCCTTACAGAGATGTAAACTGATGATTTTGTTGTCATGAATACTGATGTAACCCATCAGGTTTCACTTGGTATTCATTTTCTATATGCAGCCCCTTGTCTCTAAAATGAAGAATTCCTTACCTAGTCCTGAGAAAAATACCTTGACCTAGCACAGTGCTTGGCCTTCTGTTAGCTAAGGTCTTCTGACCAATGTTACCATGTGATCTTTTGCTATCACTCTGATCTGATCACTGCTCTACCTGGTCCTCATTCCATGAGGCTAGGCACCTGTCTTGGATGCTATTTATATATCCTAACAAGAACACTCTTAAACAGAGGCTAGCTTTGCTGGCTCCTCTTGACTTCACAGCTTTGGGTTCTAGGGGCTAGTATCTAAGGCCCTACTGTATATGTAATACACTGATGCCAATCACATAGGTTTTAGGATGTCACACTGTGCCAGCTGATATTTTTTTCTACTAATTCTTGACCTCCACTTGGGTATCTTCTAGCTATTCCATTGCCATACATATTTGGAAACTGTCTACATTCAGCCAGTTCAGTTCAGTGTTAGCAGCTATCCTGCTGTGTTTTCAATCAACCAGGAGAGCCCTGTTAAAATATCTTACTATCTTTCTACTGCAATGGTTAACTGTAACAAAACTTAAGATTTAATCTCATGAAGTAGCCTGCCCATTTAAACCCACCTCACTAGGCATTTGACAGTCACCCAGAAGTTCAATCACATATGACACAAGGGCCCAGTCAATCAATTCCTTGTCCTCCAGTGTCCCTTAAGACATCCCATCCTTTTCAATAGTTTAGTAACCCAGATGGAGAGACTACCTGCGCACATGGGGGTATTCCGACTATCTAACCTGAGTATAAGATCTTGTGTTGCCGTCTTGTTGAACACTCTTAATCTTAGAGAAGGTATAAGGTTCATTGATCATCCTCACAAGTAAAGCATCAATGAGGAATGAATAATGGGCCAGAAGCAAGCGTGAGTGACAGAAGACAGCATCAGAATCAATGTCTGACAAAACTAATGACAATCTGATAATAGCTCCTCAAAATTAGCATCTTCTTCACAGATACTGCAAATTGTGCAATAAGAGAGGAAGTCTTGGCTGAATTAATCACTACCTGGGAAACAATTTCACAGTAGAATAAACAAGTAGAGATAAAACGTGATAAATATGCTATACCGTTCAGGTCTTGGCCGGAGCAGTTTCTTTGAAGAGCAGAGGAAGGAAGAGAGAATGAATGGAAGGCAGGAAACAGCAGGGAGGCAGGAAGAGGTGGAAGGGAGGGCAGAAGACAGGCAGGGAGGTAGAGAGGCAGGCAGGAGGGAGGGAGGGAGGGAGGGAGGGAGGNGAGGGAGGGAGGGAGGGAGGGAGGGAGGGAGGGAGGAAGGAAGGAAGGAAGGAAGGAAGGAAGGAAGGAAGGAAGGAAGGAAGGAAGGAAGGAAGGGGAAAGAATAAGCAGGGAAATCAGAAGGGGATGGGAGAGATGAAAAAAGGCAGGTAGGGTGGGATGGAAGGAAGGAAGAAGGGAGGGAGAGAGGCAGACAGGGAGGTAGGGAAGAAGGCAGGCAGGTGGGTATCAGTGACTAGCTAACTTTGCTTAATCAAACAGAAAAACAGGGTCTTTTAGAGGAAAGTTTGTTCTTATAAAGGGTATTCTAAGTTGACGAATACGTAATATAAAGCCCCCTTTTGAACCACTTAGTGCCACAGAGAAGTACAAGGCAGCCTGGCTCCACTTCCTGAGCAGAGGACAGGAAATAATTGGTGGAGAATATCAGAGGAAAGACATATATATTGGGAACTATGGGGGGGCGTGATTGTAAAATATAGTAGAAAACACAGAACACATACTTTCAATGAAAGTGGCCCATTCTCTCCATGAGTTTGTTAAGTTCTTGTTTTAAAATTTTAGTCATCATCTTGAGAAGATTGCAGGAGGAAAATCAATAGGCAGGAAGATGCCCTTGTTTCTCAAAATGAAGTGACTGTCCTTCATTTTTCTCTGCTGGAAGGTAGAGTTCTCTGCATTAAAGCTATATTACTCACAAAACAGAACCAAAGCGCTTCTGTCATAATATGATTGGATTTTTATCACTTTAGACCCATAGTGGGAAAATAAAAGCCTGTTAGCCATTGCAAATCATGTTGGCTTCATGGAACAGTGGATATTCTGGTTGTGACATTTAACTGGGAACAGTGGGGGCCAGTCAGATGGTACCCTTGGCAAGGAAGACTTTGTAATAAACTAGGATGGTTGCATTATATAAATGCCCTACAGAGCTGTGTCCTCTAAACGTGTCCAGAGTTCCATAACATGGTTAGAGTTCTCAGATACTTTATAATTTGACACACTCATTTGTTTGTTTCCAGGGGCATGCTGGAGAATGCTCTAAGAATCAGCGATGTGTGCAAGCAATCAAAGTTCTCTCCAAGCACACACTGCCAAGATATCATGGACATCTCAATGATTATGCTGACTACTGGATTAATATAAGAACACTTATATGAAAAATGATATCTACTAATCCAAGCAAAGTCAATCTTTTTGAGAAATTATATTAAAGTGAGTTTTATGTGCCTAAACTAGAGTTAGAGTCTATTGGTTGTATTTTAATATATGTTATAATATATATTAAGCATCATCATAGTATAACATATAACATATGTTGCAATGTACATTGTATATGATATATTTTATATATAGTATTTTATATTATATACATATACACACATGCAACCAGAATAAATTCCTAGAAAAATGCTGGGCTCCAAATTCTCTATTTCCTTGTTACATCATTCATGGGAACAAGGATGCATCTCAGCCATGTAACCAGTTATATTTTAATACATGTATAATGAGAGAAGAGGAAATTTAATTAAAAGTTTGGAGACTGAAAGACTAGGGAGTTTATATTTGGATGTGAAAAGCATAGGTCAAATTCTCAGCTTTTAGTTACAATATCAATTAAGGTAAATGTTCTAAGAGTAATACTCTGATATCCCTTCAATAATTTATAGAAAGAGTAGAGATAAATACAGGGAGAATATGGAAATTTTGAAGTATATTTTCAATCAATGTGATGTAATTGACAGTGATGAATATTATATTTCAAAGAACACAGTAGGCATTCTTTTCTGTTTCACATAAAATACTTCCACTGTGGAAGACATTGCGTGCCACTAAAACTATCAAGTGGGCTTGGGGGTTCCTTTCTTTTTCCACATTTTTTTATTAATCATTTTATTCATTTACATTTCAAATGATATCCCTCTTCCCACTCACATCTCCACAACCCCCCAACTTTGCCTCTAGGATGGTTCTCCCCCACCTACTCACCCACACCCATCTCACTGTTCTAACATTCCCCTACCCTGGGTCATTGAGCCTCCACAAGATGAAGGGCCTCCCCTCCCATTGATGGGAGGCCCAATGATGATATGGCCATCCTCGGCTATATAAGTAGCTAGAGCCATTGGTCCCTCCAAGAGTACTGTTTAGCTGGTGGCTTAGTTTCTGGGAGCTCTGGGTGATCTGGTTAGATTATATTATTCTTCCTACAGAGTTGCAATCCCCTTCAGCTCCTTCAGTCCTTCCCCTAGCTCTTCCACGGGGGTCCCCACGCTCAGTCCATTGATTGGGTATGAATATATGCATCTTTATTGGTCAGGTACAGATAGAACCTCTCAGAGAACAGCCATTTTAGAGATTATCTCCAGTAGATAGGCATGGATCCCAGTTGAGGGATGGGGCCACCCACCCATCTTAATATTGTTAACCCAGAAATGTTCCTGTCCAAAGGGAAAATAGGGACAAAAAAAAAAATGGAACAGAGACTGAAGAAAAGACCATCCAGATACTCCACCTAGGGATCCATCCCATCTGCAGACACCAAATCCCTCCACTATTGCTGATGCCAAGAAACTCTTGCTGACAGGATCCTGGTAGGGCTTTGAGGTTTCAAAAATCTCAGTATTACTCTCTCTAACTGCAGCCTCTAGATAAGATACAAGATCTTAGCATGTATTCCAGTGCCATGTCTGCCCGGCTGCCTGCTACCATGCTCCCCGCCATAACTGTCATGAATTTACCCTCTGCAACTATAAATATTTCCCAAATTAAATCATTTTTAAATAAAAAGTATCAATCAATTGAAAAGACCAAAATAATATGTAAAATATACCTTTATTGGCAGATGAGCTGTCTGAGTGGGTAAAAGTGCTTGCCAGACAAGCCTTGAAATTCAAGTTTGATTCTCGGAACTCGTGTAAAGATGTGAGATGGCTGCCACAAAGTTTTCTTCTAACATTCACACAAATAACAAGGAATGCTTGTTTGTGAACACACACACACACACACACACACACACACACAAACACACCTCCCTATTTTTCTCTCTCTTACACATATGCATACTTTTAAATAAAGGTGTGTTTGAGACACAGTAGTATTTTTATTAGAATCAATAAAAGAAATTTATGTTAAATGTTTCCTATTGTTTAGAAACTAAATAATGTTTTAAAAAGCAATTCTTCATGTCAAAGTAGAAATCAAAACAAATGAATACTTTATTGATTTAGATAAAATAAAATAAAAGCATATTAGTTTCAAAGTGATTTTAAGACAGACAGGTATACTAATTACTTCCCTTATTTATGTAACCAAATTTCTGGCAATAAAAACCAACCGCAGGGAGCTTAACTTTGATTTATAATTCGAAGTAATACAGTCCATATGGCAGGGAAGGAGTGAATGAGTGATGGCGAGGGAAGTGGTCATATTGCATCTGCAGTCAGCAATCAGAATAAATACAGAGTGGGGCTAGGCTTAAGAACTATCCACAGTGACCTGCATCCAATAGTGAACCTTCAGCTCCTGCCTCTCCTTCATCCTAGCCTATACTTCCACAATCTTCTCAAACAAGACCATGAGATAGAGACCAAATGTTCAAAAACATGAAAGTAAGGGGAGCACTTCATAATCCAACCACAATAAGGAATGGTATAAATCAAAGATGAACAGAATAGGGCAGGAGGCTTTAAAAGAAACAGAAATGAAAAGGCTGACTCTTTGAGAAGATTAAAAAAAATTCATTTTTAAATGTCATTAAATTTTTTCTCAGATTATTCAGAAAAAGCAATAAAATGTCCATTTGAGACTGAATAGATGGCACCATGACAAAGTACAGGCAACAAAAGGAGAGTGATAGACTGTTACAAACAATATGTCAATAAGTTGGGCAATTTAGATAAGGTAGACAAATTCCTTAAACAACACTACCAGAGAAAAATGCAAGAGTAATTATCTGACTTGATTTATGCCTACATCTACCTAAAAATTTGAATTTGCAAAGACCTTCCCATAATGAAAATTAAAGGCTCAGGTAGTTTGACTAGAGAATTCTCCAAAATACTTCAAGGAGAAGTTGCACCAAAAGTTCATAAACTTTAAACAAAGTGAAAAGGATAGATTGTTTTAAAATAGACTTGTTGAAGGCAGAATTATTTTCACACTAAAACTACACTAAGATATCAGAAAAAATAAAACTAGAAAATGTACCCTCCACAAACATAGATTAAAACATTTTAAATGAAAATACTAAACAATAATGTATTATGACCTAATGGAGTTTATCCCAGAACTGTAAAAAAAAAAAAAAACTCAGCTTACCATTACACAGTTCATGAGTAATGTACATCTATGTGATTCACCAGCTTCTAGATCATACTTTAGTTGTACTGAGATATGAGATGGTTCAGGTTGGGTCTCTTCACTAAGAAGACCAGCCATGTGATTATAAGGTAAGATCTTGAAGACATCCTAACTTCTGAGAGTTGAGAGAGGCAGAGAGATAGAATTCAAATATCGGCTTGAATGAATCAGAGTTCAATGGAATATGCTCAAATAATGAAATTCAGATGCCAGTCATCTACTCTGAAGTTGCCTAATTACACACATGATGTGCCAAGACAATAATGCCACTGACTCCACAAACATAGAACTTGGCCGGATGCTTCCCCATATGCATGTATGGTTTTGGCTGGTTTAAATTTATATCCTTCCTAAGAAAACTATGATCATGACATCTTCCTAAAGTTTGTGTGCTGTTGTTCTTAGAGATTGGGCTTGAGGATAACTGGGAAATCCTCTAGACATGCAGTCATTAGATGGAGTGTAGGTGGCCTGATGAGTCCTACAATGTGGTTGGTTTATCGGTAAGGGCAATCTCAATGTGGTTGGTTTATCAGTAAGGGCAATCTTGTGAAGGATGTAGTCTATAAATTGGAGGTGGCTCCCATATAATACATTTAATGTCAATGAAAGCAGCTAAAGTAACAAGGTCATCATCTTAGCTAAGCCTGGGAAGTATTTAGCCAAATACAACATTTGATTTTAATAAAAACAGTTCTCAATCTAACAAAAGAGTGTGTATGAGAAATGTCTCTTGTGTGTTCAATTGTGAAATATTGAATATTTATTACTACAATTAATAATATATTTGGTTCTCATTTGCAAAAAAGGAGGACATCCAAGTCATTATTAAAACAGATATTTATCCCTCCCCATCTTCCCTCCCCATCTTCCCTCCCCTAACTTGATTTCCCCTTTGCCACCACAATTTTAACCCTTCCTGATCCATTATTCCTTTTGTCTCTTTATATTATTGCATTCAACAGTGTCTTCTGAACAAAGCAGGGCAGCTGCATTTGTGAGCTTTTTAGCAGTTACAACAGCATGCAGAAGTGTTAATGCAAGTCTAGGCTCAACCAAACTCAACCAAATCTCACCTGAAAGAGAGGAGTTGGGAATGAAGCCCTGGCCCTTACAAGAAGCAATTGCTAGCTGCTGGGGGAGGGAAAGTCAGTTTTCTCTAAGAGTATATACAGCTTCTTGTAAGTCAACCACATTCCTGTGGAAGGCCACATAACCAAAAATATTTGGGAGGCACAAATTGGTCTTATGGATTCTTAGAAATAAAGGACACAAAGTTGTGTGGGTAGTGGAAGCATGTATTTGGGGTGAGTAGGGGAAGGGAAAGTAAATATGATCAAATAGATTACATAAAATTCTCAAAGAATTAACTTATAAAAAGCAGAGATAATTAAGCAAAAGACAACCAGATGAAATAAAAGAAAATCTTCCTGTTTTCACAGGCAGCATGCTTACTGAAACTAGAAACCAGAAAACTACAGAGCGCATATACATTGAACATGCTAAACAAGTTTACTGTGTGAGAGTAAATTCAATATGTAAAAATTGATTGCACCTTTTTCTAATGTTTTGCTTTTTAGCTATCATTCTCCAAAAGAGAAAATAATTGATTCTAATATTGAGTAGTACTGTAAGTTAAGAAATTTCTGAAAAATCAAAATGTAAAGTAAACAGAATAGAAAAGCATCTGTGGGAATTTGTCAATGAGACACAGGAGACAATTTAAAATGTCTGTAATGGTCAAAACTAGTAGGAAATTGCACAAAATTAAATTAGTACATTCTGAGATAAACAACACATAAATACTGGAGAATATGTGACAAAGGCATTATGTAGAAGAATTCCAGGTATTGTTAAACTGGGATAGCCTCATTGTTAAACTGGGGTAGCAAACCCATTACAGAAGTGTGAGCAGAGCATAGTTATTTCATTCCAGAGAGGTCAATGTGTCTAAATCTGAAAAACACTTTGCCTGCTGGAAGATCAAGACTAAGAAAAACAGTGATAACTCATGTTGATCATTTCTATCCCTGATATGATGTGACAAGAATGGCATTTTATTTTTGTGGTCATCTATCCTTCCTGAGGTCTAAAACCCCTGTCTAATCATGAAGAGAACAGAAAATCCCAACCAAGGAATGCTTTACAATATACCTGGCCATTTTTCTTCCTGATAATGAAGGTCGTCCAAAACAAGGAAAGACTGGGCAACCATCAACGGGGAGATAAGAAACATGAAACCTAAGTACCATAAGGCATAATGAAATTGTGGAACTGCGACAGAATAAACTGACGACTTTAGTTAATAATAATGTATAGGTCCTTTACCTATGAGAAATCTACTTTGCAAAGCATTAATAATAAAGAAAATGACTGTCATTTATGAAGATTCTCTTTTCTCTCATTTTATTAACAATTGTAAAAATGTTAAAAAGTCTACATTAAAGCATGTATTCTCAACCAATATTTTTTTGTTTTGTTTTGTAAAACTATCAAATAATATTTGGAATTTAAAATGTTAAAACAGTATTTACCATAATATTTTTTAAAACTATTATACACTGTTATTATACCAGGTGAAAAATCTGCAATATTACATAGTGAAACTATTTTGTAGTATTTCTTCTATTTTTGATATTGTAATAAAAAATTTTGCATTTCCCCTTTCCTTTCTTCCCTGCAAACCCTCCCATATCCTTGTTCTCCTTCAAATTCAAGACCCCATTTTCATTAATTGTTGCTATATTATATAAGTATATAAATATATTCTCAAGGATATGAATACACCCTGCTAAGTCTATATAATATTACTTGTATGTACAAAACTATTAAGGATTTTCTGAAGAAAGTTAGAGAAAAATTAAAAGAGGAAATTCATTGGTCATAAGACTCAGTGTTCTTACCAATATCCCTCAAGCCAATCTAGAAATTTGATGCTATCTAAAGTCCTAGAAATACTGATTTGGGAATAAATTACTTTTATTAAACTTGCAAATGTTTTTAGTGCTTTTTAATTGACAAATCAAATGCAAAACTGTAATGTACAGTAAACTATTTTGATATATGGATCCATTTTAGAATGAGGAAATCAAATTACATAATATATTATGAATCATACAGTAAATTTTGAATTTATAAGGAAGCACAAAAACCAAAGTTGAAGACCTGATTGGAAAGGGAATATAAAACTGTAGTGCAACAATGTAGTCTTGTCATAGTATAGGAAAAGTGTTCCATGGGAAAAGGACAGAATCCAGAAATGAACGTGTATCCTCACTAGAGTACAAAGGACAATCAATAGAGGAAAAATGGCTTTTCAATGAATGAAACGCCAGGCTATCTATATTATTTCAATGCCCTTCTGACCTTGTGTATAAAATGGCTCATGATGAATCTTAGGAACAAACACAAAGCTGAAGGTGGATAATCCTTAGGTAAGCACATAAGATGAAATCTTTATGGCTGGGCTAGCTTGATGGCTGTCCCTTGGGCTGCAGACAACCTAATCCTCTGCTGTGGACTATTCTTAGAGCCAGAAGTGACCTGAGCTTTCTCCTGTGCTCCATATAAGCATCTTCCCACTATCTAGCGAGTAGTGTGTGTCTGTGTTCAACTTTGCAATCTCTAGGGGCCCTAAGCCAAGGCATGTATACCATGAGTAGGGACACTGGTAAGTCTTGCTGTGGAACAACAATTTCTAATTTATCCTTCACAAAGCCCCAAATTAGCTAATCTTGTGCCTGCTACTGTTCAGCTATGTTCAGAATACAGCTTCTCTCATCAGTCAGGGTTCCTGTAAATGCTGTGGGAAATTGCCAAGGACAGAAGTGCTCATCAAGCTCATGCACATGCCTCGCGAAGTACATGAACATGAACAAAGTACATGCCTCAAAGTACACGTGTGTGTGTGTGTGTGTGTGTGTGTGTGTGTGTGTGTGTGTGTNTGCCTCAAAGTACACGTGTGTGTGTGTGTGTGTGTGTGTGTGTGTGTGTGTGTGTGTGTATGTGTGTGCGTGTATGTGTGTGTGTGTATGTGTGTGTGTAGTGGCATACAACACAATACACATTACTTCTTTGAAACTGTTTTTCTCCTGTTTATATTGGTTCTTAGATCCAAGTTCCCTAGTCATCCATAGGCCTATAGGTGCTGACCATCTCTAAGTTTAAAAAAAAAAAAATCTCAGTTCTCTTTTCCCGAAATATAATGATTGTCTGCTTTATAGCAGTGTACCTTTAATAATTGCACATTTTGGAATCTCTGTGTTGTAGCTGCCACAGTTTAACCACAAGATGTCAAAATTGGAGAGGAGATTATTATTATGACTTAGAGCAAATATTTTGTGCCAGTCGAATGAAAGGTGAGACATTGAAAGTTTACAAAAGGTACTACAAACAAGGGAGGCAAAGACAGGAAACCTCCAGGTCTCTGGGCTCCTAATGATGGCTTGCATCCTACAGACTGAGTGTCTCAGAGTGGATATATACGTCATCAGCAATGTATGGCTGACTTACTGCTTTTGGTAAAACCATAGGTAAGAAAATGAGGGCTGCACTGAGCTGTCATCAGAGTAGTAGTGCCAAGTGTTTAGGCAGAAGACAGTGGAAGAACTGTGCCACTTGAATGAATGAATGATAGTGAAGCTACACTGCATAATTCTCTTTATACAACTGTAACCTCATGGGTCCCAGAGTGCAGCCACATGTACACATGTAGATTTCTATAACAAGTCACTTATTTGGAGTGGAACTGCAGTTACATTGGAAACATTATTGTCTTCAAAAGAATATTAACTATTAGCTAAGAAGACAATGATTCCTGAGGTCTTTGCAAACAGTGGTACCATAAAATGCAGGAGCACTTCAATAAATCCTAACTGGAGTTCCCTTCTTAGTGGAATATGTGGTCAGATGACCAAAAACACAATACCCATGAGGTCTAGAACAGGCATTTGAAAGATTTCAGAGTCTATAATCTCTAGTATTCACATTCCAAGAGTGAATGTACATTCCCACATCCACAGATTTATTCTTATTTTTCTTTTCCTTATCCCACTTTACTGTCCAGGTAGCACACATCTGTGCCCAATTGTCTGTCCAGCTCATGGTCTGAATAAACTTCTGTGTGCCCTCTGACCCTTGTCTCCCACACTCAGCACTCTACTGATCTTCCTTTTGCATGGTCAGCACCTAAGCATAACATCAGCCTCACACTGTGAGAAACTCTCATACACTTGATCCTGTGTCCACACCATCCCAGCACTGGGCCTTCAGAGGCATTGGCAAACAGGAACCCAAGGAAAAAAAAATGTTCTAATGAGGTGAAGGCAAATGATAATTCTGAGAAACTAGTGGGGACAGGCACTGTTTGTCCTGATGCAAATCGATCTCCAACATCTGGACGTTTGTCTCAGCCTCCTCAAGATTATAAAATCTGGCATAACAGGGATAAAGATGATTTTGTCAGCTCTCAGTTTCCTTTTATTCATTTCCCAAGGAGCTAGCCTAACCATGAAATTTACTAATCTAATTATTCCTCAAAAGCACCAAGCATCACCACACCAAATTAACATAACTCATTGAATTTCATTGATTAATTAATTTACTTTGGAACACATATTTATTTCCTGTATCCTCCCTTGGGCCACATTGTGTGATGGCATCACGGATGGCTGTACTGTGTAGCATTTGTTACCGGGCAATGTTTTGATATACTCTGCCAGCAGCCTGGCTGTTATCTGATCTGATCCGCAAATGTATTACAAGAACCCATCAGAGATGGATTATGGACAGAATTGAGGCAGATAGAGAGCCCAAAGGGACTGTAGGGGGTCACGGGGAGAGTTCCTATCAGACTCTTCCTGAGAGCATCAACAAACTATGGTTTCCATTAATACAACCTAATTGTGTAATTAATTGTACTTGGAAATGGCCTCCACGTGCTGTCATATGCTCATGTCATGTATCTATAGTCTGGACCTCAGAGAAAGCTGCCCACAAGTCAGTGCTCAAATTGACTGTTTTAGCTTCATTCCATGCCAATCAGTAGAAGGTTTTTTTTTTTTTTTTTTTAATCCTGATGTCTCTCAATAAAACTAATGTAAGCACTAAGAAAGTGGGATAACTAAGCGCCTGAAAGAACATGTATTCATCACAGTACAGGAAGCTTGGAAGATACTAAGTTACTTAGATCTATGGAAGCTAAGCAATTTACTCAAGGTCACAAATGCCAAGGTATAAATGCAGATTTTTCTCAGTCCAGCTAACATCCAGACGTTTTTTGGTTCATACTCATGCCATGCATCATTATTCATTCTCAAAAGAAGGTCATTTGTAGTAGGGAAATACCTCTGTCAGCAAAGTCCTTGTTATGCAAACATGAGTTCAAAATCCAGTAGCCATGTAAAAGGAATCTGGCCATTATGGTCTATGCTTGTAAATCCAGTGCAGAGGCAGGTGAGTCCCTGGGCCTATCTGGTAAGCTAGCAAGGCTGAACTGGTTAGTGTGAGTCCAAATGAGAGGCCCGTCTCAAAGACGAGGTGGAAGGCACTTGGAAAACTCCCAGAGCAGTTAATTAACTACTGCTTGTTTCTATGATCTTTACTCTGCCCTCCTCTCGGAGACATGGACCATTTCTTGCTTCTATTCTCTCTCATAAAGGTTGTTTAAGACATGATAGAAAATGCTAGAATTCAGTAGCTTAGAATTTAATTTGTCATAAATTTTTTTTTTCTATAAACAAAATAACGCTATATGTTTGCATAGACAGACCAACAAATGGAGGTGTTATAGGTCAAGGGAGGAGAGAATAGTAAGGGAGCAACCCTCTAAAAGGACGTTGAAAGACACAGAGTTACATCAAACAGAATGTTCCAGGCATATCAGACATTTGTCTCCTTAAAAATGTTAATAAGGTTACATCAGAATTAAAACATACTTGTCCATGATTGCTAATGTTAGGATGGACTCCTACTGTTAGGCATGGATTCATGAACACCACAGTATTCCTATTAGGGCCACTAAAGCAATATTACCCTAAGGATCCTTTCTAATCACAGGATCTGTCCTAACGCTAACTACCTGTTAAAGGACACATGTGATGATGTTGATTAAATGTTGATTCAAGTGGTGGTAGGGCCAGAAGCAGAGTGATGAATAGATAAAACACAGTTAGCATGCATTAGGGTATATAGCATACATGCCAAAGTAATGTGCACATGCAGTGACATACATAAAAGTAAAGGGCATGGTGAGGAAACAGAATCCGTAGCAAACTGATGTGTACCAGTCCGAACAATTGGCCTAGTCACACCTATAGAGTTTGGACATAATCTCTGTGAGAAGGTGGTTGGAATAAGAGGGTTGTGGGGAGACAGAAACAAAACAATAACGTACAGAATACCAAGAAGAGGTTATTTATCAAGGAAATGTGAGTACCACACTCAGGTGTGGAAAAGTAGACTCATGCTCCCATGATAGTTCTAGTTGACTGATCTGCTCTATATCCCAGACAAGTATAATTTAAAAAACATGTATCTTGCACTTCAGAAATCCAACTGCTATGTTCCTATGAGCTCAGGCAATGCATCCTTAAGTTCTTGCCATGCTGAACCTTACCTGAGCTTTCTCAGTGATGACTAGCATAGTAAATCAGAAAAGAAAAGGGAGAACATAGGTTTGAGCGGATGGACTCAGGGAAAGGCCAGGGCTTTCCTTTTGCACTGGCATTTCACACTCCACATCCTAGTGTGACCACTTAGGGTTCAACTGGGTATGTCAATCACATGCCAGGCATGGTCCACGCTCAGGAGTTCACACAAAACATATTTTGTTTTGATTTGTTTGTATGGGTTTTCTGCATGTGCTTTTGGTTTTGTTTTGATTTGGTGTCTTTTTTTTTGCCTTACTTTTTTTTGCTATTACTTTGCCCTTTTGTTGTTGCTGTTCTTGTTCTTGTTGTTGTTTTTATTGTTGTCATTGTTTTTCTTTGAGAAAGGACATGAAGTTAAATGGGAAGGGAGTTGAGAGTCTGGAGGAGTTTGGAGGAGGGAAAGGAATGTGATCAAATTACATTATGTGAAAAAATTTACAAAACAATAAACATAAAAGAAGATAAATGAAGCTAGAAGGTAATCCAGCTAGGGAAAATGTTTTAAATAAATATAAAGAGTTATACATTAACATTTTTCCTGTGCCACTGAAAAAAAGAACCCTAATAAAGCATAAGAGAAGATAAAAGGGGAGGAAAGGAAACACAATTGGACTGTAACACTTAGGTCATATTTGATATTTCTAATTCTCACATCACATTAGCAATATAATATTTGGCATCATAGCAGCTTCAGTGTCAGCTTGACTCCTGGGTCTACTGCCATAGCTCATGGAATTGGAATTCTGTCACTGAGGGCTTCCTACCACAAACCCCATTGTGGTCACCTGGGTGGCCTGGCATTCTGTGACTTCTATCTATTCGCTACCCATAATCTCAACTCACTGATACTCACTAGATAAACCTATCATTACAGAAAAAATGTGCGATCAGTTATGGATTGTTGATTTTTTTAACAATAAAAGTGATAAATTTGATAAGTTTAAATGCAAAGTAGTTTTCCAGATTTATTGTTAATGTAGTTGACAATTCAAAGGTTTAAATTCTTATACCATATAATGAAATGGTATAAGGAGTACCATAGTCACATTAATTAACATCCCAACATCTCATAGTTATTTGATTTATTGAGAGGACCTTGGTCATTGGTCATCACTGGCCTGAGCTAGAAAATCATTCTCTGTTTCTCCATGGAGTTATAAGTTGGGGTGTGAAGATGAGAATAGGGAAAGGCAGAGAACAGAACATATTTCTCAGAGGGAACAGGGGTTGCAGTGGTCCACCAGGGTGTCCTCTAGCTGTGTCTTAAGAGTTCCCTAAAAGCATGAAGGGGAGTCCTGGGACACACATGCATGGAAACTTTCTGGTGAGTCACTCTCTAAATAAAGCAACTCTCCGGAAAGGTACAAGGGGGAAAGACCCTAATTGCACATTTGTGTCTGAAACAAAAATTCCATCACTTCTATTCTTAGAGGCTCAGGGCAGAGTGGCTTTAGGGGAATTGCTAGGGTCAGCCAAAGAGCATTGACTGAGCCTTGGAACGGACATCAGAGCTCACTGAGACCAACCTGAATGATGACTGCCCCAGTTTGTATACAGCTTTCCTTACTGAATTGAACCTTCCAGGAAGGATTGATGTCTTGAGCTGGTTATGGCCAGGTAGAGCCATTTGAATCCAAGCACAGGGGAGGTGGTAGATGGGATGAGCATTGAAATTTCATTTCACCTGTCCACACAAAGAAAGGATCAGGCCTTAAGACCTACTTGTTCCCTTTCCAGACCCAAGTGAGCAACAACACTGCCTTGCCCTGGCCTCCCCTCCCATTTCCCCTCTCTTCCTCTCTTCTCTCTTCTACTCTTCTTGTAATTTACAAGAAAAAAAAAATAAGAGTCATGAATAATTCTAATGAACACTAATATATTTTCCTTCAGAGGGGAAAGTGACTTTACATAAAGACCCCATTGTTTCTCCATTGTCATCTTTTTTAAAAATTATTTTATTAGATAATTTCTTCATTTACATTTCAAATGCTATCCCAAATGTCCCCTATACCCTCCTCCCCCCTCTACACCCCTACCCACCCACTCCCACTTCTTGGCCCTGGCCTTCCCCTGTACTGGGGCATATAAAGTTTGCAAGCTCAAGGGGCCTCTCTTCCCAATGATGGCCGACTAGGCCATCTTCTGCTATATATGCAGCTAGAGACACGAGCTCTGGGGGCACTGATTAGTTAATATTGTTGCAGACCCCTTCAGCTCCTTGGGTAATTTCTCTAGCTCCTCCATTGGGGGCCCTGTGTTCTATCCTATAGATGCACTGTCATCTTTTCAAGTGGAGGAATTTAGCAATAATTTTAAAAAGTTACATTAGGTTAGGGAAGAAATAGTACTTGTGGACTTGTGATAAGTCAAATTCTCATGTCCATTTTCTCTCCAACTCACATTCACTCATCCTCAGCAGCAGCAGGGGGAACTGATAATATAGCTTTTATTCAGCATCACAGAATGATTCTACACAAGTGAGTTGAGCTATATCACTGCTGTCCTGAAAACCTAAATCACATGTTTAGAAACAGAGGCTTACCTGCTTCTCATTGAACATCATCATCACCCCTATATGGATCTGAATGGTTAGCATATGTAACCTTGACATGCATTTTCTCAGAGCCTGTAGACATGCATTTTTTTTTCAGAGATGGGAGGGGTCTTCAGGTGCTTTAACTGGGCACAAACCCTAAGGACTTCCTGACTTAGTATGCCTTTTGACACACATGCTCCACTATGTTCATAGCAGCCGTATTTATACTAGCCAGAAGCTGGAAACACCCCAGATGTCCCTCAACAGAGGAATGGATACTGAAAATGTGGTTCATTTACACAATGGAGTACTACTCAGCTATTAAAAACAATGACTTCATGAAATTCTTAGGCAAATGGATGGAACTTGACACTATAACTGAATATTTCATTCTGATGAAAATATTTGAAAAACAAAAAATCAATAACAAAACAAAAATAGAAATGTATTTTTCCATGGTTCTGGAATGCGAGAAGTCCAAAATTAGCATTTGATTATAATCTTATTTCATCACTCCATGGAGAAAGATAGAAAGGCAAAAAGATGAGAGAGGGAGAATTAGCCGTCCCTGCCATTACATTCACTGTCCTCAGTATATCTGTTCCCTTCACCTCTTTGACATGGCCCCCTATCATTAGTGCCTTCTCACACTACTGTAAGGAGTGAGTTTCTAGTACATGCTTTGGGAACCCCATGAATTAAAACCACAGCAGCTCTAGTATCCAGCATTTAACTGACAAAGCAAATTATGTACTCTTGATTCAATATCCTTCACAATGATTTCACATCTTTGCCATTGACACCTTTTCCTTCCTGGGCAGGTGAGGAGGCTCGTAACATTTTTGTTCCACAGATGGCAAAAGACAGATAAGGTCACTAGGAGAGCAGAGGACCCAAGCTCAGCCTCCCTCAGCTCTAGACTAATCAAATCAATCTTCTATCATTTCAAAGAAGATATTTTCTCCTGCAGTCATGCAGACTCCAAGATCTAAATGCTTGTGTATTTGCAATCTAAGGTAATTTTCTTCCTAGTTCAGAGATGGTGCCTTCTCTCCATGTCCTAATACACTGGAAGGGGAAGGTTGCCTACTCTTGAAGGACATTTAAATCCATAACCTCTTATAACCATAAGAGTTCTGCTTTTGTGATCAAATCACCTCTAAAGTTACCTCCCTTAGTAATACAACCATACTGAGGATTAAAATATACAAACCTTGGTAAAATTTAAGCTTTCAAACCAAAGGATATTTGCCCTGAACACTCTCAAAAATGTGGGCCCTTCTCTCATGCAGAATATAGTCATTCTATCCTAATAGCTCTAAATGTCATAAATTATTCCAGTACCAAAGCAATCTAAGGACCAAAATGTTATGTAGATTGAATTTTATGTGAGAAACATGGTCAGATCATTCCAAAGCAAGATGCTCGCCCTCTGGAACCATATGGAAACTTACAAGTTACTGCTTCAAAAATACAGTGATAGAGTAAGGCATAGACAGGAGAGAAGCCATGACGCTAAAGCTTCAGTGTTCTGCCTTCCAAGTCTAGTGGGGGCAGGAACCCTTCTTTCTGAGCATGTGAAGGCAAAGGATTTGCCTTTCTCCTTCAGAAAAGTCTGGTGCCTACAAACACTCTGTTCCTGGGTTCCACATCCATGGTGCATCTCTATGGTGGTCTCCCCTCTACGATGTCCACTTCATTCATCACCTATTCATGCCTCTACCAGTCTGGGAATTTCCCTAAGAATAGAATCTTACTTTCTGAGTTTATAATGGAAGAGACACATCCCTGATGGATTAAAAATTGATTCAGGATTATTCTTTATTGTCTTGTATGAAAGATGGTTACTTTTATTTTTCATGGCTGGATAATTTCCTCAATGTCTGGATGAGCCATTCAGCTTCCACTATAGATTAACACATTATAGTCAGTCATAACTCAAGATTGTCAATTCCCTCGGGTCACAACCCTAGGACTGGGAACTCTTGTGTCTACACTGGAGCCATTTTAATTAAGAAGATGACATCCTACATATACACATAAAGAGAAGGCATCTTCTCTGTTAAGATGCATCAGATGGACCCAGAGCTACTGAGATGGAACTTAACTTTCTTTACTGGTCCTAGGGGCCTCCTTAATCTGGTGATACTAGGTGCACTTCAAGCCAGTATTAATTTAGTATTAACTAAGCTAAGGAAATACTAAAAATAACAAATGCCGGTAAAGTTCACTATGGTTTGATAAGATACCATCATTGTAACAATTGTCTGACCAAATAGCCATGTCTCACATCATCAAGGATGGAGGGTATTACTGAGTTTATTTTAATTCAAGGCGATTCTTTATTTGCCATCTGTCTTTTTCATTGTCCTCATCTGAATATATAAAGGGATTTGATCTAGGGAAATAACATCAACTTTTTCTTTACTTTATCTTTATTTTATGTTACTTTCCCAGGAAAGTTTAGTTTACTTTCTGAGATGTAGGAGAAAATGTAAGCAAGATCTGGCAGCCAGCCTAGCTGACATACTGTGCCTCTCAGTAAGAAGCATTGCATACCACATTTCTGCGTGTTTCTGGAAATCAGAACACTAAATCTTAAGTAGTATGAGTGGCTGGTAGCTAGCCTACTAACAAGTTCACAGTCTTTTTCTATGGTTCTTCTATATAGAGACCCTGGTGGTATGAGTGCATAGTGTCCAGTCTGAGGTAATGTGCTAACCAATCATAGTCCATTGACTTCCACTATATAGGTATTGCGCATGTACAATAAAGCAGGCACAGTTCTCTGAAACCATCTGTGGAGTGGTTCATCTTCATACCCTTTATTGACCCACCAACAATGCAGTCTTTTTGAGGGATACCCCAAAGAAGCTTACAGGATCTGCCCAGATCTCTCTCTCTCTCTCTCTCTCTCTCTCTCTCTCTCTCTCTCTCTCTCACACACACACACACACACACACACACACACACACACACAGAAGCTCCCACTTCTGAGAAGTAAGACGTAAGACTGTGAGGGTAGGGGCTTTGAGTGTGTGTGTGCCTCCAAATGCCTGCTCCATGGAATGTTGATGGTACTGTCTAAAGAGAAGTTTGGAAAGACTGTGTTCCAGCCTGGCCCATTTATGGACAGCATGCTTTGGATTGGACAACAGTCCAAGACCACTGGGTATGCATGACTGCAGATTTCAGCAGTACACCCTTCCTCAAGGGGTAATACAGAGAAAGGAGCTTGAGAGTGTTGGCATTTCCATTTATAATATGACCTTTAGGATCAGACATGAACCCTGAAAAATTCTTATCAAGTGTGCTCAATGACCATCACTATCTGTGCCCAAGTATACATACATATAATATACATGGGGTAGAATTCCAAGTGCCATGCTATGTGACTGCCATGGACTGGTCCAGTCTGCCCCCCTCAATCCATGGGAATCAAGGCCTCGGACAGATGGGCATAGAGTTGGTGAGAATGGGGTGACAAACAGACGCGGACATGAGAGAGTGTGTTGGATCTGAATGCAATGTCCAAATGAACACCAGACTTTTTTATACAGAAGAAAAACAAACAAACAAACAAACAAAAAGCCAGGCGAACACATCCACCAAGCTACAGTGACACAAAACAAAAGGAATGCATACATCAAAAGGTAGCGGGAACCAGGCCAAGCTTACCACTTAGAATGGAGCCAGGTGAATGCTCTGATGTAATGCTAGTCTATTGTTAAACCCACCACCAGGGGTTCTTTAGTAAATACCTGATTATGCTATTCCTCTGGGACTAGTAAAGAAACCTATACCAGGGGAATTGCCCTCCTCTAACTCTTTCATGGACAACCCACCTATTTGCTAGGCCATTGTGTATTCCTGTGTTTGGGTGTGACTCGGCTATTGTCCTAAGTAATTACTATGCACACTAGCCCTGAGCTTTTCTAGCTCTGTTCTTTGTAATGCCTAATTATTTTCACTGTCTCTACTAGAAGTGAATTTGAATGTTACTGAATAGGTAACATTCTTACTAAATTCCAAACTTACCGTTGGCTTCAAGGATTTTCTAGGAACCATTGGAACACTGGTGGAGGCTTAGATATATGTCAAAAATCAATCCTTAAAGGCACTTATAATAAAACAATACTGAAAAGGGGCACATGGATTCATACACCAGACTAAAGGGGGAACAGGGTTTGAGTATACCGGCTATGGGAATGCCAAGGTTCCAGGAGGCATAGTTTCCTTGAAACTCCTTGACTCGTGACTGCCTTCAGACCTTTCAGCTTGTCAGGCAGACTTCACTGGAGTAGACGTAGCATGTGACTGACTACCTATGTCCACCTGGTTGGGATCTTCAGGTTACCCGCTCTGAAGCAGGCCCAGTAATAGGGAGGGAGTTAGCCCCACTCTTGGAAGTTTCAGGATGAGATTTTAATCTCAGTTTTTGAGATTTCCAAGGTTTGGACATGCTCCACCTCAACAGTCCCACAACAATTCCTCTAGTGGCATGGTCCATGTTCCCCACATGTTCCATGAACATATGAAAAAGTTAATTTTGACATAGATATAATACGGAAACTAGTTTAGTAAAGAAATCTAGCAATCTGTTAACATGTATGATCACACAGATTGATGTGGGGGCTACTAAGTGGGAAAAAAAAAGCAGTCAGCTCTAGTGCATTACTGTGTGAATATGTGGGCACATAAGATTAATACATGGAACCCAAAATGGAAGAAGCTTTCTGAGAAAAAGTGCTGAGTGCTTTTCTAAAACGATGATTTACATCAAGGTAGACGTAAAAACATGCTGAGAACTCCCCTGATTCACTATTAGAAATCTACTCAGGACAATGTTACACATGTAAAATGAGGCGTTCAGATAATCTGCATATAGTTGTGGGATTCGGAGTCCAAAATCTTTCCTGGTAAAGGTGATGTCTCCTCAGCGTGTCTGTTGCTGCAATGAAACACCATGACCAAAAATGCTGGAGAGGAAAGATTTCATTTGGCTGATATTCCCATATTGTTGTTCATCATTGAAGAAAGTCAGGACAGGAACTCAAACAGAGAAGAAATCTGGAGTCAGGGCTGCCGTATAGCCAGCCCATTAAGGAGTGCTGCTTACTGGTCTGTTCCATATGGCTTGCTCTGTATGCTTTTGCATAGAATCCAGAACCACCAGCCCAGAGATACACCTCCCCCCCCCACACACACACACAAACAATCTGCTAGGCCCTCCCCCATCAATCAGTAATTAAGAAAATGCCCTACAGTTGGACCTTACAGAATCATTCTTTTTCAACTGAGATTCCCTCCTTTCAGCTTGTGTCACGTTGACATAAGATTAGCCAGAATAGGTGAGATGTGCCTTCTTCATTGGCACTCTGTGAAAATTTAGCAAAACTGTGAACTTCTCTCTGTGCATTCACTACTCCATAAAACTGCATAAATATATTTTTAAAACATACATATGCTGACTTTTAAGTGCCTTCATCTTATAGAGCTCCGAGAGAATGCCCTCCACCACTAGGCTGACAGTGGATTGGTAAGAAAGAAAGGCTAAATAAAGTCCTTTTTGGAATCTCTCCTTAAGCTAAAGAGATTTGAGTGATTAGCTGGGAATATCAGGATGGCCCAAACTGAGGATCCTACCACTTTCTTGAGAAGACTGTATGCCTGGAGAGAAGTGTACGGACTCAGGACTAAACCCTGGTAGACACACAATATCTGGATTTAGCCAGCAGGAAGGTGTTTTTGCTAACACTTGATGCCTCAGGGCAAATCTTTTCTAGCAAAGGATTGAGGACATCAAGAAGGGAAGGGTCTCAAATCTGACATTGTGCTGGGCAGTGCTATCATGTCCCTACTGTCACTGCCATCACTTGGGCCTGAGTGACAGAACAGAGGAACTTTTTTTTTGTCAAGCCCTGGTAAATATTGTAAACTGTGTTGAAAGAACAGGTAAGAGACACTTAGTGCTCAGGCTTTGAAATCCTGCTTTCCCTGAAAATGATGCTGCTGAGAGATAGGAAGAACTCAGCCTGAAGCCTACCTAATTTAGCAGTGGCAGGTCTCCTTTTTAATTAAAATATTCCTACAGTTGATGAACTCATGCCTCTGGTGTGATCTCATGGATGCTAATCATTTAATCTGCATTTTTTTGCTATAACATCTCTGACAACTGATGGAGCAGAGGGCCGTGGAAGAAAGATCCCTGAGCAGGTTGTTCTTCCTGTGGCTCATCTATTGCCCCAGAACTGTGCTCCTCTGGAGGACCCTGAATGCCTGGAATGATGACACACCAATTCCTGACTGCCTTTCTCCATATGGGCCTGCCATGCAGCTGGAGCCAGGTACCAGGTTTTCCCACATGAAACAGATATGGTCATTGGTAACCAGCCAACTGCTGTTACGGCTTTGGCTACAGATTTTTCTTTTTAAAATCTGAATGTCTCATCTTGTGCTGCCCAAGTCTTCTCTTTCTGCAGGAGTTATGAAAGTTATTCCCCATGTGTTGGTAAACAAGTATGGTTGTTTGAGTAAGAATGACCAGCCGAGACTCATATGTTTGAATAGTTGGCTCTAATTGATGGAACTGTTTGAGAAGGATTAGGAGGTATGGTCTTGTTGGAAGATTTATGAACCTGGGAGTCAGCTTTGAGGTTTCAAAAGCCCATATCATTCCTAGTCAGCACTCTGCCCCCTACTTGTGGAATAAAGGGTAAGCACTCAGCAACTGCTCCAGTGACATGCCATCCTGCTCTCATAATTTTTACCCTGTTGTTTATGGATTATGAAACAGTAAACACTCCATAATTTTTTTTTTCTTCTATAAGTTGACTTTGGTCATCATGTCTCTCAGCAGTAATTAAAAAGTTGATCAAGACAATTAGGATCATAGCAAAGAATTAGTCTTGTAAAGGATTTTCCAGAACGTCTTGGATCCTACTTCTAAATTTCCATACTCCAGAACTGTGACCCAGTAGGAATTAAAGTTTTCCTTCATACTTCCCTAAGAACAATAAAGAAAGAGAAAGTACCCCTCTCCCAGAAACCTAAGAATAGGCTAAAGCCCACCTTTTCTGTGTTTGACACCCAGGGTGATGTGCCAATAGAAATAAGTACAAGAAGTCTTTCATGGAAACATACTGAGTACCCGTTAACAAACCCACACTCTGTAATGTATGCTGCCAGCTCATTAACAAAAGTCAAATGCACTGAAAGGATTAAAATTAAGACATTAGGTCCAATTATCCCATCAACAGCAGTTGGGACAAGTTGTGAAAGGTTTATTTATTCATTAGTTTGGACAGAAATTCAGTTGCTCCATATATATATATATGCTCCATATATATATATATATATCCCACTCCATCCTCTCCTAATGTATTAAAAAGGGAATTTGTGGACAGTTTCACTTCTCCATAGGATAACTGCTTGAGCTGGTGATGCTGGACAAGCAGTCTAGGAAGGCTCCTTTACTCTGTGCTCTGCCCTCAGACCCCAGCCAGACCCACTGAGCTGTTATAATTGACAGTCAGAAAGGACTTCACAGCTGTTAGATGGTTACATGTACTCAGGTCCTGTCTGGGAAGCCTGGAATTTGGGTTTCTCTACTGCCTAGTGCACTTCTACTTACCCCCAGGCCTTACTGTCAGTCCATAGTTGTGGAGACAACTGTGCAAAACTGATACTCTAGAAAAGATTCTTCCTCTGTACGGTTCGCATATTCCCAGTCACAGATATCCTGCACATCAGGCATGTCTATGAGGTGCCTAAATTAGAATCTTCTTGTCCAATCTCCTTGGATATGGTGGTAAGAGAATTTATGGCACCCTGGCTATGGCCAAGGGTAGCTCAGTTCCCAAGGTGATCAAAGGGCTACAATCTTCAAGGAGAGGCTAAGTTGAAATGCTGCTTTCTAGACACTTCTGCCCTGATCCCTCCATGTTTTTACAGGTTTCCTACTGCTCTACTCCCCCACCCCCAACTCTTCCTGGGTTCTTGTGGATAACTAGGAAGTACCACTATCCCCAAGAACCTAAAGTACCCTTGAGTTTAAGGAAGACATCATCTACACCCAAATTAAATGCTGTCCCACAGAGGCATAGCAATACAGTCACTCTAACAGTGCTGAAAGTTGTAAGAAGCTGTGAAAGGCAAGACAAATTTTGGGTTGAAGGTTTTGTGGGTGGATTGAAGTCCTCTTCCCTCCTCTGGAAGTCCTGCCTAGCTACAGGAGGTGGTTGTTTCAGTCTGTATATCCCCTCTAGTAGGAATCTCAGCTTCAGTCACCACCATAGACTTCTCATAGTCTCCCCAATCCCAGGCCTCCAGCTAGTCCCAGAGATGTCCCCCACCCATTTCTATGCTTACTCCAACCCCTCTCCCATCCCCCTTTCCCCACGCCTGATCAACATTCCAGTCACCTCCTCACTCCCTCTTCTACGCAGTTTCCTCTCTCCATCTACCTCTGGTAACTATTTAGTTTCCTCTTTCAAATGAGATTCACTCTGGACCTCCTGATTACCCAATTTCATTGGGTCAGTGGATTGGGTCTGGGCATGGTTGCTCTGCATTTTATGACTAATGTACACTTAAAACTGAGTACATACCCATGTCTTTCTGGCTCTGGGTTACCTCATTTAGTATGATATTCTCATGTTCCATCCATTTGCCTACAAAACTCATGGTATCTTGGTTTTTAGTAGCTGAATAGTATTCCAGTACATGCAGCATATTTTCTTTATCCATTATTCAGAGAATGGACATCTAGGTTGTTTCCAGTTTCTGGCATTATGAATAAAGTTTAGCAACTATCCTTGTAATATGTGCAACATCCTGTCTCCTGTACCAATGCATTCAAGGCTATTGTCCACTTTCTCTTCTATTAGATTTAATGTATTCAGTTTTATGGAGCAGAGACTGACAGAACTAACCAATAACTGCCCCAACTTGAGACCCATTCCATGTGAGAGAGCCACCTCCTGACACTATTAATAATGCTCACTTATGCTTCTAGACAGGAACCTGGACAAAAATATCAATCATGGGAACCATATAGCAGATATTTCTCTGCTTCGCTATAACCTGCCTACCTGAAGTTCTACCAATGTGAATGAAAAACAAAAATGCCTTAATGTATGGCCTTATTTTTTAACTATAAAAACATCACAAACTGCTTCTATGCCAGGACATCTTTTGTGGGTCAATCTGAATTAATGCTCTATGGTTATGGACACTCATATTTGACTCGGTGATAGATAAACTCTCTTATTTTCTTTGAAGTAAGAGCTGTGTTTTGAGTAGACATGAGAAACAAGATTATATGGGAGGATGCCAAAGCCTCACCCTAATCTATGGATTCACCTCTTCTTCCAAGACACAAAGGCCATGGAGAGGCCATCATGTGATCCTCATGTAGAAATATATGAAAACCTCCTTTTCTCTTTCTCTGGTGGCCATGCATCCTCCACACAGGATTTGCAAGTGTGGTGCTATCATTAAGTAACTAGCATCGTTACAGCCTTGGAGGGAGTCTAACTGGGAAAAGGAAGATCTGTGGTAATTGAAAGGGGTGTGTGAGAGGTGTAGGGATGGATACAGTCACAGTACATTGTAAACTAGGATAGTGCTGTCAAAATTAAAATGATTTTTGAAGCTCTGAAATGTGTAATTACTTTAGCATACTTTAAGCTAGTAAGTTTGTGAGTATGTTTTGAGAGCATTACTCTTTCACTTCTCTTTCTGAGGCTATAATAACACAAATAATAAACCTTTTGTCACAATGTTATTATGTTCCCTGGAACTCTGCTTTGCTTCCACCTGTATTTTCCCTCATTAGATAAAACTTACTCTTCTGTCTTTGTTTTCTGTGGTTGTCCAGCCTGCCGTTTCTCTTCTACTGTGCAGTCTACTCACTTGATTTCTAATATGGGTTATTGTATTTTTCAGTTATAAGATGTACATTTTACAGTTTTATATCTATTGCTTCCTTGTTGATGTTTTTTTTTACTTCTTTGTTGAGATGTGCAATTTATTTTCATTTATTCATAATTGGTCACTAGAATAATCTTGTAAGAATTGATTTAAAACATTTGCCACATTATTAAAACATATTTTCATCTCTATTTCACCATCATTTGATTAACTCTTTTTGCTTCCTTTGAGATATTTCTGCTTCTTGATATGAAAACTATTTCTTTTAATTGACAGATGATATTTTTATATTATGCTATAAGAGTCTAGATTTTATTTCATCTCACAAACCAGGGTATGCAACACATACTTGTTTTGTTTTAATATTTTCTAGTGTTTGACTGCAATACTGTTGTCATTTTCTTAATAAATATTATAAAAATTTGAAGACTAATAAAACTTTAATACACAAACTATCCATATTCAAATTCTACATAATTTAATGTTTCTTACATCTAGATAGAACTGACATTCAAAATGTAAGCTGTAAGGCTTCACATTAAATTTTACACTTTCAGTATCAAATGTATTTTATGCACTTATCCACCACCCAAACAAACTGAACATAAAACAAAACATGACAGAATTAGAAAAAAAATTAGCTTTGCTCCTTATTTGATATTTCTCTGCTTTGCTAGGAGATTTCTGTTTGACCAAACTTTCTCTCCCTTCTCCCATTGGCTAGAGAATATGGCTGATGTCAGTTTTTCTTGCTTAATTTCCCAACTCTTGATTTGAAATATATGAAGTCTATGCTCATAGAAAGTTACCCATGTTTCCATATATATATATATATATATATATATATATATATATATATATATATATATAAAACAAATAAGCAAAACAGATTATTATTGATTGCATTATATCTTACGAGAGTGGAAATAGAATAAATAATGAAATCTACTAGAGGTGAGGGAAGAAAAGTTACTTCCAATGAACAGTTAAAGAATAATGTCATTTCAAATGAGAATAGACATCAAGAAGGCTCAGACACATACACCAGAGAATACAATAGAGGATGCTAACTTGCCCATGGAAAGAGCAAGTGTAGACACCCTAGGAGAAAGAGACTTTACATTTTCTTGATTCATAAATCAAGAAAGCTTTTGAGAGGAGTCAAAAATCAGCATTATTTCTTAAATGAAGAACATTCAGGTGACTGCAAACTGTCTCTGTCCAGCTGAACTGATTTTTATAATTTGAAATGCTGATCTTGTGCAATACATGGTACATTTGAGATGGTATAACTGAGAAGAGAAGAACTGGATAACTGCAGGACTACACCCATTCTAGGCTTTACTTGTTGGTTATATTGTTGTTGTTGTTGTTGTTGTTGTTGTTTTCTGAAGATCAATTGTCTTAGTTAGAGTTTCTATTGCTACAACAAAACATCATGATCTCAAGATGTTGGATATGAAAAGATTTATTTCACTGTCCAGTTCCATATCATATCCTTCATTAAAAAAAAAAAAAAAGTCAGTCCAGAAACTCAAGGCAGGAACCTAGAGGCAAGACATGAAACAGAAGCTATGAAGGATTGCTACTTATTATCTTGTTACCTGTGATTTTCTCATACTGCTTTTGTACAGCATCAAGGACCACCAGCCTAGAGGTGGTACCACCCACAGAGAGTTGGGCTCTCCCACCTCAATTTTCAATCATGAAAACTCTCTACAGGCTTTCTCATAGGCCAATCTCAAGGAGATGTGTTTTCTCAATTGAGGTTTTCTCTCCTAAGTGACTCCAGATTGTATCAAGTAGAGATAAAACTACTTAGCACAATTAACTCCTTGTCAAGATGATAGATAATCATATCACTATTCATCTAGAACTTTTCCTTTCTTGTCAATCTCTAAGATAAGATATTAATATAAATATCACAATGTAAGACATTGTAACTTTTAAACATTCTAGTCTTTAAAATATTTAGTTTCTTTAAAGCATTCTAAGTATCTTTCAAAGTTCAAAACTCTCTAAAATCAGCAGCCTGGGACACGATCCTTCAGGTTCCCATTTGTACCCTGGAGCTGACCCTGTGCCACAGGTCTCTGCACTTCAATCCTGCTCAGAAATAACTAGTGTCCCAGGAGTGCTAGCACACCTAAGTTCATAGGTAAGACCACAACTGCTCCCCCCAGTATCTGGCCCAACTCGGACCTGCCTGGGGCCCACAGGATCCAAGAACTGCAGAGCAACTAGGGACAGGAAACATCCAGTTCCCATCTGCACCCAAGAGCTGACCCTGTACCATAGCTCTCCACACCCCAATTCCACAAAGTGATAACTTGTCTCCCTGGAGTGCTGACACACCTAAGCTCACAGGCTCACAGGCTTACAGGCTAACAGGAGGGACAAGATCCAGTCATAGACAGCAAGACCAGCTAACACCAGTGATAACCAGATGACAAGAGGCAAGTGAAAGAATATAATCAACAGAAACCAAGGCTACTTGGCATCATCAGAGCCTAGTTTTCCCAACAAATTAAGTCTTGGATACCCAAACACACCTGAAAAGCAAGATTCTGATTTAAAATCATATCTCATGATAACGATAGAGGACTTTTTAAAGGACATAAGTAAAACCCTTACAGAAATACAGGTTAATAGGTAGAAATCCTTAAAGAAGAGACACATAAATTCCTTAAAGAAATGCAAGAAAACACAATCAATCAGGTGAAGGAACTGAAGAAAATCATCTAGAATCTAAAAATGGAAATATAAACAAGAAAGAAATCACAGAGACAACCCTGGAGATAGAAAACCTAGAAAAGAGATCAAGAGTCATATATGTAAGCATCACCAACAGAATACAACCAATGAAAGAGAGAATCTCAGGTGTAGAAGATACCATAGAAGATATACATTGACACAACAGTCAAAGAAAAATCAAAATGCAAAAAGCTCCTAACACAAAACATCCAAGAAATCCAGGACACAATGAGAAAACCAAACCTAAATGTTGTGGGAAATATTTTTAAAAGAACCAGTACATTCCTGAGCTTGTGCCAGCAACTCTCTGCCCTGGTGGCCTGTTTTTATCTCTTGGAGACTCTGACTCAGAGTTCCAAAATCTCTCCACCCTGCTTGCTAAGTCCCACTGGCAGGTCATTATCATACCAACCCCACGCTAGAAAACTCTCATGGCCTATGTGGTGCACACCTGGCAAACCCATCCTTTGCCACCACACCTTTCTTCCTTGAACCCAGAGAAGCCACCATGTGTAGGAAAACACAACACAAACTTATTTCAGAAACAATGGTAAACTCAATCACTGACGGATCTGCCATTAAAACCGGGAGGCACTAGTAATAACATCTTGTTCTCATGCAATCACTGTTCAAAAGGGCCTCTGTCCTGCTTCCTCTCTTCCTCCATCCAACTCGGAAGTCCCTCCTACTCACCCAGTGATTAGCTCCTTTATTCATTAGAGGATTGGCTAACAAGAAGTTACCTGAGTAAGTGACTCACTTCTTATCTGAAGTCCCTTCCAGGAGAATGGAATTAGCATCAAAATACAAACAGCACCAGGCACATCTACAACACCTAAGGATAATAGGTATAGAAGAGAGTGAAGATTCCCAGAATTGCTTCTGTCTAAAGGGAATACAGGGACAAAGTGTGGACCAGAGACTGAAGGAAAGGCCATCCAGAGACTGCTCCACCTGGGGATTCATCCCATATACAGTCACCAAACCCAGACACTCTGGTGGATGCCAAGAAGTGCTTGCTGATAGGAACCTGACAGAGCTGTCTCCTGAGAGGCTCGGTCAGAGCCTGACAAATGCAGAGACAGATGCTGGCAGCCAGATATTGTACAGGGGATCCAGTAGTGGAGTTAGAGAAAAGACTGAAGGAGCTGAAGGGATATGCAGCCCCATGGGAGGAACAACAATATGAACCAACCAGACCCCCAGAGCTCCCATGGAGTAAACCTCCAACCAAAGAATACACATAGTGGAACCCATGGGCTCTAGCCGCATATATAGCAGAGGATAGCCTTAACATGGCATCAATGAGTAGGAAGGGCCTTGGTCCTGAGGAGAGGAATGCTAAGGTAGTGAGGCAGGAGTGGGGGTGTGGGCACTCTCACAGAAGCAGGGGGAGGGGGAGGGGATAGGTGTTTGGGAGAGGGGTAATTGGGAAAGGGGATAACATTTGAAATGTAAATAAATAAAATAACAAATAAAAAGGAAAGAAAAAGCTCTCGACAGTGTCCAAGTCTATAAAAATTCAAGGATTCTCTACTATAAGCTCTTTTAAATTCAAAAATAGTTTACATAATTTATAACTCCAAGAGTGAAGAATCAGGATACAGTCTCAATCAAAATTAAAACCAATATCTAATAAACTAAAAAGTTCAATGTTTCTCTGTGTGTTTTTTTCTCTGATTGGCATCCTTGACCTCTGGCTCCTACAATTCTTCCTCCTCCTCTCCCTCAGGATTCCCTAAGCTCCACATAATTTTATCTGTGGGTTTCCACATCTATGCCCATCAGTTTTTGTGTAAAAGCCTGCCCTTTTCTGAAAACAAATGAAGGAAGTATGGATAAGGGAAAGGGGAAGAGGAGAGGTGAGAGGAAGGAACTGGAAGGAAGGGAGGGGGTAATGTGGCCAGGCTATAAATAAATAAATAAATAAATAAATAAATAAATAAATAAATAAATAAATAAATAGATTTTAAAAAGTTAAGTTCTTGACTTCTGGGCTCACTCATGATCCTCTGGGCTTCAAAGTTCCTGGGCCACTTCTGCAATGCCCTTTGAAGCACATGCAGTTTGTCTCCTAGTCTCAGGTCTTTTTTATTCAAAAATTTGCTGTTCTTCTTGGTGGTCATCCTATAGTACTGGCATCTCCAAAATTTTGCCTTGGATCTTCAAGTATTCCAACACTGCCACATGCTACTAAGACACAACTTCTCTCCATGATCTTTTCAATCCTGGGGTTTTTCTTTCAACTAAGGCTTTGTATAAATCAAGTCTTCTAGCTTCTCGCAGTGCCAAGCAGTAGCTGCTCTCCAGGAACCCCATGCCAATGACTTCAAAACCAGTAGCACCAAGGAAATCTGATACCTTACAAGTTTCTGTGTCATCACAAGGGACAGCCTTGCCCCTACCCCTGATCTTGAACACGGATGATTTCTGTGTACTGATCTTGAGAAAATAGTTTACAGAAGGTTTGGCCTCAATGATGATGGTCTCTTCTTAATGACTGGTGATTTTTTTCAGCCCCAGTTAACCAGTCCAGTTGTTTCAGAAAACCAAAAGTTTTACTTTAGTGGTTCTCAATCAAAAAAAATATCACTCAAACAGCCCTGAGTATTTGCTTCCCTCTTAAACTTCATAAACGAAGCTTCGATTTTTGGGACTATTCTAAGGCGTCTTAGCCTCCAAAGTCCAGCAGAACAGTGTGCTGAGCTCTGAGGACCCAATAGCTTTCCCAGACCCAAATTCAAATGTCACAACATATGGCCAGGTCTGTCACTTAAATATACAACAATCTTGGTATTAATTTCTGTCTTAGTTAAGGTTTATATTACTATGATAAAATTTCACATCAAAAGCAACTTGGGAAAGAAAGGGTTTATTTCTCTCTTTATTTGCACACTATAGTGCCTAATCTAAGACAATGTGGGAACTCAAGGGAGGAAACTGGAGACAGAAAATGAAGCAGAAACCATTGAGGACTGCTGTTACTGGCTTGTTCCACTTCTCATGCTTGTCCTGTTTTTTTTTTTCTTTCTTTCTTTTTTTATTAGATATTTTCTCTATTTACATTTTAAATGCTATCCTGAAAGTTCCCTATACCCTCCACCTGCCCCTGCTCCCCTACCCACCCACTCCCACTTCTTAGCCCTGGCTTTTCCCTGTACTGGGGAATATAGAGTTTGCAAGACCAAGGGGCCTCTCTTCACAATGATGGCCGACTAGGCCATCTTCTACTAGATATGCAGCTAGAGACACGAACTCTGGGGGTACTGGTTAGTTCATATTGTTGTTCCACCTATAGGGTTGTATACCCCTTCGGCTCCTTGGGTACTTTCTCTAGCTCCTCCATTGGGGACCCTGTGTTCCATCCAATAGCTGACTACTGTGAGCATCCACTTCTGTGTTTGCCAGGCACTGGCATAGCCTCACAAGAGTCTGAGATATCAGGGTCCCTTCAGCAAAATCTTTTTTTTTCTTTTTTTTTATTAGATATTTTCTTTATTTACATTTCAAATGTTATCCCGAAAGTTCCCTATACCCTGCCCCGCCCCTGCTACCCCACCCACCCACTCCGACTTCTTTGCCCTGGCCTTCCACTATGCTGGGTCATGTAAAGTTACAAGACCAAGGGGCCTCTCTTCACAATGATGGCATATGCAGCTAGAGACTTGAGCTCAGGGGTTACTGGTTAGTTCATATTGTTGTTCCACTTACAGGGTTGCAGCCCCCTTCAGCTAATTGGGTACTTTCTCTAGCTCCTCCATTGGGGGCCCTGTGTTCCATCCAATAGCTGACTGTGAGCATCCACTTCTGTGTTTGCCAGGCACT
>NC_034599.1:21302066-21319593 GCF_900095145.1 Mus pahari
CCACTGATTTGTTTGAGTTAATTTTATATCCAGCTACAGCACTGAAGCTGTTTATCAGGTTTAGGAGTTCTCTGGTGGACTTTTTAGGGTCACTTATATATACTATCATATCATCTGCAAATAGTGATATTTTTACTTCTTCCTTTCCAATTTGTATCGCCTTGATCTCCTTTTGTTGTCAAATTGCTCTGGCTAGGACTTCAAGTAATATATTGAATAGGCAGGGAGAAAGTGGGCAGCCTTGTCTAGTCCCTGATTTTAGTGGGATTGCTTCGAGTTTCTCTCCATTTACTTTGATGTTGGCTACTAGTTTGCAGTAGATTGCTTTTATTATGTTTAGGTAGGGGCCTTGAATTCCCAATCTTTCCAAGACTTGTATCATGAAGGGGTGTTGGATTTTGTCAAATGCTTGCTCAGCATCTAAAGAGATGATCATGTGTTTTTTGTCTTTGAGTTTGTTTACTTAGTGGATTACATTGATGGATTTCCATATATTAAACCATCCCTGCATCCCTGGGATGAAGCCTTCTTAGTCATGATGGATGATCGTTTTGATGTGTTCTTAGATTTGGTTTGGGAAGATTTCATTGATTATTTCTGCATCGATATTCATAAGTGAAATTGGCCTGAAGTTCTCTTTCTTTGTTGGATCTTTCTGTGGTTTAGGTATCAGAGTAATTATGGATTCACAGAATGAATTGGGTAGAGTACCTTCTGTTTCTATTTTGTGGGTTAGTTTGAGGAGAGTTGGAATTAGGTCTTCTTTGAAGGTCTGACAGAACTCTGCACTAAACCCATCTGGTCCTGGGCTTTTTTTTAGGAGACTATTGATGATTGCTTCTATTTCTTTAGAGGATATGGGACTGTTTAGATCATTATTTTGATCCTGATTTAACTTGGGTACCTGGTATCTGTGTAGGAAGTTGTCCACTTCATCCAGGTTTTCCTGTTTTGTTGAATATAGCCTTTTGTAGTAGGATCTGATGATGTTTTGAATTTCCTCAGGGTCTGTTGTTATGTCTCCTTTTTCATTTCTGATTTTGTTCATTAGGATACTGTCCCTGTGCCCTCTAGTTAGTCTCGTTAAGGGTTTATCTATCTTTTTTATTTTCTCAAAGAACCAGCTCCTGGTTTGGTTGATTCTTTGAATAGTTCTTTTTTTTCCAATTGGTTGATTTCAGCCCTGAGTTTGATTATTTCCTGCCGTCTACTTCTCTTCAGTGAATTTGCTTCCTACAGTTCTAGGGCTTCTGGGTGTGCTGTCAGAGTGCTAGAATATGCTCTCTCTAGTTTCTTTTTGGAGGCACACAGGCTATGAGTTTTCCTCTTAGGATTGCCTTCATTGTGTCCCATAAGTTTGGGGTTGTTGTGGCTTCATTTTCATTAAACTCTAAAAAGTCTTTAATTTCTTTATTTCATCCTTGACCAAGGAATCATTGAGTAGAGTGTTGTCGAGTTTTCACATGAGTGTTGTCTTTCTATTACTTATGCTGTTATTGAAGATCAGCCTTAGTCTGTGGTGATCTGATAGGATGCATGGTAATTTCAATATTTTTGTATTTGTGGAGGCCTGTTTTGTTACCAATTATATGGTCAATTATGGAGGAGGTGCCATGTGGTGCTAAGAAGAAGGTGTATCCTTTTGTTTTAGGATAAAATGTTCTGTAGATATCTATTAAATCTCTTTGTTTCATAACTTCTGTTAGTGTCCCTGTGTTTCTCTTTATTTTCTGTTTCCAGGATCTGGCCATTGGTAACAGTGGGTTATTGAAATCTCCCACTATTATTGTGTGAGGTGCAATGTGTGCTTTGAGCTTTACTAAAGTTTCTTTAATGAATGTGGCTGCTCTTATATTTGGAGCATAGATATTCAGAATTGAGAGTTCCTCTTGGTATATTTTACTTTTGATGAGTATGAAGTGCCCCTCCTTGTCTTTTTTGATAACTTTGGGTTGGAAGTCAATTTTATTTGATATTTGAATGGCTACTCCAGCTTGTTTCTTTGGCCCGTTTGCTTGGAAAATTGTTTTCCAGCCTTTCACTCTGAGGTAGTGTCTGTCTTTTTCCCTGAGGTGGGTTTCTTGTAAGCAGCAAAATGTTGGGTCTTGTTTGTGTAGCCAGTCTATTAGTCTATGTCTTTTTATTGGGGAATTGAGTCCATTGTTGTTAAGAGAAATTAAAGAAAAGTAATTGCTTCCTGTTGTCTTTGTTGTTAAAGTTGGGATTCTGTTCTTGTGGCTGTCTTCTTCTAGGTTTGTTAAAGGATTACTTTCTTGCTTTTTCTATGGTATAGTTTCCATCCTTGTTTTGGTGTTTTCCCTTTATTATCCTTTGAAGGGCTGGATTCGTGGATAGATATTGTGTGAATTTGGTTTTATCATGGAATACTTTGTTTTCTCCATCTATGGTAATTGAGAGTTTTTCTGGGTATAGTATCCTGGGCTGGCATTTTTGTTCTCTTAGGGTCTGCATAACATCTGTCCAGAATTTTCTGGCTTTCATAATCTCTGGTGAGAAGTCTGGTGTAATTCTAATAGGTCTGCCTTTATATGTTACTTGACCCTTTTCCCTTGCTGCTTTTAACATTCTATCTTTATTTAGTGCATTTGTTGTTTGTCCTGTTTTCTTAAAGCACCCAGGCCCACAGTGAGCTGGTATCCATCACACCAAGCATCTATCAAGAAAATGCCCTTCATGACTAAGGATGTTGAACATTTCTTTAGGTTCTTCTTGGCCATTCAGGATTCCTCAGTTGAGAATTCTTTGTTAAGCTCTGCACCCTATTTTTCTTAGGGTTATTTGCTTCTCTGGAGTCTAATTTCTTGAGTACTCTTGAGTACTCTGCCAGAGCCTGGCAAATATGGAGTTGGATGCTCACAGCCAATCATTGGACTGAGCACAGGGACCCCAATGGAAGAGTTAGAGAAAGAACTGAAGGAGTGGAAGATTTTTCCAACCCCATAGGAAGAACAATATCAACCAACCATACTCCCTAGAGCTCCAAGGGATTAAACCATCAACAAAAGAGTACACATGTACAGAGGATGGCCTTGTTGGGCATCTATGGGAGGAGAAGTCCAGTCCTTGGTCCTGTGAAGGCTTGATGCTCCAGTGTAGGGGAATGCCAGGGCAGGGAGGCAGAAATGGTTGGTTGGGTGAGGGTGTACCCTCATAGAAGCAGGGGTAGGGGGATGGGATAGGGGCTTTCTAGAGGGGAAACCGGGAAAGGGGATAACATTTGAAATCTAAATAAATAAAATATCCAATTAAAAAAAAAAAAGAAGGAAAAGAAAATGCCTCGCATAGGCATAGCCCACAAGCCAAACAGCCAATCCATTTTCTTATTTGAGTCTCCCTCCTCTCAATTAATTTTGTCTTGTGCCAAGTTGACATAAACTAGTCCGTACTACACTGTTAACTCAGTGTGTTGTTTCCTACTGCCAGATGGTTCAATTTACATGATTCTGACAAATGAAATCATGTGGCTTGCAGAGAATATTTTGCGTAAAAGCCATGACTAAGTCAATTGTCTAGAGCCACAGAGGGATGATAAACACTATCTTTCTAGATAGACATGGGAGGTAGTAGGTACCCACCTCAAATGACTCCTGTCATCCTTCTCTCCTGATATTGAGTTAATCCCCCTCCAAGTTTAAACCTGCACAGAAACCATTACCGGCCCAAAAATGTAGACACTCCAAATATCCAGCATCTTTACCATGGTGGATTGGTTTTGAACTCTTAATTTCCAAAACTGTGCTTAAATTTAGTCTATGTTACTACACAGTGAAATGACAATTAATCCCCAAATGGTATTTTAATAGAAATCAAATCAATTATGTTGATAAAAAATGAAAATTGAAGTTGGGGATGAAATCTGTTTATCTTACTGAAGTGAAACCCTGAGAGAAGGCAAAAAAAAAAAAAAAACAGTTCAGGGCAAGCTTTTCTTTATGCCAAGATGAAGACTGGGCATTACATCCTTCAGAGACATTTTTTCAACTAGAAACCTGTGTAATATTGAAGGTATTGTTCAAGAATCTAAAATCAAGTTTGCTATAAATGTCTAAACTAAGGGATTTGAGCATTTCAAGTCAGGCAGGCAGCTTTCTCTGATTTCTTGTTTTTCCAAAGAATCAGAGTAAATTGAAATCAAGCAAAAATAATTCCACCAGATTTTCTGGCTATGTCTTAAAGCTGTAATATAGAAGCAAATGATTTATGGGTTGTCAGAAATGGCTACCTCAGAATCACCACCTGAAACAGACAGTTACCTGTGATCTCAAGGTGATTTTATTATGTGTCTCTTTGTTCCTTTGTGGACAGCTTAAATCCAATTTCTAAGAAAAAGTTGGGAGAAGAGAGGCATACCCACTGAATAGTACATGATCTTTTCAGATTGATTGAATCAATGTTTGAGCAGCCTGAGACTTCTCTCTTACAGAGACATCCTACTGGGACTAGCTAACCCCTTCCCTTCTGTTGTGCATAATAATCACACTGAAGTTTAGGTTGCTTTGTGGTTGGTGCTAGTCCACCAAAGTTCACAAAACTACATGACCCCAGATTTTCTGTACCTGTGCCTGTTCTTTCTTTATCCTTTAACACTCTAGTCAGGTTTCTATGTTTCAAGACATACAGGTTGTGATAGTTATCAGTCTTTAATATCAGATTGCACTTGAGTTATCAGTCACACCTAAGAAAAGGAAGAAATATGTCAAGTGAAAGTGGAATGTTCACACACTTCCTAGACTCTAGAATTTTGGGCAATATATTGCTCTGGTTTAGAAGTTACCTGATCAAAGACATTTTACTATAAGCAAGTAAGTGGGTTAAGACAGAAATTATTAAGGATTAAATAAAGCTCTAACAAAATGTCTCAAGGGCAAAGAATTTGAGAGTTCATGCTAATGAATGCCTGAGCTGACTTTATGAAATGCTAAGGATGATTCTAGTGGACACTCAGAAGGCTGGAGTAAGTCAGAAGGCCTGTCTTCCTAGAGTTACCCCTGTTTGTCAGCAGAATGCTGGTAGAAATGTCGACAACAAAGGACATTCTGAAGAGATCTCTGATGGAAATGGAAATGAGGAACATGTTAGTGGGTATCAGAGGAAAGGTGACCTTTGTTGCAAACTGGTGAAAATCATGCTTTTGGCTAGTTCTTTGTGCAGTATAGAGCCTCTCATCAATGATGTATTTAGTGCAATATATATCTGAGCAAATTGTTGAAGATGTATCACTATGTTTCATAAATGCTCATAGCAAAAGGCAAAAAAAAAAAAATCAAAGAAACAAAATTATATTGGAAGCAGGATTTGCATACCTGGATCATTCCATTTTACTTTATAGTAAATAATGAGTAGTCATGTCCAGGAGAGAAAAGCAAAGCTGGGAATTAATTTTTTAACAAAAAGATTATCATGGATCAATGGAAGCCATGTATGCTCATCAAAGCAGTACAAGGCCAAACTAGAAACTGGTTCAGAAGTCTTCAACTGTCATAGCAGAGGAGTATAGCTTTTGGATTTTTCACTAATTATCAAGCAGCTATTATTGGCCATCTTTGCTGTGATTCACAAGATCCCAGGTATGTCTTGAACCACTCACTAGAGGGCACAAGTTGTTTCCTTTGCCAAAATCTGCTTGGTGCATCTTCTTTGTTATACAAGCATGTCTAAGCTGTGGGGGCATAGTTACCACCCTGTAGAATAAAAGGGATATCTTAGTGAGCCACTAAGACACAAGTACAGCTACCACAGGGAATCCTTATTAGGACAAGGTTTACATGTTCCATGGGAATGGAGCAAGGCTATTTCTGAGACATCCGGCTGATGCAGCCATAGTACGCAATTACAGGCATTTATGTGTCTAATATGTGTGCATGTGACTGTAATGCATGAGAACTATTGGGTTAACTATGGCTGTTAAAATTACAAATGCATGCTGTCCCTGTACCTTGTAGACACAGTACTGTACAGTATGACTAGAAGTCAGGGAAGATTATCCTCTAGCCTTGAGATTCAACTCTGGGGAAGCAATGTACCTCCATACTAGAGCTCTGCCCTAACATGTATGGAGTCCAGAGTTCCATCCTATAGCATGAAAAAGCAAACAAATATATAAATGTAGATATAATAAATTTGTTATTGCTTGTCTTGCTAAGTTTTGTGGTTAATCTAAACCAGTCAGCCATTTTTTTTTCTTTCCTACATATATCTTTTGGAATGGGGAACATACAACATATGCTTCCCCTACCATTATGATTTCAAAGTATATACTTTGTTTGACCATATTGGGTCACAGCAAGAGAAAATATTGCTTCATAGTATGAGTGTCTTCAATATCTGATTTAGATATCTTGCAAATATTCTAGTTTTAGACATTTTAAAAACTGACCTGAACAACTAAGACATTTGGGGCTATGGAGATGAAGTTGGTATATTTAGTACTTTAAAACTGATTTGAATGAACTAGAAATAAAATCCTGTGTTCTTCATATACATGCTTTCCAAAATTTATATTTTGAAACTCACCTTTCAATGTGTATGGCATTGATAAGGGGCAATGATCTTTGGGAAGTGGTTAGATCTTGAAGAATCATCACTAAGGTGATTAGGGATAGAAGAGTTAAGTCATTTAGTAAAGGTCTTGCTTTGTACAAGGACATGAGTTTGAGCTTCAGAACACATAAAAAAGTGGCTGTTCATACTTATAAAAATAGGGAAAAGAGATAGGAAACCTCTTAAAATGGTTAGTCAACCCAGTAGTCAGGAGAGATTCAAGTCTATGAAAGACACTGTTCAAGATAAGGTGGATGATTTCCCTCTAGGGTGTCTTCCAACATCTACACACGCGCGCACGTGCGCACGCACACACACACACACACACACACACACGTGCATACACACACACGCATACACACACATGCATTAATTTAAATGAATAAAGAGGAAGAATGACAGTACTTCCTTGATTCCACTATATAAGGGCATGTGGAAGATGCTAGTTATGAGAAACAGGCCATCATTAAACAACAAAGATGTTGGCATCTTTACTTTAGATTTTTTTCAGCCTCTAGAACTATAAGCAATAAATGTCTACTCTTTATAACAAGTTCTTGGCCAAAGGGATCTGATGGGAATCCCACAAAACCAGGCTATTGTCAAGCCCATTGGTGGTTCTTCACAAACTGCTGATAAGACCCCATTGCTGAAGACAACAGGCACACAACTCATTGAACTTAGAAAAGTCAAGATGGTGCCTACCTAAAAGTCAAGAGGGTGCCTTAACTTCTATGGATTAGTAGTTCATGGTACTGGAAGGCTCTATATATACTACCACAGGAGAAAGGTAAACAACAACACATCTTTAAACCTTTCACTCTACAACAGTATCTTGCCTGGAAAATGTGCTGGTGTAATAGTGACACAAATCTCGTGGAAGTAACTAACCAATATCTGATTTGATACAAGGCCCATTCTATGAGATGGAACACATAGCTGGTGCTGCTGCTATGGTGGCCAAGAACTTGAAACTAGATGGTCCAGGAACCTAAGGGAAAACTGAATACTGCTCTTCTGCTGAAGGAACATAGCAACAAAAAAAATACCCAAAGCCACAATTTCTATACTAATATATAAGTGTCTTGCTTATCCACTATCAGAGGAGGTTTCTTCTGTAACAGATGGGAACAAATATGAACACCAAATGCAGAAAATATAGAAAGATTTTCTTAGCTCCTGGATTCTCAGTGGAAACACAAACCTCTTTTAAGAGTAGGTCTAGCCATAGGGAGCCAATACAAAATGAACTCAATGGCATATTTGGGGGTCCCTTGTCTCATGATGTTGAATCAGGCCTTTCCCCCTCTTTGCATGTATATAATGGTTTCTGGTTTTGTGTTCTAATGGGATTACTCCGTGGATGTGTATTTTTACAACTTTATGTTCTTTTCTTTAGGGTTTTCTTGTTTGCTTGCTTTTTCTTGTTATAAAATTTTAATGATATACATTGTATTGAATTGCATCATATTCCATTGTATTGCAATGCATTATTATTCTTTAGATGAATGTTTTCTAAGACAAGACAGAAAGTGGATCTGAATGGAAGGGAATGTGAAGAGGAACTGGAAAAAGTAGGAGGAGGGAAACTATAATCAGAATATATTGTATGAAAATTAATTTTCAATAAAAGAAAGGTTATAATGTACTCAGCAAAAAGAATTAAATGTATAAAAGAAGAATATGAAAGAAATGAAATTCAGAATTATCTTTTCTAAAAACAGAATAGTTTGCCAAGCATTTGTTTTAGCTTTTATATAAAAGCCTAGTAGGATTACATAGTGACATCAGGACCCAGATTTTTGTCAATTTGGAGACTTTTTATTGTTACTTTAATCTTCTTGCTTATAATAGGTCTATTTAAATTGATTATTTCAGTTTGACCTAATTTGGTAGGTCATATTTATAGGGAAGTTTATATACTTCTGTTTGGTTTTTAAATTTGGTAGAGTATAGAATTTTATGTATGTCTTTGTGTTTATTCGTTCGTTCATTTGTTTGTTTGTTTCACTGGTTGTGTTATAATATATACCTTTCCATGTATAATTTTATTAATTGGTTTTTATCTCTTTTTGTTGGTTGATTTGTCTTTGAGTTTGTCAATTTTAAACATCTTTTAAAGAACATAGTTTTTGTTTCATCAATTAAGTATATTTTCTAAATTCTGTTTCATTCATTTATTCTGTGGTTTAGTTATACTTTATTATTTCCTATTTGTTTATTTTTGAGCTTCTAATTTAATTAGAACATTTTCTTCCTTCCCTTTCCTCCATCCAAGCCCTCCCATATATCCCCTCTTTCTCCTTCAAACTCATAGCCTCTTTTTTTATCACTTGTTATTGTCTTCATATATGTATATGCATATATTCTTAAATTTAATCTGATGAAACCATAAAATGTTACTAGTGTGTTTTCAGGGTAGACAGCTTGACACTTGACAGTCAGTTGGTATATTTCCTGAGGAAGACTATCTCTCTTCCTCCCAGATTTATTCAGTTGTCTGTAATAATTTGTGTATGGTAGATGCATCTTTAGATTTTTCCTTTCCAGCTTGGAATATTCATTGTATCAGTCTTGTTCAGCTCATATTTGAGTAGTCACGTTGATGAGACTTTACAGGTATGGATTCTGATGTTCCTAGGAGACAAACTCCAAGATTATTGGGATCATCAAGTACATATTTCCTTGGAACAAATATCCTTGGTTAATAATCTATTAGCTGTAAAAAAAAAATTTTGTAAAAACTTCTAGAATTCCTTATTGGACCTACTGAGAAAGAAGTTATGGTGACAGCACCATTCATAAGATAACTATATAGATACTGAAATACTGAAGAAAGAAATTGAAGAAGACACTAGAATATGAGGGGTAGGGGACATACATGTTCAAATATTGGAAGAATAAATATTGTGAAAATTTCTATCTTCCTTCTCAAAAGCAATCTACAGATTCAGTACAGTCCCAATATAAATTCTAGTACTCTTTTTCACAAAAAAGTCATCTAAAACTTTACACTGAAGCAAAAGGTAAGCAAGAAAACAAATAAAAAATCAAGGTGCCTCAAAGCAACACTTAGCCAAAAGAAAATACCTGGAATATTGCCATACTTGCTTTCAACCTATGCCACAGAGCCAACTGAATAAGGCATTAGGTTACAAAACACAAAACCATACATATAGACCAATGAAGTAGACTATATGATTTAGATTCAAGACCACACAATTTTATCAACCTGATTTTTTATACAGATGGCAAAAGTACCCATTGGAGAAAAGACATCTTCAATGCACAGTGCTGGGAAAGTTGGACAACTACCCATAGAAGAAAGAAAATCAGATCTGGGAAAAAAAAAAAACAACTAAAAATCAAACAAGAAAGAAAGAAAGAAAGAAAGAAAGAAAGAAAGAAAGAAAGAAAGAAAGAAAGAAAATCAGATCTGTATCTCCCAGCATTAATAAAAGTCAAGTCCAAATGGATGAAACATAAACCTGAAATGCTATGATCTTTGATCCTCTTAGATTTGTTTTGTGCAGGGTTATAGGTACAGGTTTATTTGCAGTATTCTAAATGCTGGCATCAAGCTAGAACAGCACATTTTGTTGAAGATAATTTTTTTTTTCATTGTGTATTTCAAGCTTCTTCATAAAAAATCAGGTGTCTATAAGGGTATGGATTTATGTTTGGGCCTATGATTTGATTTCATTGATCTGTCTGTTTTTATGCAAATACCATATGATTTTTATTACAATAACTCTGTAGTACAGCTTAAATATAGATAGGGATGGTGATACCTCCAGATGTACTTTTATTGTGCAGGCTTTAGATAGCCTGGGTTTTTTGTTTTTCAAAAACAAAAAGTATAGTGTTTTTCTTTCAAGATCTGTAAGGAATTGTGTTGGAATTTTGATGGAGATTGCATTGAATCTGTAGATTGATTTTGGTAAGAGTACCATTTTTACTATTTTAATCCTTCTAATTCATCAGCATGGGAGATCGTCCCATCTTCTAATATCTCCTTCAATTTCTTCTTTATGATTTGAAGTTTGCTCTTCCTTGCAATCTTTCTTTTTTTTAGACATTTTATTAGATATTTTCTTCATTTACATTTCAAATGCTATCCCCATAGCCCCCTATACCCTCCCCCCCAGCCTGCTCCCCAACCCACCCACTCCAGCTTCCTGGCCCTGGCATTCCCCTGTACTGGGGTATATGATCTTCGCATTACCAAGGGCCTCTCCTCCCACTGATGGCCGACTAGGCCATCCTCTGCTACATATGAAACTAGGGACATACCTCTGGGGGTACTGGTCAGTTCATATTGTTGTTCCTCCTATAGGGTTGCAGACCCATTTAGCTACTTGGGTACTTTCTCTAGCTCCTTCATTAGGGGCCCTATATTCTATCCAATAGATGACTGTGAGCATCTACTTCTGTATTTGCCAGCATTGGCATAGCCTCACAAGAGAGAGCTATGTCAGGGTCCTGTCAGCAAATTCTTTCTGGCATATGCAATAGTGTCTGGGTTTGGTGGTTGTATATGGGATTGATCCCCGGGTAGGCCAGTCTCTGGATGGTCTTTCATTCCATCTCAGCCCCAAACTTTGTCTCTGTAACTCCTTCCATGGGTATTTTGTTCCCCATTCTTTCTTTCTGCTCAGCAGACTCTTGGCTGATCTGCTCCAGTGAAGACACCATATTCTGATCCATCCTCGAGGACATGCTGCACTCAGAACAGTTGGTAAGAATGCCCTTCAACCCTGGAGTCCCAGAGCTGCTGCTGGGAGCCTGGTAGACTCAGAAGCCATTATCTACCAAACCCCCCGCCCTCTGGAATATCAATTCCCTTCCATCCCTTCTGCCCCTCCAACCCAGTCCTTTCTGCTGAGGCAGACTCTTAGCTGGTCTGCTCCAGTGAAGACACAATATTGTGATCCATCCTACAGGACGTGCTGCACTCAGAACAGTAGAGGACCCACTGCACTCAGGATAGTTGAGGATCAGCTGTACTTAGAGTAGTTGAGGATCAGCTGCACTTAGAGCAGTTGGACAACATCTTGACTACTCCACTGAAGACCCAATAGTCTGAAGGCCCCCCAGGGGATCTACTGCAGCTAGGACAACAGATCATGAGATTTCCTGCCCTGTGAAGAGCTCCCAGTTGGAAGGCCCCATAGTTGACCTGCTACAGCCAAGACTGCAGGCCTACCAGAAGACATGAAGCAACCCAGAGACAAAAGAGGCAGAATCCAGACAGTCACCTAAACCAAAAAACACCAAAAATATCCAGATGGCAAAAGGCAAGAGCAAAATCATAAGCAACAGAAGCCAATATATGTAGACATCATCAGAACCCAGTTGTCCTACCACAACAGGCCCTGAATATAACAGCATACCTGAAAATCAGTAAGCTGATTTAAAATCCTATCTCATGAAGATAATAGAGTCCTTTAAGGGGGATATCAATAATTCACTGGAAGAAATACAGGAAAACACAGGTAAACAGGTGAAAGAACTGAATAAAGCAATCCAAGAAATAAAATTGGAAGTAGAAACAATAAAGAAAACACAAATGGAGGCAAACCTGGAAATGGAAAACCTAGCAAAGAAGTCAGGAATTACAGACATAACTTTCACCAAGAGAATACAAGAGATAGAAGAGGGAATCTCAGGTGTAGAGGATAGCATAGAAGAGATTGACACATCTTTCAAAGAAAATCCAAAATATTAAAAACTCCTAACCAAAAGCATTCAAGAAATTCAGGACACAATGAAAAGACCAAGTCTAAGAATAATTGGAATAGAGGAGAATGAAGATTGACATGTCAAAGGACCTGAAAATGTCTTCAACAAAATGATAGAAGAAAACTTCCCAAACCTAAAGAAAGAGATGGCCATAAAGGTACAAGAAGCCTATGGAACACCAAATAAATGGAAACAGAAAAGAAAATCCTCTCATCATATAATAATCAAAACACTAAATGCACAGAACAAAGAAAGAATATTAAAAGCTGCAAGGGAAAAGAGCCAAGTAACATACAAAGGTAAACCTATCAGATTTATGTGACTTGCCAACAGAGACTATGAAAGCCAGAAGAGCTTGGTCAGAGATCATGCAGACTCTAAGAGAACACAAATGCCAGCTCAGGCCACTATGCCCAGCAAAACTCTCAATCAACATAGATGGAGAAACCAAAATATTCCAGGATAAAACCAAATTCATACAGCATCTATCTAGCAATCCATCCCTACAGAGGATTCTAGAAGAAAAATTCAAACACCAGAAAGGTACCCGCACCAAAGAAAGGACAAAATATTAAATATCTTATAACAAAGCCAAATGGAAAGAACCACAAGTACATAAAGCCAACTACAAAAACAAGTATATCAGGAACCAACAGTCATCTCTTTTTAATATCTCTCAATATTAATGGACTCAGCTCACCTATAAAAAGACATAAGCTAACAGACTGGATATGCAAACAAGATCCAGCATTTTGCTGCATACAAGAAACACAACTCAACAACAAAGACAGACACTATCTCAGAGTAAAAGGATGGAAAAAGGTCTTCCAAGCAAATGATCCCAGGAAACAAACAGGAGTTGCCATCCTATCCAGTAAAATAGACTTTCAACCAAAAGTTATCAAGCATGATGAGGGACACTTCATATTCATCAAGGGGAAAATCCACCAAGAGAAAGTCTCAATTCTGAACATCTATGCCCCAAATGCAAGAGCACCCATATTCATAAAAAAATAAAAACTTTACTAAAGCTCAAAACACACATTGAACCTCACACAATAATAGTGGGAGACGTCAACACCCCACTCTCACCAATGGACAGGTCATTAAAACAGAAACTAAACAGAGACACGGTAAAGCTAAAAGAGGTTATGAACCAAATGTATTTAACAGATATCTACAGAACATTTCACCCTAAAACAAAAGAATACACCTTCTTCTCAGCACCTCATGTTACCTTCTCCAAAATCGACCATATAATTGGTCACAAAACAACTCTCAACTGATACAAGAGATTGAAACATTACCATGTATCACATCGGATCTCAGTGGTCTAAGGCTAGTCTTCAAGAATAGCAAAAACTAAAGAAAACCCACATACATGTGGAAACTGAACCACTCTACTCAATAGTAACTTGGTCAGAGAAGAAATAAAGAAAGAAATTAAAGACTTCCTCGAATTTAATGAAAATGTTAACACATCATAAACAAACTTATGGGACATAATAAAAGCAGTCCTAAGTGGAAAGTTCATTGCACTAAGTGCCCTGGTAAAGAAGCTGGAGAGATCTTACACTAGCAACTTAAAAGAACACCTGAGAATTCTAGAACAAAAAGAAGCAAAATCACACAAGAGAAGCAGAAAGCAGGAAATAGTCAAACTCAGGGCCTAAATCAACCAAATAGGAACAAAGAAAATAATACAAAGAACCATCAAAACCACATCTTGTTCTTTGAGAGAATCAACAAAATAGATAAACCCCTAGCCGAACTCACTAAAGTGCTGAGAGGCAATATCCAAATTAACAAAATCAGAAATGAAAGGGAGACATAACAACAACAACAACAACAAAAAAAGAGGAAATTAAAAAAAAATAGCATATCCTACTATAAAAGCCTATACTCAACAAAACTTGAAAGTCTAGATGAAATGGATGGTTTTCTAGATGGATACTACATACCAAAGTTAAATCAGAAGGAGGTAAACTGTCTAAGCAGGCCTATATCACACAAGGAAATAGAAGTCATTAAAAACAAACTTCCCAACCAAAAAGAAAAAAAGGCCAGGGCCAAATGTATTTGGTATAGAATTCTATTAGTCCTTCAAAGAAGACCTGATACAAATTTTTCTCAAACTATTCCATATAGAAAGAGAAGGAACACTACCTAATTCATTCTATGAAGCCACAATTACTCTGATATCTAACCACCCAAGGACCCAACAAAAAAGAGAACTTCAGACCAATCTCACTTATGAATATTGATGCAAGAATACTCAATAAAATTCTTGCAACTTAATCCAAGAATACATCAAAGCCATCATTCACTACAATCAAGTAGACTTCATCCCAGGGATGCAAGGTTGATTTAATATATGAAAATCCATTAACGTGATCCATTATATAAACAAAATCAAAGAAAAAAATCACTTGATCATCTCCTTAAATGCAGAGAAAGCATTTGACAAAATACACCACCCCTTGATGTTAAAAGTACTGGAGAGATCAGGAATTCAAAGCCCATACCTAAACATAATAAAAGCAATTTACTGCAAACAAAAAGTCAATATCAAAGTAAATGGAGACATACTTGAATCAATCCCACTGAAATTGGGGAAAAGACAAGGATGCCCACTCTCTCCAGATCTATTCAATATAGTACTCAAAGTGTTAGCTAGAACAATAAGACAACAAAAAGAGATCAACGGGATACAAATTGGCAAAGAAGAAATAAAGGTATCACTATTGGCCGATGATATGATAGTATACATATGTGACCCAAAAAATTCAACCAGAGAACTTTTCCAGCTGATAAACAACTTCAGCAAAGTGTCCAGATATAAAATTAACTCAAATAAATAAGTAGTCTTCCTTTATACAAATGATAAGCATGCTGAGAAATAAATTAGGAAAACAACTCCCTTCACAATAGCCACAAATAATATAAAATATTTGGGGTAACTCTAACCAAGCAAATGAAAGACCTGTATGATAATAACTTCAAGTCTCTCAAGAAAGAAATCAAAGATCACCTCAGAAAATGTAGAGATCTCCCATGCTCATGGATTGGCAAAATTAACAGAGTAAAAATTGCCAACCTACCAAAGGCAATCTGTAGATTCAATGTAATCCCCATCAAAATCCCAACACAATTCTTCAAAGACAGGGAAAGAGAAATTCTCAAATTCATCTGGAAAGTCAAAAAATCCAGAATAGCAAAAACAATTCTTAACAATAATAGAAAAGCTGGGGGAATCACCATCCCTGATCTCAATCTGTATTACAGAGCAGTAATGATAAAAACTGCATGGTATCGGTACAAAGACAGACATGTTGAACAATGGAATAGAATTGAAGACATAGAAATAAAACCACACACTTATGGACCCTTGATCTTTGACAAAGAAGCCAAAATATACAATGCAAAAAAGAAAGTATCTCCAATAAATGGTGCTGGTCTAACTGGCTGTCTGTATGTAGAAAAATGAAAATAGACCCATATTTGTCACATTGCACGAAGCTGAAGTCCAAGCAGATCAAGAGGGCTAATATACAAAATATAAAAAGAATTCAAGAAGTTAATCACCAAAAAAACCCAAACAACTCAATTAAAAAAATGGGGTATAGAACTAAACTGAGATTTCACAACTGAGGAATCCTGAATAGCTGAGAAACACCTAAAGAAATGTTCAAAGTCCTTAGTGATCAGCAAAATGAAAATCAAAACTATTGATTATCTTGGGTTAATCCAGTACCCAGTGATTCACTGAAGATGTTTAACCAGCTGTAGGAGTTTCTTGGTAGAGTTTTTATGGTCAAAGTCCTCATCATAAAACCAGATACACTGAACCAAATAGAAAAGAATGTGAGAATATCCTTGAACATGTTGCCATAGGAGACAAGTTCCTGAACAGAACACAGATAAAACAGGCACTAAGAACAACAATCAGTAATTGGGACCTTATAAGGCTGAAAGGCTTCTGTAAAGTAAAGGACACCATCAGTAGGACCACACAGTAGGACCACACAGTAGCCTATAGAATGGGAAAATATTTTCATCAGTTCAAAATCTGACAGAAGGCTAATAGCAAATATGTAAAGAAATATAAGAAACTGCACATCAACAAACCAAATAATCCAATTAAAAATGGGGTACAGATCGAAAGAAAGAATTATCAGCAGAGAAGTCTCAAATAGCTGAGAAACTCTTAAACAAATGTTCAACATCCTTAGCCACCAGGAAAATGCAAATCAAATTGGCTCTGAGATTCCATTGTATACCTGCCAGAATGGCAAAGATAAAAAACCACAAGTGATATCTCATTCTGCCAAGTATGTGACGCAAAGGGAATACTCCTTTGCTGGTGGGAATGCAAATGTGTATAGTTACTTTGGAAGTCAATACAGTGGTTTCTCAGAAAATCGGAAGTTTATCTACCTCAAGACCTAGCTATACCACTCTTGGGCATATTTCTAAACAACACTCCCATCCTATCACAAGGACACTGGCTCAGCTATGTTCATGGCAGCTTTACTCATAGTAACAACCTAGATGTCCCCCAACTGAAGAATGGATAAAGGAAATGTGGTATGTTTACACAATGGAACATTATTCCATGGTTCAAAACAATGACATCATACAATTTGCAGGCAAATGGATTGAGTATGAAAACATCATCTTGAATGAGGTCACCCAGACCCCAAAGGGCAAACATGGCATATTCTTGCTTTAAAGTGGAGATTAGCTGTTAGGTAAAGGATAATTATGCTACAATCTACAGAGCCAGAGAGGCTATGTAACTAGGAGAGCTCAAGGGGGAAACATGATTCTCTCTGGGAAGGGGAAATAAAATGATTTTGAGCATGGACTAGGGATAGGTGGGGATTGGAAGAGGAGGGATCAGGCAGTGTTGGGAGTGATGGAGGGAAGAGTACTGTGAGAAGCGGCTGGAATTGGAGGACATTTGGAAGGCAATGTAAAAACCTAGAGTAGTGGAAACTCCCTGAAATCTCTGACATTGACCCTAGCAAAGTCTTCCAGAATGGGTGGTACAGAGCCTGATCTAGCCATCTTCATCTTGTACAGAGCCTGAACTAGCCATCTTGTACAGAGCCTGAACTAGCCATCTTCATCTTGTACAGAGCCTGAACTAGCCATCTTGTACAGAGCCTGAACTAGCCATCTTGTACAGAGCCTGAACTAGCCATCTTGTACAGAGCCTGAA
>NC_034599.1:21319608-21320524 GCF_900095145.1 Mus pahari
CAGAGCCTGAACTAGCCATCTTGTACAGAGCCTGAACTAGCCATCTTGTACAGAGCCTGAACTAGCCATCTTGTACAGAGCCTGAACTAGCCATCATCTTCATCTTGTACAGAGAGGCTGGTTAGATTACAGGCTGAGGTTTTTGTGGTTGGGATGAACTGGGACATCAACCTATCCACAAACCCTTCAGCCTATAATCTATCCTACCTGCAAAATGGGTTGATGTAATGGTGGTAGGCAACAAATGACTGGTCCAAGTTGAGACCCACACTGTGAGCGTGAGAGGGAGCCCATGCTTGACACTGCTGGGGTGGTTAGGACCTAGAGGGATTACAGCCCAGAGTTCCAGGATAGAATTAAACAGGACAGGCAAAAAAAATTAATGAAATATTCTGCTATGCTCATAAATTGGTGCTTCCTCCAGTTTTCATGAGAGAAGTCTCATTTAGCAACTGATGGGAGCAACCAAACACTAGATGAAGCCATGGGAAATCTGAAGATAAGGGAGAAGAGACAGTGTGTGACCCAGAGGTTTTGAGGATACCATGAGAATATGTCCCACAAAATCAACTAAGCGGGAGTAATGGGGTCTCACAAAGACAGAAGAGAAAATCACAGACCCTCTTTGAGTCTGAGCTAGATCTTCGGCATGTATGTTATGGTTGTGTAGCTTGGTGTTCTGATGGGATTACCTCCACTAGAAGTAGCAGGTATCTTTGACTCTTTGGCCTGCTCTTGGGGATGTTTTTCTTCTACCAGATTGTCTCATCCAGCCTTGATATGAGGGTTTGTTTCTGGTCTTATTGTAACATGTTGAGCCATATTTGGTTAATATCCCTAGGAGGTCTTTCTCCCTCTCCCTCCCCCTCCCCCTCCCCCTCCCCCTCTCCCTTCCTCCTCTCTCTTTCTTTTCTCT
>NC_034599.1:21320623-21340220 GCF_900095145.1 Mus pahari
TCCTCCTCCTCCTCTTTCTTCTTCTTCTTCTTCTTCTTCTTCTTCTTCTTCTTCTTCTTCTTCTTCTTCTTCTTCTTCTTCTTCTTCTTCTTCTTCTTCTGACTCCTTCTTAATGAGAAATGATTCTGGGGTAGATGGGGAGTAGAGGGACAGACAGGAAAGAATAGAGGGAGATGAAACTGCATTCAGGATGTAATATATAAAAGAATAATTTTTAAAAAGAATAAAAACAAACAAGAAACCAAATCAAACCATACAAAACCTGAAATGCTGTAGGGAAAAGTACAGAATACTCTACTGCAAGAAGCACAGACAAAACTTTGTAAAAAAGGACTCTGGGCACATAGGAAAAAATTGACAAAATAGACCTCATGGAATTTAGAGTCTCAATAAGAGGAAACTTCTAATCAAGACAATAGAATAGAGTCTGGCCTGGGTTAAAACTAGTCTTTTCAGATGGGCTAGGTCAATCTCTCAAAGGTCCATCTCTGAAACAATCTTTGGAAGTCTTAAATTGTGCTAAAAACCAGACCGAATAATTAATTTCTCTGTGATGCTCACTAGGACACCATAAATCTCAGTCACTTAGCATTACAATAATTAACTTTTATTAGAGAATTCAGTACATCAGCATATGCTAGCTGAGTTTGAAAAAAACAAAAATGAAAATGTATAATAAAGAATGGGATTGTGAGGGGGAAAATCTTTCAAAGATATCTAGATTGTCAAGAGCCAATATTTCATAAATTCCCCCCATATTGTAAAACTTTTATACATCTTTTTAAATCTCCCTTACCTGATAAAGATTTTGTTTTCTTACACAAACCCCTGCCCTCCATCCTCACCCACCAGCATTCCCAGAACTTGATGGCCTGTATTTATCAACTCTCCACCTGCACCTGCCTCCCATTATTTCATTTCTGTTGCACCAGTTCTTTAAAAACTAGTCAATCACGAAAGGCTGTGGGGTCAGACCCCACTAAGTCAATAGGGAAAATACATTCACCACCACCACTAGAATAAAAACAAAGTGAATTTCTCGCCCCAGTAGGTCTTGGCACACATTTTGCAAAACGAAATTGCCTTGGTGGGCTTAAAAACAATAAACTCTTGGGTAGCAAAGAAACTGACAATCAAGTGCAAAAGCAGTCTGAAGAACAGGAAAAAATTCTCTTCCAGCTAGACATATGGCTAATAGGTAGAACAAAGAAGAAATAAATTAGATGATAGGTAGATAGGTAGATAGATGGATGGATGGATAGATAGAAAGATAGATAGATAGATGGATGAATAGACAGACGAATAGACAAATTCTGAACAATAAGAAAATAAACAATCCAACTAAAAAAAGAGTGCCTTGGTCCTGAACAGTAAATTCTTAAACAAAAGAAGCAATGCAAATGGCTAGTGAATATATTAAAAGTGGCTAATGTGCTTAGCCACAAGAGGAACACATGTTAAAACTACTGTGAGTTCTCTTAGTCCCTTGGTCAAAATGGCTATCATTGAAAAGAACAAAGTAGGTTGCACAGCCTCTGTACCAGCCCAGCCTGGGGAGAAATCTAGGTCTTCTACCTACCCATGACATTCCTGCACTGCAAGGGCTAGGTAGCATATTGTGGCCTGAGTAACAGCTCAGCCTCGTGAGTTCTCCACAACTTCACCCTCTGACACTTTCCCAAACTCTCAGGCTTAGCCGGGATTCTGTGGCTTGTGCACCAGCACAGCAAGGTAAGCAACCCAAATCACCCCCCACCACAGCGTGAGCATGCTTCCAGGTACAGCTCGGACACCACCACGAGCAAACCCAGTCTGAAGTCACATTCCCAAACTTTCCTGGCTACCACCAAAGTGGAATCTCCCTCACTCATTTCCTGATCAAAAATTGTATTCATATGTTTATATTCACAATTTTAATGAAGTTATGCCACATGGAGTAACGCTGATAGTGCCTCTCCAAGTGTCATGCACTGCCTGACAAGAAGGCACTGGGAAGTGGTAGGAACAGGTAATAGCACTTTGAATTATTGAACAGGAGGATCAAGAGACTCCCCCAAAGGAATATTGGTTATTGCCATTACCCTTGATTGTCTTAAAGAATTTGAAGACAAAACGCTATTTCTAAAGATAATGGACATAACACAGGACTTGGAGGAGTCAAACTAGAACTGACCTTGAAGCCTTCTCTCTGAGGACTAACTCTCACAGTATCTGAACATGGAATTCAAATGGCCAATGAAGAAACACCCACCTATAAAGACGATAAACCACACAATGACAGGCCTGGGAAAATACTCCAAGTGCGTGACTGGACAAATGTCTCAAAAGTTAACAGCATTTGCTTCTCTTAAGTTTGTGATTTTGGTTCCAATCTCCCACATGGCATCTAACAAACATCCTTAATTCTAGTTCTGATAGATCTCATGCCCTCTTCTGGTTCTTAGTGCACCAAGCACGACACACACACACACACACACGCACACGCACACGCACACGCGCACACACACACACACACAAAAGTAAGTAAGCCATTAAAATAAGTTATCCCTAATTCTACAGGGTGCCCCTTTTGTCTTTTTCTTTTATTTTTTCTTTTCTTTTTTTTATTAGATATTTTCTTTATTTACATTTCAAATGTTATCCCATTTCCTAGTTTCCCCTCTGAAAATCCCCTATCCTCTCCCCCCTCCCCCTGCTCCCCAACCCACCCACTCCTGCCTTCTGACCCAGGCATTCCCCTATACTGGGGCATAGAGGCTTCACAGGACCAAGAGCCTTTCCTCCCAATGATTACCAACTAGGCCATCCTCTGCTACATATGCAGCTAGAGCCACGAGTCCCTCCTTGTGTTTTCTTTGATTTGTGGTTTAGTCCCAGTGAGCTCTGGAGGTATTGGTTAGTTCATATTGTTTTTCCTCCTAGGGGACTGCAAACCCCTTCAGCTCTTTGGGTGCATTCTCTACCTCCTTCACAGGGAACCCTGTGCTCCTTCTAATGGATGGCTGTGAGCATCCACTTCTATATTAGTCGGGCTCTAGCAGAGCCTCTCAGGAGACAGCTATATCAGGCTCCTGTCGGCAAGCACTTGTTGGCATCTGCAATAGTGTCTGGGTTTGGTGGTTGTTTATGGGATGGATCCCCAGGTGGTGCAGTTTCTGGATGGCCATTCCTTCAGTCTCTGCTCCAAACTTTGTCTCTGTAACTCCTTCTATGGGTATTTTGTTCCCCAATCTAAGAAAGAGCCAAGTATCCACACATTCATCTTCCTTCTTCTTGAGTTTCGTGTGTTTTGCAAGTTGTATCTTGGGTATTCTGAGTTTCTTGGTTAATATCTGCTTATCATTGAGTCCATGTCATATGTGTTCTTTTGTGATTGGATTACCTCACTTAGGATGATATCCTCCAGATCCATCCATTTGTCTAAGAATTTCATGAATTTATTGTTTTTAATAGCTGAGTAGTACTCCATTGTGTAAAATGTACAACATTGTCTGTATCCATTCCTCTGTTGAGGGATGTATGTGTTGTTTACAGCTTCTTGCTATTATAAATAAGGCTGCTATGGACATAGTGGAGCATGAGTCCTTATTACATGTTTCAGCTTCTTCTGGATATATGCCCAGGAGTGGTATTGCTGGATCTTCCAGTAGAACTATGTCCAATTTTTTTTATTTTTTTATTATTATTTTCTTTATTTACATTTCAAATGCTATCCCGAAAGTTCCCTATACCCCCCCGCCCCTGCTCCCCTACCCACCCACTCCCACTACTTGGCCCAGGCCTGAGGAACCGCCAAACCAAATTACCAGAGAGGTTGTACCAGCTTGTAAATCCCACCAGCAATGGAGGAGTGTTCCTCTTTCTCCACAACCTCGCCAGCATCTACTGTCACCTGAATTTTTAATCTTAGCCATTCTGACCGGTGTGAAATGTACTATGTTTTGATTTGCATGTCCCTTTTTAAGGATGTTGAACATTTTTTCAGGTGCTTCTCAGTCATTTGGTATTCCTCAGTTGAAAATTCTTTGTTTAGCTCTATACCCCATTTTTAAATAGGGTTATTTGGTTTTCTGGAGTCCAACTTATATTCGATATTAGCCCCTATCAGATTTTCAATTGGTAAAGACCTTTTCCCCAATCTGTTAGTTGCCGTTTTGTCTTGTTTACACTGTCCTTTGTCTTACAATTGCTTTGCAATTTTATGAGGTCCCATTTGTTGATTCTTGATCTTACTGCACAAGCCATTGCTGTTCTGTTCAGGAATTATTCCTCTGTGCCCATATCTTTGAGGCTCTTCCCCACTTTCCCCTCTATAAGTTTCAGTGTCTCTGGTCTCTGAGTTTACGTGGAGTTCCTTGATCCACTTAGATTTGAGCTTTGTAGGATGAGATAAGAATGGATCAATTCCCATTCTTCTACATGATAACCACCAGTTGAGCCAGCACCATTTGTTGAAGATGCTGGTGGTTTTTTGCTTCTTAGTCAAATATCAGGTGACCATAGGTGTGTGGGTTCATTTCTGGGTCTTCAGTTCTATTCTACTGATCTACCTGTCTGTCACTGTACCAGTACCATGCAGTTTTAATCACAATTGCTCTGTAGTACAGCTTGAGATCATGCATGGTGATTCCACCAGAGGTTCTGTTATTGTTGAGAATAGTTTCTGCTAGCATAGTTTTTTTGTTATTCCAGATGAATTTGCAAATCACCCTAACTCTGTGAAGAATTGAGTTGGAAATGTGATGGGGATTGCATTGAATCTATAGATTGTTTTTAGTAAGATAGCCATTTTGACTATATTAATCCTGCCAATCCATAAACATGGGAGATCTTTCCATCTTCTGAGATCTTCTTCTATTTCTTTCTTCAGAGATTTGAAGTTCTTATCATACAAATCTTTCACTTCCTTAGTTAGAGTCACACCAAGGTATTTAAAATATTTAATGAAAAATATTTAATCACATAAAAGTAAGTAAGCCATGATATGTAAAACAAAAGACTGGGCTTTTGGTCTGCAAGAAATGAGCTATCCAGAGAGTTTTTAGAACAGCAAACAAAAGCTGTCTTTAACAGAACATAAAGAGACATCTAGAAAGCTGTCCCAAGCAGATATTAAGCCTGTAGACTCATATTTTTCAAAACCGGCTGCCATTGTGTAACCGTGATTTGATTTTGAGTTGTTTTGCCTCTCTCAAACACCCTTTCTGTCAGGAACCTGGACCTAGCTAAGGCTGGTCATTGGTATGTGGATGTGGATATGTGTGTGCAAAAATGATAATGTGTTTGTGTGTGTGTGTGTGTGTGTGTGTGTGTGTGTGAGAGAGAGAGAGAGAGAGAGAGAGAGAGAGAGAGAGAGAGAGAGAGAGAGAGAGAGAAACATAGCCACATGGGAGGGTTGGAAGGGTAAAAAGGATTACTGCAAATTAAGTAAATACTCATAAGTTCTCAAGAGAATAAAGCTTAAACAAGCCAGCAATGCTAAGAAGGCTGTAGGAAAAGGGGATCTTTATTCACTGCTGCTGGGAGTGTAAATTGGTGTAGCCATTATGAGATTCATTGTGTAGGGTTCTCAGAATTATAAAAATAAAGCCACCATATGTTCCAACAGTGTCATTCCTGGGAATTTACCCAAAGGACTCCATATCTTATGACAGAGACACATTAACATCATGTTCATTGCTTCTCTATAATAGCTAGAAAATAGACTCACCTACTCATCAACTAATGACTAGATAATGAAAATGTGGCATATTTGCACAATGGAATTTCATTTGCTGCAAAGAGAAATGGAATTGTGAAAATTTCATAAAGAAACTCATGGAATGGAAAGATCATATTGAATGGAGTAGCCTGGACCCAGAAAAGCAAACACCATGTGTTCTCTCTCATAAGTGAATCATAGCTTTGGATTTTTATATTTCTGTGTTTAAATTGGAGTATCTGTAAAGGTCACAGAATAAACAAAGTGCCACGAGAGCTGAAGTGGATACCTTGGGTGAGGGGCAGTAAAACACATGCAGCATAAAGGTGGAAGGAACACAAGGTTGCAAAGGTTTAAATGAGGATTGAGAGAGTGGAATGGAAATACTGGGAGGCTTGTCAATCAAAATATAGACTATAGGGAAAGCCATGGAAAAAACCTACTAAGTTACAAAGCAACTAAAAAATGATTAATACATATTTTAAAAATGTTACAGTGGAGGCGTCACACATGGTTGGATAATGCCCTTTCAAGAATCTGTAGGTCCTTAAACAAATACTTAAGTGCCAGGTGTGGGCTATCTCCCTGAGACCAAGAACCCCCCAGAAGCTCCCCAAATGAGGAAGGCTACTACCATTGCTCTGGACACCAACCAGAACCAGGTAGAAATACGCTGTTGCTGAAAAGCCACATGGTATGAAGCACACAGGTAACTCAAGCTGGAGTTAAGGGGAATGTTTCCACCCTACCAACTGCATTCATAGAGCTGGAGAGTGCTGTGCAGGGTGCTAGAGGAAAGTCCTCAGTAGCCTTACACAGCTGTGGCTCTTGATACCAACCTTCCACACAATATGTCCCCATTGTGAAATCACCTGGACATCTGGAAATCACAGGTTAAATGGAAAGTGCTTCCTTGACATTATGATGGGGCTTTCTCCTGGGAATTCTCCACAGGATAAAGAATGAAGTCTTGTAGGCAGCATCCCTGAGGAGTTCTTGCCATTTGTCATTTCTCTGGCCCTCTTGGACTGCAGGAACACTGCCACATGTGCGTTATAGCTAGTTCTAAACTACTGGATCCTGAAAGAAATTGGCCTGTCACATTTTCCCCATTTATGCGGGTTATTCTGCAGCCAGCAGGGCCCAATATAATACAGAGAAATTCTGTGTACTACAATCAAAAAAATACTGAAGAAAAAAAAAAGATAGAAGGGAGAGGAACACCATCCCATGATTCAGGAAAATAGAACCAATTTTATCTTCATATCAAGTGACTTAGGGGACATCGTTCCCAGAGGTAAGAAAGTGAAATGACTTGGTCCCTTGTGAATCTGCTTTTTACCCAGTCTATTTTCCTTTTCCTAGTGTGTAAGTTCCTGTTTATCTGACCCTTCTCCACTTGCCTGGCAACACCAGAGGCTAGCCTGACTAAGCTACATCAATGGTATTCCTTATCCCTTGGCTTCCAACAGGCTTCAACAAATATGAATCACTGACTGAGAGTCCGATGTAAAAAGATGGATGAGGTCACCACACTTGTTCTTGTTCACATCTGTCAGTGGGTATAACTCTAATAGAGAGTCCTTTCCACATCCCACTCTCTCCTCCAGACACTATTTCCTGTAACTCCTCAGGCTAAGAAACAGAAAGTGGCATTACAGTCCTGCTCTTGTTTATCTCAGACTATTCCATCCTATTCACAAACATAATCCATATATCATAAATAGACTTTCCTAAATCCTTTTCAAATTCAGTTTGCTTTTAACATCTTTCCTGCCTAGATCAGTCCGTCTCTGAAGATGGCATCTATTATAAGAGGTGGTCATTGTTCTGGTCATTGTAACTCTGTGGGCTAGAGTCAAAATTATCCTGGTCTAATGTGTGTTATATTGTTAAAGAGTCATGCACTGTTTGAACTTGCTGAGAAACTGGTTCTGTGTCCCGCGCTAACCGTCTCGCCAGCAAGAACGACGCGGCACACAAACAGGATCCTTCTGCAGCAAAGCTTTAATGCTCTTGAGAGGGAGAGCATAAGCTTCCAAAGGGTAGAAAGCAAAGACCCCGAGTCCCCAAACCACCTCCCTTATATAGGAGATTTGTCTCGCCTCGGACGTGGCAATACCTAATAGGCCAAATCTGGGTCACCAGATTTGGCACGGAGAGCGGGGAAACGCTGACGCATGCGTGGTGAGGTTGTTTACCACCTTCTGCAGGCGGATGTCGGCGCCATCTTGTAACGGCGACATGTGAGGCGGCCAGCCCCCCCCTCCGCCCCCGATTACTGGAGACCCATGCATTTTTATGTGAAGTGTTTTTCAGGACCTTATATCCTGGATCATTCTTGTCTTTTTGGTTTTGTACTCAATAGAGATAAAATGGCAAGCAGCTAACTGTATCTAAAACATTGAGGATTGGAGACTAGCTAGCTGGTGAATTATTTCTATCGGGAGTGACTACTATTTATCTCATAACATGAAAATGCCTGCAGTAGGAAGGAGAAGCTGGACACTCATTCACAGAGAAGACTCTGGCTGTCCCGGCTTCCCCACTCAGTTATGCTGGCTGATTCCAAGCACCTGTTTTGATGGTGTTATCTATCTACTCCGATTGATTCTTACACTTAGACACCCCCTCCCCCCACCAGCGGCACTGCTCAAGACCTTTGATCAAGGACTCCAGATGGCCGCCTCAATGGGGTTAATCCAGTCAATTTGTGCTGCATGTTTCTAAGCCTCTGACTGGATTGTGTTACCTTCACTTGCTCTCTCAATCAGGCTACTCCAGTCATTTCTGAAGGATGCTGTAAGCACCTGACTTGCTTTAAAAAAAAAAAAATCTGTGACTCGCAATTAATGCACTAGCTGTTCCTTGTTTATGCTTAATAAATTTACCAATTCTAAGCAGCAATGACAAATAAAGTATGGTGATTGTAGGTTATTCAGTGGATCAACAGAAAACCACAGGAGAAGGGAAAGGGAGAAATCACTTCGCACATGGCCCCCCGCCCTTTCTTTCTAACCCTTCTATCTTTATCATCTAAGTGAAGTGTTAATGAAATGTAAGTAAAGACAGTCTGGGAGAGGAAGTGGACCCATCGCTTCATGGCAAGCTGCGAGAGGTAGGAGAAGAACAGGTTCACTTTATGTTGGTGAGGTAAAGCTGCAGCCTCAGTATTTGGCATTTTGTATTAAGCTCATATTTAGTTCTTGTGTAAACTTCCAGTAGGGTACAGAAACTTCCAAATATCTCCGCTTCATCCTGCTTGACAATTCAAATTTACATGCTATTCTTAAGGCTGGAGTTGAGTGAGTTAATGTGTGGCAAGCACTTAAAACAATGTTCGATGTGAGTCACTAATGTGTGCATATGTCTAGATGAATATATCCAAGGCTCATTGAATTTTAATTACTGACACTTCTTTCTCTCTAGGCCCTCACTTTCTTCCTCCTCCACTCCTTTTCACAAATAAGTTTTCCAGCAAATCTGATGTTTCTGTTAGCTTTGTTCATCTAAGAATTCGGAATACAGGATTCAGCTGGGGTGATTTGCAAACGTCTGTATTCCAGCCCTGGCTTTCTCTCTAGCTTCTAATGAACTTTGAGAAAAGATTTTCATCTATTCTGTGCCCTTGTTCCCTGGGTTGATTACAAATCAAGAAGCACATTTTATTTGAGCTCCAGTAAAGTTACTATGGAGAAGAAATACAAATGGCAAGTAAGCCCTCACAGCATTTTAAAAGTGTTCGACATCCTCACTCATCAAGGAAATACAGATCAAAACTGCTTGATATACCCCCAGTGCAGCCACTTTAGAAACCAGTCTGGAGGTGTAATAAAAACTAAAAAAAATAAAATAAAAATTAAAAAAGGTAACATATTGCACACTATACTGATTAGGACATATACCCAATACTCATATACCCAATACTCATATACCCATATACTCCATACCTTACAACAGAGTCATGCACACCCACCTTTGGGGTAGTTTGAATGGGAAATGTTTTCCATAGGAACAGGAATTTGAGCATCTTTTTTTCAGTTGTTGCCACTGTTTGGAGAGGTCACATGGCAGTGTATCTTTGACACAGGTAGTACATCACTGAGGGACAGGCTTTGAGGACTTAAAGCCTCACCTGCCTCCAGTTCACTCTGTGCTTCATGCTTGTATTTGATGCGGTCTCTCAGCTTCCTGTTGTCATGCCTACTGCTCACTGCTGTGCCTCCTCACCTGATTGAATCCTCTCTCTCTCTCTCTCTCTCTCTCTCTCTCTCTCTCTCTCTCTCTCGTTTTTTTTTCGAGACAGGGTTTCTCTGTATAGCCCTGGCAGTCCTGGAACTCACTTTGTAGACCAGGCTGGCTTTGAACTCAGAAATCTGCCTGCCTCTGCCTCCCAAGTGCTGAGATTAAAGGCGTGCACCAGCACCGCCCGGCTGAATCCTATCTCTTAAGGAATGTAAGTTCTAATAAACTCTCTTTTCCTTGAGTTGCCTTTGGTCATGAGACTTTACCACAGCAACGGAAAGTTAACTAATAAAATGATCATCATTGCTCTAGCCATACTAGCTCTGAAACAAAACCAGTCTACATGTCCATAAACTGATGGATGAATAAGGAAAATGTAGTTTACAGATACACAAAGCAATTTTATTAACTGCAAAGGAATATGTAGTTGTGAAATTTATACGAAAATTAATATAACTCAGAACACACACACACACACACACACACACACACACACACACAAATACTGAATGAGGCAACTCCTGGAAATATAAAGCCTCTTGTTCTCTCTCAAATGTGGATCCCAACTTTGAATATTTAGGTTTTTTTTATATCATTTGGAATACTCCTTGATACCAGGAAACTAGAAAGGGGCCATGTAGTGGAGGAGGTATCTCAAATGAGGACAGTAGAACATGTGAAAGGAGAGGAACAATATTGGGCTAACAAGGTTTGTCATGAATGGGTATGGAAAGAGAGAAGGTAAGTAGAAATCCAGCAATTTGATAGATGATGATTGTGGGTCTTTCATAAAGCTGTGACAAACAGACTCTAGAAGAGCCAATGAGTTTGCACTAGACAATATCACAGCCATTTTAAAGTGGTAGTTGAGAGATGTGCTCAGTTTCTGCTTGGTCCAATTTGTATACACTTGGGCAGAGCAACAGCAAAAAGGTGAGAATTGGGCTGAGGTGGTTGATAAGTGGTAGAACTCTTACCTTGAAGGCATGGGACTCTAGGCTTGATCCCTAGTAATTTGTTACTAGGAAAAACTGGTGAACTGGCAAGATGGCTTAGGATAAAAGTGAATGCTTTACAAGCCTGACAACCTAAGTTTAATCCCCAGTTCCCACAATAGGAGAGAATCGACTACCAAAAGCTATGCTCTGAACTCCACCCTGCCTAGTCTGTGGTTCCTGTGGACACACATATACCTACTCACCACATACCCACACCACACACACACCACATGCTCACCACATACACACACATACACACCACATACATACACAACATATATACACAAACTACATACATGTACACACACCAAATACACACACACCACATACTCACCACATACTCACACACTACATACACACATCACATACATAAACACCATATACATACATACCACATACCATACACCACATACAAACACATACACAGAATAAATAAAAAATACACATAATAATAAACATAATAGTAGCATTTAAAAATAAAACAAAAGTCAGAAGTATTGTTTTGGAGCTGTGTTTTCTGAATTCTGAGGAGAATCAATTGAGCATCTATTTTAGAACAAAGCCAAACTGAACTAGCAATGGATATCAAATTGAACATGAAAATTGTGGGCAAAGAAAATGAAGGGCCCATGCAAAAGTGGGGTACAGAAACAATGCTAGGAAGACAAGAAAGCATAAATTGCAGCTTTCAAAATCAGCAACCATAAAGAATAAGACTTTGTGATTTGCACCCTGAAAGGAGTAAATGGCTTGGTAGTTGACCTTCATTCACAAGAAAGAAAACTGTCACATATAAAATAAATGTGTTAAAAGCAGGCCTCTGGGACTGTCACTCTTGAGAGAGAAAGAAAGTATGACCTTTATGCCCCCCCTGCCTTCTTCCTTGACATATTTCTAGTACCGCAAGTAATCCTTAAACACAGCAACAAAATAAACGAAGGAGTTGTATAACTGATTACAAGGCCTATGATCAACATTCTAGGTTACCCCAGTGACTGGAACTTGTAAGGAAGGGCAATAAGAAGGAGAATGTATCCTAACTGGATGCTCAGGTATCTGCATCAGGACTCTAGGGAAAGCAATTCTAGAAGCCAGCAATAGTTCATATGCAAAGAAAATCATGCTGTCAACATGGCGGTCCAGTATGAAAAGACTAGAGTATTGGACCTAAGGGTTGGTCTTTTATAGGTAGAGTATCAAAAAAATGGGGGATACCTCATCAGTAATGGTGGAGACCAGATATAAAAGTGATGTTTTCTAAAATGCTGTGTTATATACAATATTCTGGTAAATGATATATGCTATTTAAATTTACTGAGAAACTGGCTCTGGAATAGCATAGACTCTCCAATTTTAGACTCAAGTACAATTGTTTCAAAGTCTCCTCCAAACCCTTGTCCTGGGATTGTCTGGGATTATCACGAGGTCTAGAAATGCCTGTGATGGGATAAAGAAACATGAAGCTCATCTCAGGAGACAGGTCCCACTTAGCCAACGCAGCCACTGGCTCCCAGTTCCCCACTGGGTTCCTTCTAGATGTTTGTAGGCCCTTGCTTGACAGTGTTCCCTCATTTTCTCCCTCAGCTAGGCTCTCTTAGTTATCTCTGCTGGATGTTATAAATTCCCGAGTGCTGCTTTCCTGGTCCTCTGCTGTTCTATCTGCTACTTGCTATTTGCTCTTTTTCTCTTGTTTGCTATGTACTTCATAGATCCATTTATTCAGAACAAAAGTACAGCTATCCTAGATTATTCTGCAGATCACACAGGACATATTCATTCATCATCTACACTGAATGAAATGAGGGAGCTTGAATGCTCTGGGCACTAGCAGTGAAGTTGCAATATACTCAGGTCTGCAGAGGACATTGTCCTCCAGCTCTACAGATTGAAATAAAACATAAAAGTAGAAGCAAGCTATTAACATACAGCATCCATACCGCATTCAGAAAGTCAGCTCCTCCTCCACTGATTGCAGAGGAGTTACGGACATTCCTCGAAACAAGAAGCCTAAAATCCCCATCATGCCGGCTCCAATAATCTTCTATACCATTGTTAAAAGTGGCCAGGAAAGAATCTGCTCAGTTTTGCCAGTGCTTTAGCAGATAGATATGAAGACTGATTTGCCTGGTTGAAAAGACAGGGAGCCATGAATGTACATTGTAATCTACACATTTGATTCATTAGGACCAGAAGAGCACTCCTCCACCACAACCAATCACACACACACAAAAAAAAAGAGTTGCCAGTGCTACCGAAATAAAATTCAAGCAAAATCCCTGTGTTATTTGTCACCACAAAGTCAACTAACTACTCTGGCTGACAATTGCCTTGATTTCAACAACCTGTCCTCTGACTATGGGCTTTACATAATATGGAGTGTATCATTTTATATGAGGGTATATTTTTTCCTCATAATGAGGTTTCATAATCACTGTGCTGGCAACCTTATAATTTATTGCTTCTCACAGGTATGCAGAATGCTGCTTATGAATATCCCACAGTGTATCAATTCCTCCACTCCTGGACTTGTAAGCATGTTTAGCCTTAGACAGTTACTCTGAACACTAAATGTTCTTGGGAACATTTTCTCCTTACCTTACAGTACACGTTAAAAAAAGGTTCCAGTCGTCTATGTAGGAATGGAAATGCTTGATGGTGTGTCGTTTATTTATTCAGTTTTAATCAATGCTATGAAATGTTTTAAAATCAGTTTTGCAAACTTAAATTCAGTATGCAGGATATAAATGGTTCTGATTGTGCTGACTCACTAAAATAAAAAATAAAAAACCACAGGTAAGAAATGCTGTGCCCTGATTTCGCTGTTGTTTTCAGTTGTATACTAAGTGTTATGGTACTTTTCACTAATATGTCTCCCACGAATAAGAAATACCAGGGGCTCATGTGCACGAGAGTAGTAGCTATTTGGGTAGAATCTTCCATGAAGCGCTGCTACTCTGCTGTGGCCTCTGCCTTTCTCTTTACTTATTTGGAGTTCTTACATACTCATCCATCCCTTGCTATGCGTATGGGTGCATTTAAATGGTTTCCTCTCTATCGAGTTTACACTGCAAGGTACCTTGTTTAGTTTTTGTTTGTTTGTTTTTGGTTTGGTTTGTTTCATTTTTTTTACACTGATATCTGCTCAGCAGTGTGAACTGAGATGTCATAAGGTGATTACTGATATCCTAGCAATATTTAAATTTTCCCAAAGTGACCAGGAACTATGTCAACATTTACTTAGATTTTTTTATTCTTGTCAGTGATTTACAGCTTCATGAATAATGATTTCTATATTAACTTGGAGATTTATGCCTAAGATTTGAGTATTTGATGCTATCAAGTCACTTTAGCTTTTAATTTTCCAATGCTATTGGTGATATATAAGGTATGTATTAGATAGTTTACTTCTGAACATAGATTTACTATGTGAGGTTTTGTTTATTACATCTCTATCTTCCCCATATATTCATCAAGTTTTGTATGTCTACTGTCATGACACTGTTCCTTCCTCTCTGGGTCCTTGTACATGTTCGTTCTCATCCATGCATGGCTGAGAGTGGAGTGGCTGCACGATACTAAATGGAAGGTTTGATGGGAGATAAACACCTGCCATCACATGTTCAGTGACTCTTCTCTTAGTATACTGCCAATGTCATGGTTTTGAATTAGGATCTATGTGCTCTTTAGTACAAATGTGCTGAGTGACATATTCCATTAATGGCTGTCGTACAATTGTGTACTTGCTTTTCATTGATAAACAATTGGGTTATGAGCAGTTTTATCTATTATGAATCACCCAAGGTCATGAACATATCTCCTTATATTGAGTTTCAAAGTGTTGTTATTCTCTTTTACATTCTCATTTGAGTTCTTTTGTGGGCATATTGAGTTTTGCTGGTTAACTAAATAAGAGAATCATACCATATTGTAAATAAGGACGTATTTATTTAATTATGTATAATGTGGCCAGAAATTTTAAAAAGTTATGCTAATTGATATTTATGGAAGAAAACCATGTGATACAATAAAGATGCTATAAGAACACATGTCTCATCCTCATGAAAGCTTAGTAAATTCATTTATCTTTAAATTTAGAGGCTATATAATGTAAGGAAGAGGAAAGTCAATAATGCTACTTACTTTAAGGTTCATTTTATGAATAAATTTCTAGAATATGTTAACCTTGGCTAGAAAATATGTCTGTCTTCTACAGGCTAAGGCTTTAGGGAGGGATGTCACACAGTGATCTACAAAGACAATTCTCGGCATAAATGAAAATTCAGTGCCATAAGTGTGGTAATGGCTACATTACCCCCTTTAATCCTCAGACTCACCAATATGCATATTTAAATATGTTGAAATTTCATTGTGTTTAAATTGCTCATACAAAACAGCTACTTATAAAATTTAAAATATAAAAACATGTTTGCATTTCATGAACAACCACACAGTCTTTAGCTTAATTCATCATATCTTTAAGTTTGGTCCACAGTATTTCCTATTAAGGCCTTGACAATTTTTAGCATTTGATTTGATTTGATTTTTTACATTTTTAGTTATTTTGCATTGTATGGGATGGGCACATGGAATCACAGTGCACATGATTATGCCCAAGGACAACTTAGAGTCCTTGTCTTATACCATGCAGGTCTCAATGATATACACAGGTCATCCTTGATGGAAGGAAGCCTTTTCACTAGCCCAGCATTTTCGTTTGTTTAAACATTTATGTCTGGTAAGAATAAAGACAGTTTTACTCTTCAGTAAATGTGGCATATTTTACTACTTGGTGTTTATTTGATTAATTTAGTAAGTTTTCGAGGCTTTGTGTTTGGTTTGGTTTGGTTTGGTTTGGTTTGGTTTGGTTTGGTTGAGACAGAGTCTTACTATATAGTCTTGGCTGGCCTGAAAGTCACTTTTTTGACCAGACTGACCTCAAACTCATAGAGATCTGCCTGTCCCTACCACTATGACAGCCATCTACACAATGTCTTATGTGTTTACTGGGTTCACTCTTTTCCTTCTTATCACAATCCTTTGTGTCAGGAATTATTCCTATTCTACTTTCAGATAAGTAGACTGAAGGGGACAGTTAGACTGTTCCCCACATCAGTCACTCAGTGGAAACTTAATGTCATTCTCTAAACCAACTGCCTGTTTATTACATACTACAAGTGTTCATGCAGTGCAGGTTTTACATTTTCATGTTGACTTTTTAATTTGCATAAAATAGATTTGTACTTTGGGGAACATATTGAACCATTGCCTAATTATGCTAGAAACTTTCCAAAACCTTAAGAATTCCCTTATAGCATCGATGTACAGACCATACTCTTACAGCAGCTACTTGAAGCAACTACTAGTGGCTTTCCGTTCTTATCATTTGCCAACTTACACGATATTATGTAAATGCAATCATATATTTTGAATCTGAGTTCCTTTTCTGTGCATTATTACACATATAGTTATAGATAATAATGTGTTTCATTCTGATATGTCCATTAATATGTATAATGTATTTTGATAACATTAAGCTCTATCCTCCTCTCTTCTCCCTCTTCCATTTCTGATCTCCTTTCCTTTTCCTAAGTGGTTCCTCTTTTACCTTCAAGTCTTTTATCAATGAGCCAATAAGTTTCACTGGAGTTGCTGTTAGAGGCATGGATGAGGGATTGCTTTCAGGAGCACCATTCTAGTGACTACAGTACTGAAGAACATGTGAGGCTTCTTGTGCTCAGAAACACTCAATTAGGCTTTCCCTGTGCCTTTTTGTGCCTCATTTCTTCGGTATTTATACTGGATAGTTTTTATTGTTTGCTTGACACAAAATAGAGATGCCTTAGAAGAGAGACCTCAAACAAGAAATTGCCTCCATCAGATTGGCCTGTGGGCACATCTGTGGGGTGTTGTAATGATTGTAGTTGAGGGCCAATATAAGAAGTCCCACCCCACTGTGGATTACATTACTGCTAGGCGAGCGGGACTGGCTTTACAATAGCATGCTAGCCAAGTCAAAGAGAACTAGCCAGTAACAGTGTCTCACCACAGATTTTGTTTTAAGTTCCAGTCTTGATTTCCCTGGATAGACTATATCATGGAAGCCAAATCCCTGCCTTCCCAAGTTGATTTGAATCGTGGTATTTATCACAGCAACAAAAAAACAACCTAGAAAGTTATTGTTTTTCTTTTTCACTAACTGAAGGACAACAAAGTTTTGAGTTTTGGGCAATAGTTTTCTATTTAGCTGGGTAAACACCAGACCCTAGTTACTAGTTCCTCTCACCAGTCAATACTGAGGCTTTTAAGAAGCAGCCAAAGTCTTTCAAACTGTCCTACCATCTCACATACGCACCATCAGAGACCAAGGCTTCCTATGTCCACATCCTTCCTTACCAGCACTTGACCCTGGCCACTTTTAGCTTTTGATCATTCTAGTAAGTATGTAGTAGTGTCTCATTGCTTTTTAACCTGATGACATCTGATATTGAGCCCAGTTTTCTTTTTCTTTCCCCTTTGTGTATTTTGATGAATGTCTGTGCAGGTATTTCAACTGGTTTGCTTATTTTTTCAGTGCTGAATTTTAAGGGATTTTTGTATACTTTTGATATTGTTTCTGTTAGATAATTATTGCAAACAAATGTTCTTTCCAAGGTATGGTTTGCCTTTCCTTTTTCTTAATGGTGTCTTTCACAGAGCACAAGTTTTAAATTTTAGTAAGGTCCCATATGGCAATTGCTGGTGCATTGTGCTTTGAATTTAATCCCATTTATTAGGGAAGGATTTTCTGAGCTCTGCACTAAGCCATGAGAAATCAGCCTGCCATTTTGTAAACTATAAAGGGTACCAGACACCATACTGAGCAACTTGCATCCTGCACAATGCTAAATCCTTCCAATATCTTTACAGAATGGATACAAACTTAAATCTTTATTTTATTCCACAGTGGGTTTAAGACTGATCAAATTGCCTGATGCTGCAATGATAGAAAACGTGAAGTTAATGTTTTACCCTAAACAGTCTGAGCTGGTGTCTGTGTAGCTTGTCACTGTGCTGTCCTGATGCCTAGAAACTGAGGTGGTGTCAGGTCAAGCCCAGCACCTAGAGGTGGGACTTCAAAGGCTTCAAATTATAATTCATCTGATAGTTCTGCTTTCTTTAAGCCTCAAGTTCCAATATCATACTTTTCTACTATATATACATACATATATATTTATATATATAAACATATTTTAATCAAAAAAGAATTATGTTATGTCCCCCACCTCCATTTCTTCCCTCTGACCCCTTACCAGTGCTCTCCAACCCCTATTAGCTCGCCCCTGACTCTTTTTAGTTCACAGGTTCTTTTTCTTTGAGTATTATTGTTACTTGTATATGTATGTGGGTGTGTATGCAGAAATATATAAATGTAACCTGCTGAGTCTGTTTTTGTTCTTTATGTTTATATGGTTTCAAGACACATTACTTCATATAGGAGAATCAAAAGAGAGGCTCATCCTTGGGACAGACCCATTATACTTCTCCCAGGAGCCATTAGTTAGCTGTAGTTCTTTGTCTAGGGGTGAGAGCAACATTTCTGCTCCCTCCTCATTGACATGTCCATTGCTATTGCCATTACACTAGGCTGGTTTATGCGGTCATTTCTAGGAAATGATTCATATTAAACTTCCCAGTATTCTGGCTCTTATGCTCTTTTGCCCCTTATTTCATGATATTCCCTAAACAAGAGCTGTGATTTATATGTATCTGTTGGTTCTGAGTTTCCTACGAGTGATATCTGCATCAGGTCCAGTTGTGGTTTTCTGATTTTCATTTGCAGAAAATGGTCTTTGTTTTCTGTAAACAGAGGCTTCCATGATGAGGAATGGTAGCTACCTTCATCTCTCGCTATGAGGATAAGATTTATAATGTAGCAAGGAATTTATGCTGGCCTAGCAAAATAGCATTAGTGGACTCTTCACTAAGAACTAAGACCTCACTAGCCCTGGGAAGGTAGCTATGTATCCAGTAGCAGGCATGATTGCTTATCTGTTAAGGAAACTTTAAGTCCAATTAGACAAATTTTAGTCACCACTGACATGTAAGTATAACTCATTGAACCTTTATAGAAATCTGGGCATGCTAGTCATTATGATTCATAGTTACAGCTAGGTAGACCATTTTTTTTTCCTTTTCCTTGGAAACTTGCATAGAGTTTGCTTTCAGTTCAAATCTAACTGGAATCATTTCTGTTTCAGAAGTGCGCCATGTCTTCAGCAATAGAGGTTCCCCCTCAAACTATGAGAGGTAGCCATAGAATAAAGTGATAGTCTGTACTGTTTTGTGAGTTTCTTGGAAGAACCTAACCAATCCTTCAAAAGGAGATTTCTCATGCATGTTGGTGGGCGTTTGGCTAGTCAATGGTTCTTGTGGGGAACACTCTTACCAACCACATCCCTTTTACTTCCAACAAGCACACCAGTGGCTGAACGTAGAGCACTGATACCCTGGACATCTGAAACTAAGTTTACTGCACTCCATGGAGCTCAAACCAAGAATATCTGCCTGCTTCTATTGTCTCTTTCCTAAAACACTTTCTCTTGTTTAAAGAACTCTCTCTCTCTCTCTCTCTCTCTCTCTCTCTCTCTCTCTCTCTCCCCTCTCCCTCTCCCTC
>NC_034599.1:21340675-21342567 GCF_900095145.1 Mus pahari
CCTCTCCCTCTCCCTCTCCCTCTCCCTCTGCCTCTCCCTCTCCTTCTCCCTCTTCCTTTCCTTCTCCCTCTCCCTCCTCTCCCCCTCCCCCTCTCCCTCTGCCTCTGCCTCTCCCTTTCCATAGAAATTCAGCCAGCCACTCATCACCTCTGACTTCTTGGCACCTGCTAGCTTCTCTTTGGAAATTCTTCCCTAGTAACTTGGCACAGTGCATCTTTTCTACCATTCCAGCATCAACAACCAGTCTGTTGTTTTCCTTACTTCACGCTCCGACTTACTCCTTGAAGTTCTGCTGCTCTCTTACTCGATACTTGCTATGTTTCCCTGCTATGAAATGTGCCTGTGTGAAAGTTGATTTGGCTTAACTCTTTCCTCTTCCTGAACTGAAGCTATGTTTGTTTTATCTATTGTTAAATTCATAGCACCAGCAAAGTATCTGGTATAAGAAAAGGTTCTTTTGCTGTGAATTCCTTTTCAGTGTTTAGAAATCTCAGTCTTTAACAATGGCTCATTCTCTGACACATCTCATATAGATTTAGTGGAAAAATTTCCTCCTCCATTGTATTTTGTGTAAATGTCTTTTGGATTTTTTCTTTGTGCAGTAAACCAGTAGCATTCATGTACATGTATGGGTCCCCTTAAGACTCTAAGCAACTGAAGTCTCTGCATTGCTCTTTACTCATACTGCATATATGTTATCTCTTACAGTTGGTTGCTCACTTCCAATGCCCAGCTCAGTATCTGGCACATAAACAGTAGTCAGAGAGTTCTATCTGGATATACAGAAGAATAAACAAGCATAAGTTTATGGGATGTGCTGTTTAATAGGTTCCCTCCCCCTGCCCACTTGACACCATCTAGAACAGTGTTTCTCAACCTGTGGATTGCAACCCCTTAAGAGCTCAAACAACCCTTTCAGAAAGGTCACCTGAGACCATCTGATATCTGACATCCAAATTTTGATTTATATGGTAGCGAAATCATAGTTATGAAGCAGCAATAACTATCAAAGCAAACCAAAATGAAACCCAGCAGGGCAAACACAAAATCCTGTAGCTCTATGCCTGATATCTGGGATCTTAGTTTCAAAGAGCCTAGATGACTCCACCCCTGAATCTTAGCTGCCTGCCTCCTACAGTACAGGTCTCTCTAGGGCTGGCTCCACTCCAGATGTGCAGATCTCCCTTGCAGATGTCTGTAGGTCGTGGCATTTCTAATATTTGGGGGTCTCTACTACAATCCAGGCTTCAAATCTGTAGTTTTACTCAATGGCCTCTCATAGATTTTCAGATGCTCCCTTGCTACCTGTCATCTGGCCTAAGTAGCTCTCTGAAAGTACGGAATAAGAATTTACAAATCCTAAGCCACCGAATCTTACATCTTTCATACCAATAAGCCAGACTCTTCCAGGTTTTATTGCCATCTTGGGATGGACCCAGGCTACCTTGAATCATATTAGCAACATCTTCTGTATGCTATTGATGATAAGAGCATTCAACTCCCCTAAGTCTTCTCATTTCACATTTGAAAGTTTCATCATCTTGTCCTAAGAATACTTATTGTCTAAGTTCAGGACAGGGTATTTTTCTTTAGTGGTGCTAATTTAATAATTACAGCTTTTCTTTCAGTACATGCCTTGGCTGTAACATTAAACTCAACTGCCTTTTTTTCTCCAAATCATACATTTAAAAACTTATTTTTTCATCTTAGCTCTAAATTTTGTTTCTGTACCTATATCCTTTCATGAGTATTTTGTTCCTTATTCTAAGGAGGAATGAAGTATCCACACAATGGTAATCCTTCTTGGTTTTCTTCTGTTTTGCATAATGTATCTTGGGTATTCTAAGTTTCTGGGCTAATATCCGCTTATCAGTGAGTGCATATCTAGTGAC
>NC_034599.1:21343222-21350987 GCF_900095145.1 Mus pahari
GAACACAGGGTCCCCAATGGAGGAGCTAGAGAAAGTACCCAAGGACCTGAAGGGGGCTGCAACCCTATAGGTGGAACAACAATAAGAACTAACCAGTACCCCCTGAGCTAGTGTCTCTAGCTGCATATGTAGCAAAAGATGGCCTAATCGGCCATCACTGGGAATAGAGGCCCCTTGGTCTTGCAAACTTTATATGACCCAGCAAAAGGGAAGGCCTGGGCGAAGTAGTGAGAGTGGGTGGGTAGGGGAGCAGGGGCGGGGTGTATAGGGAACTTTTGGGATAGCATTTGAAATGTAAATAAAGAAAATAATAATAATAAAAAATAAATAAATAAATAAAACCTTATTTTTGTTGTTTGTATTCCATTTGTTTATTTTCATCCTAGATTCACATAAGAGTTATAGGTAATAACCATTCTGCAAGCTCAATGTTGTACTGTTTCTAGCCCACTTCTAACGGAGACTTTGTTCTCCTCTGACACTTCTTGGGCCAGGCCTCCATAGTATATATTACTGTCAGCCCTACTTTGATATGGGACAAGGCTGCAAAGTCTTTCAAATTCTGTCCAGAATAATCAATTAACCCCCCCCCCCCACTTACAGCACTCAAATGCTTTTCTAGTTCAAAGTTGAAAGTCTGCCACATTCCTCCCCTAAACCAACATGGTTAGTTTCTTCAAGTAATAACACCACCCTTCAGGTACCAGCTCTGTTTTAGTTATTTGTTATTTATTGCTGTGATAAAATATCAGAACGAAGCCGGGTGTGGTGGCGCATGCCTTTAATGCCAGCACTTGGGAGGCAGAGGCAGAGGCATAGGCAGAGGCAGGCAGATTTCTGAGTTTGAGGCCAACCTGGTCTACAGAGTGAGTTCCAGGACAGCGAGAGCTACACAGAGAAACCTTGTCTCGGAAAAAAACAAAACAAAACAAAACAAAACAAAACAAAACAAAACAAAACAAAACAAAACAGAGATGGCTTATGTCTGGGTTCGTTCTGGCTTATGATTCCAGAGCAAGAGAGTCTATCATGGCAGGGGAGATATAACAGCAGGTGTACAGAGCAGGAAGCTGAGAAGTCACCTCTTAAGCTACAAACATGAAACACAGTGTCAAAGTAGATGAAGCATCAGGCTATAAACTCCCAAAGCATGGCCATACGGACATATTTTTCCCATAACACTCCACTTCCTAGAGCTTCCATAACATTTCCAAACATCACTCCCAACGGGAGAACAAGTTCTCAAATACCCAGTCTATGGATGACATTTCTAAATCAAACAACCATGCATTCAGACAGTATATAACATGGATCCTGAGACTCTCCCATTTTTAATTCCAGTGTATACAAAATGAGAGCCAATGATCTGCTTTAGGCTCTCCTACCTCATACTGCACCCCCAAAGTACATTCTAACTCCCCTAACTTTATTGAATCCCTCTGTTTAAAGTAATCCTGAGGCACACAAGCTGAGACAGATGTAACACTGGCTGGGAGTGGAGCACTCATGATAAAAATGTACTCATCTTGTTGACTCCCAGTGTTAGGGTCACAGATCAGTTTGGTGCAGCTTGTGCCTCCTTCATGATTTCACGATCTTACAAATACAAGTTGCTCAGTCAGGAAGGCTTCGTAGAAGTTTTTGCTTCTGAAAATTCATCTTGGCCTACAGATGAAAAATCTGAGCCAACTCGTTATCTTCCTCAGAGCATATGTGGATGTTGGTTCCCAGCCTGTCTTACCAGCTCTATCTAGCTCTAAAGGAAAATGAACATTTGAATTGCCAAGGTTCAGGTTCAGTGTGTGTAGCCCAAGGAGCAAGGCATACTGAAAGTCAGTGGTTCAAGATTGGATTTAGATTTGGGCACTGAGTGAAAAGTCATCTTGATTTACCAAGTTTCCCTCCCCTCTTCTTTCCATCCCATTGCCTCTGTCCATTTAAGGTCTTTATTGCATATCTTCTGAGACATGACAATATTTTTCCAGGGTGATCTCCCTGTCCCTAGCCTTGCCTCATCCATGACATTCTTTACAATGTGCAAACTTGAATTCCACTAATGCAAATCACCCTGTGACAGAAGCCTCTGGGAGCCAAGCATTGCCTGAAGAATACATGTGTGGCACAGAAAAATTAAAGCAAGCTAATTCACATATTCATCACACCAATGGTTATTTGTGATAAAATTTGAAATTTATTTTTATAGGGGATCAAAAGATTTGGTGCAGTGATTATCTTGGAAGTAGGATAGCTTGAATTTGCTCCACAAAGCCATGGGCATAGTGACACACACACTTGTAATTCAAACATGAGGGAAGTGGTAATAGGCAGATACATGGGGCTTGCCGGCCACACATGATAGTCTGATTGGTGAGTTTCAGACAAATGAAGTCTCCGTCTCGAAGGAAGCATTCCAGAGATTAGCGCCTAAGTTTGCTGCTTTCTAGCCTCCACATTCACAAGCACCCAAGTGCATGACCATGTGTACACTCATGTGTACACACACAGACACACACACACACACACCAGATATCTCCTTTAGTAATTTTTAAATATCATTGTTTACAAGGGACAAAATTGTCATGCCTGAGATATAGTTTCCCTAATATCCTTCCCATGATTATATCACACATATTCTTTCACCTCATTCACTACATCCTTCACCACAGGGTATGGTCAGCGCCAGAATGGACTGCTCTTTCAGTCGCATGAACCATAGAATTTCATATATGTATTTGTATATATATATATATATATATATATATATATATATATATATATCTGTGATAAGTATCTAAGTATATATATATATATATATATATATATATATATATATATATATATATAGAGAGAGAGAGAGAGAGAGAGGTAAGTCACAGCAAGTCCTTCATTCAAACATCAAGAAACTGTGCTTTCCTTGTTTGATTATATGATCATGCATATATAGTTAACTGAATCTTCCGTAGACTGATAATCTCCAGTGAGACCTTACCATGTGCTTAACTCCACAATCTAGACATAAATAAAGGATGCCACAGTGAACTTTAGCAGTGGAAAGAAGGAATAAATCAAAGATGAGATGAAAGTGAATTCTCTGTCTTCACTATTTGTCTAAAACTGAAACAGTGACTAGCAAGAACACAAGGTTTTGCACTTGCCCCCTTTATCCTTCTAAGGAAAATATGTGTTCTCACTCTTGCAATGGTGCTTCTCAACACAATGGTGGCCCTATATGGACCTGAGAGTCGACTTTACTCCTCATACACTTCCCTACAACAGAACATACAAAAATCAGAAATGCTGAGGTTCAATACATCATAAATGAAAAGATCCTGATAGACGTCCACAGAATATTCTACCCAAACACTATACAGTTCAAACTCTTCTCAACATCCCTTGGAACTTTCTCTAAAATACATCATATATTATGACATAAAACAATTCCCAATGAATATAGGAAAATTAAAGTAACTGTTATTTTTGTTTTTAATTGATGATTTGTAAATTTCATATCATGCATTTCAACCTCACTTATCTCTCCTTCCCACCATATCTGCCCTCTGCCTTTGTAGCCTCCCCACAAAAGAAAACAAACAAACAAACAAAAAACCCATCTCACCTTGGAAACTGCACTGTGTACATGGTGCATCACACAGTATACCCTTTTGTCCAAACATCTTTACTTGCAAATGTTCATTGCAATATGACTCTGGTTTCTGCTACTCTATCAATATTGGATCTTCACCAGGAGTCCTCTCAGATATCTTTCTGCTGCCCTGTGTCATAGAGATCCTGCAGCTTTGGATCTGTAGGGTCAGCCCTTTTCTATGTCCCCACAGTTCACATATGATGTAGATGATGGAGTAGGCCACTCAAAGCCCTGGATCTGTGTCTACATAGCAACTGACTTGGTCAACATGCCAGTTCTTCTGCAATCATGTCATGAGAGCCAGCTCTCCTACACTCACACAAGGGCACAGTGTGTGTGTGTGGGGGGGGGGGGCTTCTTAAGATGTTGCAAAACCAAGACTAAACCAAATCCAAAAGCGATTGGTGGAGATAATATCAAAACAGAAAATACTGAAATAGAAATAAAAAACAAATACAAAGTTTTAACAGTTCAACTACCTTCTGAGTAAAAGGTGCCCACTCGCTCTATTCACATTAATATGGTGTTTGAAGAATTAGCTTGAGGGATAAGAAAAGCTAAAGAAATAAAAGGGATACAAATAGGAAAGGAAGATTTTTGAGTCTATTTGCAGATAACATAATCATATACATAAGAATCTTTATTGATTTTTTTACTAGAAAGCTCCTGGAGTTGATGAATATTTTCAGCAAAATGGCAGTGTAGGAAATTAACCTATGAAAACTAGTAGCCTTTCTATATACTGATAATAAATATATGCAGAAAGAAATTGGGGAAATAATCACATTCACTATACCATCAGAAAATTAAAATATCTTGTGAAAAACTTAACCAGAAAAATTAATGAACTCTACAATTGAAGACCTTGAAGAAAGAAATTAGAAAACATGAAAATGGAAAGGCCTCCCTTGCTTTTTTTTTTTTAGAACAGAAAAATAAATTTTGTGAAATTCATCATCCTACCAACAGCAAACTTCAAACTTCCAAGACCATTCTTCATGTAGCAAAGAAGCTCTGAATTTATATCAGATAAATGATGGCCTAAGCTACTCTGAACAAAAAGAATATTGCTGAAACATCAACATATACAATTTCAAGTTGTAGTAAAAAGATATACTAATAAAAACAATATCATATTGACCTAAAATAGACATAAATAGACTAGAAATGAACCCAGATATAAACCAACACATACACGGACTCAAAATTTTTTAATTAAATGTGTTCATTGATAATTTCCCTCATATACATAATGTGTACTGACCACTCTCACTCCCACCCTCTCCCCTTTCTCACTGTCTCTATCTACTCATCCCATTATTCTCTATAAATATTTTTCAGTTTAATCTTTATTCTTGTTGTTTTTTGACACATTAAGTTTAACATGTCATCTGTATGAACACGAATTTGGAGCTTTCTGTTGGAGCATGCTCAGCAGTGGGTATACAACTTAAGACAATAACTGCTCCTTTCCTAGAATCTCTCAGTAGCCAATAGTCCAGCAGTAAGGGTAAGAATCCATTGCCATCCACCCCCAGTCTGTGACTGACTAAAAATGCATTTCACAGTCCTTTACTTTATTCTCTGGTTCTTACATATTCTCCTCCCCCCTCTTCTTCAATGTTCATGGAGCCCCAAAGGTATGGTGTAAATGTCTTGTTTAGAGTTAAGAACTCAACTGTCATTTATTCTCACTATCTTTGGCAGCTTGTAGTCCTATTTCGCCACCTTGCAAAGAAAGGTTTCACTGATTAAAGCCGAGAGTAGCTTTTCTTCATGTTGGCAAAAACACAGAGATTCAGAAGCATTTTAATGTTATATAAATATAGTCAAACAGTAGTAAATCACCCCTCCCCAACACTGTGCTTAGGTTTATGATCTCCCTAGACATGGGCTTCCTAAAATGGAGGCAGTCTCCTTTCCAGTAAGAGCTGGTGGATGCCACTATTGTACAGGCAGGTACAACTTTCCTGACAAATTAATTTAGTGATTTTAGCATTCAGAGCTGGGTTAAGGTGCTGATGTTTTGCTCTTCTAGCAGCAGGTATAGTACTTGAAGCACAGTGAAAGCTACAGAGAGGGAGGATGTTCCCACCTCAGTCCCAGCCTGCTTTCTCTGTATCTCGTGGCTGTGTGTAGTGTCTTCAGCAAAAAAAAAAAAAAAAAAAAAAAGAGTCCTCCTCATTTTCCAGTAACCAAGAATACTGTCAAGAGTCTGAATTGTCTGGAGATACTCTGTGGCCTCAGAAATATTCTGAAGTGTCATGAAATACACTTCATTACTGAAACAGAGGAAAGTCTTATTATCTTCATAAATGATATCAGATTCTCATTAAAATACTTAATCTAAAAATGAGTGGAATAAAATTAGATATTTTCCAGTAATCTTAAAAATAACACCTCTAGGTAAATAATGTATAGCTTTATCCATAAAATGGTCATGAGGGCTAGTGTACTCTAAGGCTTAGGGTACATTACGTAAGGGCATGTAGCTTATAAACAGCCAGCCACAGCGAAAGCATCGCTTTATCTAATAAACAGAAGGACAGTTATACAAACTGTGTTCAGTGATGCTGCCTCAAGGGAGATACTTGCACCCTATAATTCCATGTACTCACTCTAAAATGCAATGATAGCTGCTTGTAATTAAGGATACACAGTTGTACAGCTTGCTGTTTATGCCACTGTCTCTTTTGAATGCAATGACTATAACAGGGCAAATCCTTCAAACTAAAGTTATATGGAAAGCAACAGATAGCAGGAAGAGAAGAAGGGAGAGAAGATAGGGGAAAGGAAGGAAAAAGGCAAGAAATTTAAACTGGAAAGTGTTAAGGAGAAGATAAGGAAGAAGAGAAAGAGGATGAAGAGGAAAGGAAAATTTGAGGGTATAAACTGGAAAGCATCTAAGGGAAGAGGATGGCCAGAATTGCATCCTAAAACTATCCCTCAGTTCTTATGCTTTGGTACCAAATTCTGGCCAGGATTTGGCCAAGCTAATTTACACAACTGCTGAGAAATGGTCTTCCACAACCCAGCATCAGTAAGAATAGAGGGCATTCCAGTAGTTTTTGGGGGGGTCAGTGCTGCACCTGTGTGTCTTACTCTCAGAGGGCTGCCTGTGTTGTACAACAACACTCTTGGTAAGCTAGGACACACCATTACCAAACTGAGGTGCCACATGGCAGTTGGCAGGCAGTCCTTGACTACTGGGACCTGTAAACTCAGCTACATCTTTCAAACATCAAGCTGCATATGCCTGTCTACTTTACGTTGCAGCTCAAATTGGATTTGACTTAACCAATGTCAAAGTAGCTGGCTGTTAATTGATGCAATAGACAGAGAAGTCTCAAATACATGTGTAGGTTGAGGATGGGCTATCAGAAAAATAGAAATGTCTCTAAGGAACTTTCTAAAGAATACCACAAGAAGCCATTGTTACACTATGAATAACCCATAGCTGTGGTCTGAGTGCTCCTACATGTTGGTGTTCCTTAGAATGGCTCCCTGACAGCTGGGTATCTTCCCGCCAGAGGAGAAGTGTCTGCCCTGGAGGGCTCTCACTGCCTGAGCTGGTAAGGAAGCCATCTTTACTCTGGGTTGCCCAGACTCCAGTAGGCACCTGTGAGAGGGCAGACTGCAGAAGTGACACAGCTTCTGGGACAGACCCCGTTTCTGGCTCCAGATATCCGGACACTTCCCCACCAGAGGAGAAGTGTCCACCAGGAGGGCTCTCACTGTCTGAGGTGGTAAGGGAGCCAGCTTTACTCCGGGTCACCCAGGCTCCAGTCTGCACTGGTGAGAGTGTGGATTGCAGAAGTTACACAGCTTCTGGGACAGACAGAAGCAACACAGCTTCTGGGACAGACCCTGTTTCAGGCTCCAGTCATCTGGGCACCTTCCCCACCAGAGGAAAGGTGGCCACCCGGGAAGGCTCTGTCTGCCAGAGCAGGTGAGAGAGCCATATTGTGTCCAGGGTCCCTCAGAGACTAGTCTGTGCAGGTGAGTGTGCAAACTGCAGAGGGGACACATCTTCTGGGACAGTCCCCACTTCAGGCCTACATCTTCAGCCAGGAGGCAGATCTGAATGCCAGATCTCTGTGCACCTTCCCTGTAAGAGAG
>NC_034599.1:21350998-21370253 GCF_900095145.1 Mus pahari
GCAACCCTGTAGGTGGAACAACAATATGAACTAACCAGTACCCCCTGAGCTCGTGTCTCTAGCTGCATATGTAGCAGAAGATGGCCTAATCAGCCATCACTGGGAAGAGAGGCCGCTTGGTCTTGTAAACTTTATATGACCCAGCACAGGGCAAGGCCTGGGCCAAGTAGTGGGAGTGAGTGGCTAGGGGAGCAGAGGTTGGGGAGGGGTATAGGAAACTTTTGGGATAGCATTTGAAATGTAAATAAAGAAAATAATAAAAAATAAAAAAATAAAAAAAAATAAAAAAAAAAGAAGGGTATTAATAACTCTCTTAAAGAAATACAGGAGAACGATGCTAAAGAGGTAGAAGTACTTAAAGAAATACAGGAGAAACTGATAAACAGGTAGATGACCTTAAAGAGGAAACACAAAAATCCTTAAAAGAATTACAGGAAAACACAACCAAACAGGGGATGGAATTGAACAAAACCATCCCAGACCTAAAAAGGGAAGTAGAAGCAAAAAAGAAAGCCCAAGGTAAGACAATTCTGGAGATAGAAACCCTAGGAAAGAAATCAGGAGCCATAGATGTGAGCATCAGCAACAGAATACAAGAGATGGAGGAGAGAATGTAAGGTTCAGAAGATTCCATAGAGAACATGGCACAACAATCAAAGAAAATGAAAAATGCAAAAAAATCCTAACTCAAAACATTCAGGAAATCTGGGACACAATGAGGAGACCAAACCTTCAGATAATAGGAGTAGATGAAAATGAGAATTTTCAACTTCAAGAGCCAGCAAATATCTTCAACAAAATTATAGAAGAAAACTTCCCAAACCTAAAGAAAGAGATGCCCATGAACATACAAAAAGCCTACAGAACTCCAAATAGACTGGACCAGAAACGAAATTCCTCCCGAAACACAATAATCAGAACAACAAACGCACTAAATAAAGATAGAATATTAAAAGCAGCAAGGGAAAAGGGTCAAGTAACATATAAAGCAGGCCTATTAGAATTACACCAGACTTCCCACCAGAGACTATGAAATCCAGATGATCCTGGACAGATGTGATACAGACCCTAAGAGAACACAAATGTCAGCCCAGGATACTATACCCAGCAAAACTCTCAATTGCTATAGATGGAGAAACCAAAGTATTCCATGACAAAACCAAATTCACACAATATCTATCCACGAATCACAGCCCTTCAAAGGATAATAAAGGGAAAACATCAATATTAGGACAGAAACTACATCCTAGAAAAAGCAAGAAAGTAATCCTTCAACAAAACCAAAAGAAGACAGCCACAAGAACAGAATCCCAACTTTAACAACAAAAATGACAGGAAGCAATTACTTTCTTTAATTTCTCTTAACACCAATGGACTCGGTTCCCCAATAAAAAGACATAGACTAATAGACTGGCTACACAAAAAGGACCCAACATTTTGCTGCTTACAAGAAACCCACCTCAGGGAAAAAGACAGACACTACCTCAGAGTGAAAGGCTGCAAAACAGTTTTCCAAGCAAATGGTCTGAAGAAACAACCTGGAGTAGCCATTCAAATATCAAATAAAATTGACTTCCAAACCAAAGTTATCAAAAAGGACAAGGAGGGGCACTTCACACTCATCAAAGGTAAAATCTACCAAGAGGAACTCTCAATTCTGAATATTTATGTTCCAAGTGAAAGGGCAGCTACATTCATTAAAGAAACTTTAATAAAGCTCAAAGCACACATTGCATCTCACACAATGATAGTGGGAGACTTCAACACCCCACTTACCCCAATGGACAGATCCTAGAAACAGAAACTAAACAGAGACACATGGACACTAACAGAAATTATGAAACAAATGGATGTAATAGATATCTACTGAACATTTTATCCTAAAACAAAAGGATATTCCGTATTCTCAGCACCACATGGTACCTTCTCCAAAATTTACCATATAATTGTTCAAACCTAGAATACTCAAGATACAATTTGCAAAACACAAGAAAACCAAGAAGAAGGAAGACCAACGTATGGATACTTCATTCCTCCCTAGAACAGGGAACAAAATACCCATGAAAGGAGTTACAGAGACAAAGTTTGGAGCTAAGATGAAAGGATGGACTTTCCAGAGACTACCCCACCTGGGGATCCATCCCATCGTCAGCCACCAAACCCAGACACTATTGCACATGCCAGAAAGATTTTGCTGAAGGGACCCTGATATAGCAGCCTCTTTTGAGGCTGTGCCAGTGCCTGGCAAACACAGGAAGTGGATGCTCACAGTCAGCTATTGGATGGAACAAAGGGCCCCCAATGGAGGAGCTAGATAAAGTACCCAAGGAGCTGAAGGGGGGCTGCAACCCTATAGGTGGAACAACAATATGAACTAGCCAGCACCCCCAGAGCTCGTGTCTCTAGCTGCATATGTAGCAGAAGATGACCTAATTGGCCCCTTGGTCTTGCAAACTTTTTATGCCCCAGTACAGGGTAATGCCAGGGCCAAGAAGTGGGAGTGGGTGGGTAGGGGAGCAGGGGTGGAGGTGAGCGTATAGGGAACTTTCGGGATAGCATTTGAAATGTAAATAAAAAAAATATCTAATAAAAAATAAGATAATTACACACAAAAAATAGAATGGCTCCCTGACTGACAGGTGAACTTATGATTATCCCAGACTAATGGAAGACATGCTCTGTCATCCTCATCAGATCCATTGAAGGTTTCATGAGTTCTTAGAGAATGCTTTAGGAGAGGGGCAGGTCCCCATCAGTGCCCTGGTGGCTACTTGAACATCTTCTAGGAATAACCTATATAGCTGGTCTTGTCCTTATACTGTATCTGGGTCCAATTCTCAAAGGCTACTTTTCAGTTCACTCAACTTACCCTCTCTATTCTGTGTACTTCAAGTATTGTCCTAGATACCTCAGAAGACATATCACCTCAGCTCTTTTAAAAAACAGACCTATTAAGTTGATCATCATCAAATGATTCAGTAAGTTGAGAGTGAGTAGAATAAAACTATGAAATAAACTTACATCTCATTTCTTGAAAGCAACTAGCTATCATTTAAACATCTGTTTTATTTTGCTGTTCATCTAGGAATATTATTATCTAATTAAAGACCAAGCATGAAATTTAGTAAATGTTCCCCATTCCATGGAAAGCTAAAGCTGCCACAGACCTTTACTGTCAAACCAGGCCTCTGGGTGATAAAGACTGGGATGGGAGTACTGTATTTGACCCTAAAGCCACACTCCACAGGGTTAATCCAGCCCATGGAGAACTCCTCTGAATCCAGTCTGGATCCTCCCCACCTGCCTAATGTGCTTCCCACAGCAGAGTCTTGATGAACCCTTGACAGTTCCAGATCCTGTTGCAGAGATCAGCTGCCCCTTAGCAGGAGGCTCCATGGCAAACTGCCCAGCTTTTCTGGACAGAGGGAAAGGACAGAACCATAGGCAACAAAGCCAGAACGAGGAGGCTCTTAGAGTCTAGGAATTCATTCTCAATTGAGGTCTCATCCTCTTGCTTCTGGCTGCTGATAGGAGGGAGGAAGTGGGGTTCAAGGGATAGAGGTGAGCCTCAGACAGGAAGGGTTATGGAGAGGCTACTGAATAAGGAGAGATTTCTCTTAAGGGCCAGAGATGATCTGAGTTAGCAGATTCTGGTCATCTCTGTGGAGCAGCTCTACTGGTCTTGCTGCGAGGTAGCCACAAGAGAAAACTGAGACCCAGGTGGAAGGGCGAGAGTCAGGCACGCTATGGAAAGCCTACATGGTTTTGGCTGTTCTCTCTTCTTTCAAACAAGCACTACAGCACCCTAGAGAGAATGGAGGGTATGTTAAAATCTGTAAGCCAGCCTTGAATGCAGGTTCACATTCAAGGAACCTGGCATAGGAAACAGGACATGTGGCAGTGAGTATAACATGCAGGGATCCTTCTCCTAACCTCTTTAAAAGGTCGTTTTCATTGGGCTCTGGATTACTAGTCTTTCCACTCTTCCCACCAGAGAAGGACTCTGTTGGATGATGGTGTCCACATGTATACATCCACCTCAACTTCAGACTGAAAGAAATGTCTGTTCAGTGCTGCTGCTGAAACTTGGACCTGAGCAAGTTTCTCACAGCAAGCCCTGTTGTCCCTTCCCAGAGGCTAGCACACCAGGTAAGACCCAAAGTATAGAACATCTCCTCATGGGTCTTGCCTCTGGAGGCCACTCTTGGAGAATAGAGTGGGACCATTCTTGGATCTCTTCTGTGTTGAAAGCTCCAAGTAGGAGAGCAATAGTGACCATTCTGGGAACTCTTCTGTTGGGGTACCAAAAAGCACTTGGAAGCAAAAAGCTTCATCTCACAGAAACTTCCTGCTGATTCTAGGGAGAAATGGAAGGAGTATAGAAAGAGGGAAGAGATGAAAATAAAACCTGGGACATTCTGGATGGCCTGAGTGTTACCTGGGCAATTGTCAAGGGGGCCACCTAATGAGTGTTTGGTTCAAAGGACAAAGCATTCTCTGGGATAGACAAACTGTTGCTCAGCCAAGATGGAATCAGTCCATGCTTGGTGGGATCTGCATCCATTGAATGATGCCCTGGGCTGAACTGGCTGGCGTTTTTTGGTGTGGGAGCCAAGCTACAGGGTAAAGCTCGCTAAGGCATTCCATCTGCAGCAGTAGGCTGTCATTGGCATTGCTAGTCTGGTTCTAAACACAACAGCCCTGCTTATGACCTGGGGAAATTTCTCTCGAAAGCTCCTGACAAAAATGTGTTTATCAGAGTGAATGAGGCTGTCTGAGCCATGTGGTCCAGACCTGGGTTCCTCTAGGGCTCAGGTGGAACTTTCTATTGTAATCGGTGTGTATGCACAGCTCCTTTAATTGGGCAGAGCCAACATGGCCATGCTTTGAAAGCCAGGTGAAGAGACTTCTGGCTCATCTCTACTATGAAAGCAAGATTATTGAAGCACCACCAGTCTTCAAATAAGTCCTCAAATAAAAAATGTTGTCTGTATTTAAATCAGTACACTAAAACTCCAATACTCCCTCCATGGCAGAATGGTGGCTCAGAGTTTCACAGTTCAGGAAATTTCTATAGGGCAGTGCTATGCCTTAGAAGGACACCACAGCGCTCAGTTGACATGGACATCTACTGTCATTTGCTCTGGTCACATTATTCTCTTCATGCAGAGAAACACAAACATGTGTATGTGCACATGTGTGCATATGCGTTTTTAGTTTGCAGAGACAGAAATCTGTAACACCAATCTCTTTTTCTGTATTTGAGACATTGTTTCAAAGTTGATGTCTTACATGTCACAAGAAAAAAAACCCTGAGAAACTTAATGTAAGACTTTGGTTGTCCTCATTCCTTGCAAACATATATTTGCTGCAATGCATCTAAAATCAGCATTTGAGTGATGAAACTTTTAAATAAAACCAGACTGGGGAAAGGGAAGGGGTGACTCTCCTTTGTTTTGTGCAGCAGCTGGAAATGGAGGCAAATGGCCCTGACATGCACAGGGTTCAGCATATTCTGGAATCAGGAAACCCTGTGGGTTGGAGAGTTTGTTTGTTTGCTTGTTTGTTTTTGCATTTTCAGTTCTTTTAATTTTAAGATAATGTTTCTTTAATTATTACTATTTTATTTTTAAAGGAGCACTCCTCCATTGTTGTTGGGATTGCAAGTAGGTAAAAACACTTTGGAAGCCAATCTGGCAGTTCCTCAGAAAATTGAAAATGGTTCTACCTGAAGACCCTGCTATACCACTACTGGGCATATTCCCAAAAGTTGCTCCAAAATATAACAAGGACACATGCTCCACTATGTCTATAGCAATCTTATTACGGATTATTTCCTGCCGTCTACTCCTCTTGGGTGAATTTGCTTCCTTTTGTTCTAGAGCTTTTAGGTGTGCTGTCAAGTTGCTAGTGTATGCTCTCTCCACTTTCTTTTTGGAAACATTCAGAACTATGAGTTTTACTCTTAGGACTGCTTTTACTGTGTCCCATAAGTTTGGGTATGTTGTGACTTCATTTTCATTAAACTTTAAAAAGTCTTTAATTTCTTTATTTCTTCCTTGACCAAGTTATCATTGAGAAGAGTGTTGTTCAGCTTCNACATGTATGTGGGCTTTCTATTATTTATGCTGTTATTGAAGATCAGCCTTAGTCCATGGTGATCTGATTGGATGCATGGGATTATTTCAATATTTTTGTATCTGCTGAGGCCTACTTTGTGACCGATTATATGGTCAATTTTGGAGACGGTACCATGAGGAGCTGAGAAGGTATATCCTCTTGTTAGGAGCTAGAGAAAGTACCTAAGGGGCTGAAGAGGTTTGCAGCCCCATAGGAGGAACATCAATATGAACTACCCAGTACCCCCAGAGCTCCTTGGGACTAAACCACCAAGCAAAGAAAACACACGGTGGGACTTGTGGCTCTAGCTGCATATGTAGCAGAGGATGGCCTAGTCGTTCTTCAATGGGAGGAGAAGCCCTAGGTCCTGTGAAGGCTCTATGCCCCAGTATAGGGGAATGTCAGGGCCATGAATGGGAGTGGGTGGGTTGGGGAGCAGGGGGAGGGGATAGGGGATTTTCGGAGGGGAAACTAGGAAAGGGATAACATTTCTTCTTACTAGGGCACCGGTCAATAGCCAAGAGAGAAGAATGCTGCATGTGGAATTACCTGAGCAGTCACTAGGTTCTATTATTACATTCTTAAGGAGGAACAAAGGACATACCAGGCTACTGAGGCTGAGATGAAGTCAACTTTGGTATGGGGAGTTACACACAGGGCTTGTCTCAGTCTTCACGGCAGTCCTCTCTATGTCTGAGGACGTCCTGCAGGTCTTTATGAATGGAATGAAAGGTCTGCCTTCATGTCCCTCCTGAACATAATGTATGTAGCTAGAGACTGCTAGACTTGATGGTGGTAGCTGACAAGAACTTTAAAGCCATGCATTGACAGAGTATGGCTTTGGAATAACTGACTAAGTCAAACCTAAGCATGTGGGGTCAAAGTCCTTCCATATCTGTTGCTCATAGGCTCCATAACTGTGGACAAATCAACTACTCTAAAGTCAAAATTTAACGTTTAAAATAAACAATAAATTTCTTTCCTCAATAAGCTGGGGGGGGGGAAGAAATCTTGAAAACATAAATTAAAGCAAGAAGAAACTCTAAAGAATCACTCCACTCTAGAATATTCTGCATGGCTTTCTTCTTCCAGACTCTGATCACTGAGTCTCAGCCTTCCTAACACAGTGACCCCTTAATATCGTTCCTCATGTTGTGATGATCTCCAACCATAAAATTATTATTCGCTACTTTGCAACTGTAATTTTGCTGTTACGAATCATAATGTAAATATCTGATATGCAGGCTATCTGATATGGGACCCCAAATGGGCCATGATCCACAGGTTGAGAACTGCTGCTCTAGATACTACAATTTTTGGAAGAACTTTATTCTAAAAAAAATTTAAAAATTAAAATGGATAACAACAAACAAAACAAAAACAAAAATAAAACAAAGCACCAAGAACTTTCTTCTCAAGCCTCCATGGTGCTGTAAGTGAATGGTGGCATTGACATTGTTGGAGACTCTGAGTGTACAGAGAACCTCTAATGGAGTTGGAGAAGATGCTCATAAAGGTTTATTGAGAAATGGCATGTTTAGGTTCTCGTAGGCTTGTTCATCTGTTGATGGCCTTCTAATCTTACCATAGTTACACATTTAACTACGGAAAACATGTTTAAGCTGTAACAGAAAAATGAAGGTTAAATAGGAAAAGAAAAGTCTTACCTAAAAGCAGAATGAGGCCATAGAAAAGAGTCCAGAGACAGTGTACAGCATTCTGAGGGAACAGTTATAAAAACAGACATGAGCTGGTTTTGTCGAGGTAGAGGAAGCAAAATTACCATGAGCTGTCCATGCCTGGGCTGAATATTGCAGACGAAAAGGAAGAAAACAAAGAGTGGAACAGAGAGACTTGGCTCCTCACCTAGTTCTTTTCATTCTGCTTCAGAAGTTTAAACTCCTCTGCAAGAGTAATGGAAGTGACTTAGTCATCAAACCCAGTTTCTAAGGTGAACCAACATGTGAAGGAAAATGCAAGTAGGACCGACTGGGGATGGGTACTCCTGTTGGGATAGAGCTGGTCTGTCTGCTCCACAGAGTGCCTTCCATTTAAGCCTTTGTCCCAGCACAGTAAGAACATGAGAGCCTCACCCCTTTATTAATTCCCAACTCTTGCTGAGGGTCCTTCCTCAGCAGCAGGATGGCAAGTGATGCCAAGCTTTTCTAAAGTGATGGTTTCTATGGGAACAGTGGGTTCCTTGGCAGATTCTCCAATGGCTTAGCAACCAAGAAGGCTCTTCATCATTCTTTTGATAGTACCTAGATGCTTGTCTGGGTGAAGAATGGACCTTATCAATGGTTTCCTGGGTGACCAGAACTTCCTTTCTGACATAGGAAAGTACTCTCTGGTCTATAACTAAGCTCTCACTGGCCCAGAGCTCTGAGAGATGAAGCATCAGACTTAATCTAGCCCTTCCTCAATGAGCTGCCTTCATAGGAACAACAGCCAGAAAGTATAATGGATGAAAGATATAGGGGCTGCCCATAGCAAGGGTACCTATTATCTATGCAAGAACATAGGTTCAATCCCTACCTAGCTCACTTGTAGGCATGGACGTGCAGTCACACACATGCACACACACACACACACACACACACACACACACACAAATATGTGCACACACATAAATGATGAAGAAAAGTCAAAAAAGAGAAAGATAGAGGGAGTGAAGGAAGGAAAGAGAAAGGGAGAGAAAAATGGAGGGAGGGAGGAAAGGAAGGAGAAAGGAAGGGAGGAAGGAAGAGGGAGAGGGGGAGGAGGGTGAAGTCCCTACATGACAGCACTAATGTGAAGAATTATGATTTACCTGGTCAAGGGTTGGGGCTCCAGTTCGCCTGGTAAAGGGCTGAGGCTCCAATTTTCTTTGAAAAGTCTGTGTTATGTCCACAAGCAGGCAAGAAATTACTGAAAATCCACTAACTACATTTAGACAATAAAAATGTACTACATAAATCAATTGTGAAGGCATAGACCTTCAATCCCAGCACTTCTATGGCAGAGAGTGGTGGGTCTCTGTGAGTGTAAGGCCTGCTTATTCTACACAGCAAATTCTAGGCCAGCAGTGTTTCCAAAACAACAATAACAATAATTGGCCAGTAGAGAGAGAGGCATAATAATAGTTCATGCCTATAATCCTGACATTTGGGAGGATAACCATGATTTTGAGACCAGTCTTGGCTACATAGTAAAGTTAAAGCCAGAACTATATAACAAGACCCTGTCTCAAAAACATTGATAAATAAAAAGAAATAGAAGGAAATAAATTAGATGGCATTCAGGTGATAATCTTGCAGTCATGCCCTCCTACTATTCACTGTTTGGCTGACAAAACACAAATTGACTTTTGTAGACTGAGTCCAGCTATCTGACACAACACTGTGCAGGAACATGGAATTCTGCCTCTTCCCAGCATGGGGCATATGCCTTGGCATCCCATTTTCACCTTTTGTGCACAGGATCCTATTTTCTCATGGTACTGAATAGATGGGTGCCTACCTTTACCAACCCTCTGGTATCGGTCCTCACATCTCTGTAGAACCAGCCATCGTGCAATATCCTATAGTCAGATGGTTCTGTAGAATGGATGAGAAAGACACTTCTCCAAATGTTGGCCACCTTCAACTAGCATATAATCTTAATTGTAATAAAACTCTCCATTTATTAGTCCAGTGATATTTTTTTTACACCTGAATGCAGCAGCAACAACAACTGTGAATTAATGACATTTAAATCAAATAACTGACCTTCTGAGCTCCATAATCTGTTATCCAATACAAAGTGGTCAGCTCTGACCAGTACACACAAACCATATTAAACTGATTCGGCAAGTTGCATGTATATATTTATACATGTATGTGCACATGTGTGTCTAACAATTACAATCAAAGAAAAACAGGCTACTAATTGAAGAGGCAGTGATGGAGGTGACATGGGAGATGTTTGAAAGAGATGACATGGGAAAGGTTAGAGGGATTAAAGGTGAGAGGTAGAGCGATGGAATTGTGTTTAAATTAAAATATAAAAAAGAAAGCTAGCTAAGCATGAACCTGGAGCCTGACAAGCAGCCAGAGACAGCATTTCTTTATGGGTGTTTGTGATTTTTTTCCTTTTTCAAGTTTCTGCTTGAGTTCTTACCCTGACTTCTCTCAATGATGAGATGTAACTTGTATGCTGAAATAAAGTTATTTACTCCTCAAGTTTCTTGTTGAAAGTGTTAATCACAGTGAGAAAGGAAAGGAAAGCATCACCGTCGAGGCCTTTGAAGGTGTTCCTCTAACGAGGAGTTACCTCCCTGAGACTTGTTGTTCTCATTGCCATATTCAGTGGGGGATTCTTCAACTTTCCCATGTAGGGATTCTACTGCCCTTTCAATTTCATAACACACTGGGCATGGGCACCACTCTGATTTTCTCCCACAGCCTCCTGGTAGGCCACTGTGCAAGAAGGGAATGTGGAACAGGGTGAGCAGGTGTTCAAGATACATTAGGAGGGGAGCAGAAGGTAATAGGAAGAGAGAAGAAAATCACTGAGGCTCCTCTAGATATCTGTTGCCCTTTATTGCTTGTGTAGGGTTTTGCTGAGCTTCTTTGAAGCCCAAGAGTTTGCAGATCCAGAAGTTCAAGATAATTTCTGCTCTTTCTCCACCATCTCTTTCTCCATACCTCAAGAAGCATGGGGAATGCGGTCTACCTCCATGTGCTTGGAACCTTGGACAGGACAGGACAGAACAGTGTGTGATGCTCTGCAGACACCAGGCATCTATGTGCTTGTTCTGTTTAGACTATGGAATATGAAGCAAGGGCAGACAAGACATCATATCCAACACCTACGTGTTGGTGTTGAAATGTCTTCATTTCTAATTCTTATAACCAAATGATGAGCATAGGTTGTTCCTAACCAGAGTCTGGTCCCATTGTGGGTGTGATAAGACTCTCCTGCAAAGGTCTAGTGGCATCAGCCACTGGATGGAAGGTACTCAGCTCCTCTGGCTGAGTTCTCTCAGGCTTCCTATAGCTGAGGGAGAAGGGATTTCCTGCCATGGTTTACACTGTTTTAGGAAATGTCTTTGTCTGCTTACTGTCTGCTTGTTAATAAGAGTGGTTTTCTTTTGGGATTGCTCCCACACTGTCCTCTCTCCACCATCTGTTTCATCTCTCATAAAGCTGGCTTACCGTTTTGTGAGGGTTCCCACTAATGGAAGATTGTAACCTTCCTACTCCTCTCTTCCACTCATTACCTCAGACTAAACTCAGGTAAACCACAGAGACTCCTTGAAACAAGCTTTGGGGTTGAGACAGGGTCTCCCTTCACCCATGAAATATAGAACATTAAAAAAAGTTCTTTCAAATAAATGACTCAAATTATCTTAGTTTAAGCTTGATTGGAAAGCATGTATTTCAAGGTAGCGATGAGTTACAGAAAAAATAATACACAGCCTCCAAAGAGAGCACACCATCTGGAAGACTTGCTTTAGTTCCAACTTTTGAAGAACTTAAAAATATTTAATGTCAAATTATCATAGAATATATTCACAGAGTAGAATGTGGCAATAATTGGGCATACATACACAGTGCATAATGATTGTCACAAATGAATCAATGAACAAATATGTCACCAATCCCACTCAGCTTCAGTTTTGCCAGAACTTGCTCATCACTAACTGAAAGCTAGCTCTCTCTGGCTGTCATTGTCCTGTTGTCCTAAGATCTAGCCTCTGGCAGCCACCATTCTGGTCTTTGAGTCTATAAGTCATACCACATTTGTCTTTCTGTGTCTGGTTTATTTTTCATGGTATCACATCTTTCAAGGTAGTCTTTGAGTTGCACATCACGGTGTGATCTCCTTTTCCTGTCAATATATCCCATTGTGTACATTACCTTCATCACATATTATGTATCTACTGATGAACCAAGAGATAAATAGAGTTGGCATAGACATAGAAAAAAGGGAATCTTTTGTGGGGGGTTGGGTGGTAATGTATATCCATGAAGGAAAGCAGTATGCTAGTTCCTCAAAATTCAAGCATAGAGTTATTATATGATCCAGAAATCCCACATGTAGTGATCCTTAAGAACTGAAATGAATGTTGGAGATACAGCTCTTTCCTCTGTTCAACACAGTATTATGTAAATTGTCAAAACAAAGAAACAGCTGTGTTAATCCATGTATAAATGAATAAAATTTATATTTGTGTAACATCTAATAGTCTCAACCCCTATTCTTGTCCAATAAGCTACTTTAGAACATCTTACTTGTATGCCATCCAACTCCCTATCTCAATCCCTGTAACTTCTACTATAAGGACCACACCACTTGCATAAGAACTACATATTGACAGTCAAACAGACCTCTCCCCTGCCCCTGTTCTAGGAATCTCCATTCACACTCAAGACCCATTGAGAATGGTGGCACTGGACAAGTTCACAGACATCCTTAGAGATACTCAGGGTCATCTGAGGAGTGGCTAGCCTCTTCCATGCACAAAATAAAAAGAAAAGACACAAAGATGTCAAAAGGTGACTGAGGTATTCTGAGTTTGAAATCTAGAAAAGATGATATAGTCAGGAGTGGATGATGATACAGATGGAGGTAGATAATTACACTGAATGTTGATGTGCCCAAATGCCCAACAATAAACAATGTAAGACAGGGAGAATTCATTTTGCTCACAGGTTAAGTGGTACAGTGTAGGAAGAAAATGTGTGTTGTCGGGAGCGTTAGGCAGTTGATCCCACTATAATGCTGAGATATATAAATGTTGGAGCTCTGATCACTTTCTTTTTCTTTGTTATTCCATTTTAGAGACCATCACATGGAATGGCTTTGCCGACACACTGGGCCTTCCATACGTAGTGAAGCCTTTCTGGAAACATTCCCAAAGACATGTCCAAGGGTGTCGGCCTCTGCATGGTGAATCCAAGCCTCAGCAACTGACGATCAAGATCAACCATATCAAGAGTCTGTGAGTTGAGTATTAATATAACTGTTTCTTAAATGTCCTTAAAACAAAGCAAAGTATCAGTTGATTCTTATCTGTCACCATGTTTGGTAACTCCAAGCAGAGGAAACACGTTTCTACAAATGAAAAACCATGCTTAGGAAAATGAATTTGGTTGTTTCTGGTAACCTATGGAAGTTCAATTTTCTCTTCTCATTGGTGAGGTAGTGGAGTGGGGCTTCTTTTAAACTGAGAGCATGCCTACTGAGCCCAGGTTGGACACCTCCTATCCCACCTATTGCTGGATGATCAGTGGTAGTCATATAATCTTCCCTTGTTGCTTAGGCCTATTTAAAAACTTTAGTTAAAACCAAAATCCATTATTTTTCTCCTTGCCCTTTCTTCCTCTAACTTCTCCCATATATTCCCCTTCTTCTTCTTCTTTCCCAAACCCATGATCATTTTCACATTAATTGCTGATGTTTGTTTTGTCTCTTTAAAAGTCTTTCGACAATGGTTTGACATTTTCAGAGTACAACTTTTACACAATTGTTCAATTTACTTGTAATCTATTTATATTATTTTACTCTTTTGATGGTATGAATTAAATCATATTTACTCTTGGATTTCTTTTTAATTATGTAGAAATATAATTTTATATTTATCTGCATCTCATAACTTTAATGGGCCTATTTATCACAGTTCTTATTAACAAACACTGTTATTTAGAACAGTTTTAAATTCAGAGCCAAACTGAGCAGAAAGTAAAGAATTTCACTTTATCTCTGTTCTGGCCCAGCAGAGCCAACTCTGTTATCACACATTCCACCAGAGTCGTACATTTCTCACAACTGATTAACCTACATTAACATACCATTATTATCCAGAGTCCATGGTTGACACTGGGATTCATTCTCAGTGTTTTATAGTCTATAGATCTGAACAAATGTAAGATGACATGAACACCTTTGTGCTACCCTACTCATCACCACCCCCTATAACCCTTGGCAACCACTCAGCTATTTTTATCCCTACAGCTTTACTTTCCTAGAATGTCATACAGTAGAATACCACAACATACAAGCTTTCACATAGCCTTCTTTGACTTAATAATGTACACACTGCATGTCTTGCTAACTCATTTCTGTTTTTTTCATGAATAATAGCCACTACCTATTTCCCATACGTACCACAGTTGACTGACTGTTCTGTTCATGAGCCAAGGAAATCTGTTGCTTCCAAGTTTGGGCACTTTTGAGTAAAGCTGTTATAAACATCTTTGTATGGGTTTTTTATATGGACATAAATGTTCCGTTCTTTTGAAAAAAATGCAAAGAAGCTTGATTGTTGGACTGGTAGGGTCGGGGTAAGATCATGTTCATTGTATAAGAAAGAACCAGATCAGCCTTCTAAGGTAATTACACTACTTTTGCATTCCTATCATCAATGACCGAGTATTTTTTCGTTATATTCTTGGAGTCATTTGGTGGTGTCAGTGCTCTGCACTGTGACCGTCTAAAAGGCACATAGCCCAAGTTAATAATGGCTTTAATTTTGCTCCTCCTTGATAATCTACAGTGCAGAACAACAGCCATACATCCTCCCTGGTAAAGCATTTATCAATGTCCCTAGCCTGATTTTTTTTTATTCCACTAAGTTATTTATTTATTCACTTCACATCCTGATTACATCCTCCTGCCTTCTTCCAATCTCTCTCACATAGCCCCTCCCACATCCTGTCTCCCTTTCTCCTCTGAGAAGGGGGATGCCCCCCTCCTCTGAGTATCAAACCACTCTGGCACATCAAGTCACTGAAGAACTGGGCACATCTTCTCCCAGTGAGGCAAGACAAGGCAACCCATATAGGGGAAGAGGATTCATAGGCAGGCAACAAAGTCAGGGACAGCTCTCCCATTCCAGTTGCTGGGAGACCAGCATGAAGATCAAGCTGTACTTCTGCTTCGTATGTTCAGGGGCAGTGGGAGAAGGTTAGTCCAGCCCTTGCATGCTCTTTGGTTGGTGGTTCACTCTCTGGAATGACCAATTCCAGGTCAGTTGAGTCTGTTTAGTCTTTCTGGAGTTTCCATCACTTTCTTTTTTTTTAATGTTATATTTAATTTATATATAGATACATACACATACCCATTTATACACACAGACACAATATACCCACACATATATGCATAATTATATATGTATATATACACATATGTATATTAAGTCTAGTGATAATAATTTTAATATTTGTTTATTTTAATTATTTTATTAGATATTTTCTTCATTTACATTTCAAGTCCCTGAATCCTTCTCCACACTCTTCCACAAGACTCCCCAAGCTCCAATGTTTGGCTGTTGGTCTCTATATCTGTTTCCATCTGCTGCTTGGTGGAACCTCCCAAAAGACAGTTATGCCAGGATCCTCTCTGCAAGCATAACAGAGTTTCATCAATAGTATCAGGGATTGGTTGCTCCCCATAGGATTGGTCTCAAATTAGGCCAATCATTAGTTGGCCATTTCCTCAATCTCTGCTCCACTTTTGCCCCGCACTTCTTGTAGGCAGAACAATACTGGGTAGAAGGTTTTGTGCATGAGTGGCTGCTGTTATCACTCTTCCTTCCCTCTCTCCCTGGCTCACCACACATATGATCCACCCCCATTCCCTTCCACATCCCCTTTCCCACCCAGGTCCCCTCCTTTATCCACCTCTGACAACTCTCTTATTTCCCCTTCAGGGTGAGATTCAAACATCTTCCCTGGTGCCTACCTTGTTATTCATTTTCTTTGGGTCTATGGATTGTATTATGTGTATCCTGTACTTGATGGCTAATGTCCACAAATCAGTGAGCACATACCATGAATGTCCTTTGGGTCTCAGTTACCTCACTTGGGATAATATTTTCTAGTTCCATCCCATTTACCTATAAATCACAGGATATCATTGTTTTTAATAGCTGAGTAATATTACATTATGTAAATGAACTGCATCTTCTTTATTCATTCTTGAGTTGAGAGGCATATTGGTTCTTTCTAGTTTCTGATTATTATAAATAAAGCTGCTTTGAGTATAGTTAAACAATTACCCTTGTGGTATGGTGGAGCATCATTTGGGTATATGCCTAGGCGCACTATAGCTAGCTGGGTCTTGATTTAGAACTATTTCTAAATTTCTAAGAAACCATGAAATTGATTTGTAGTGTGGCTGTGCAAGTTTGCATTTCCACCAGCAATGGAGGAGTACTCCTTGCTCCATAGCCTCACCAACATGTGCTGTCACTCTAGTGTTTGATCTTAGTCACTGTGATGGTTATAAGGTGGAATTCCAGAGTCATTTTGATTTGAATTTCCCTGATGACTAAGGACATTGAATATTTCTTTAAATGTTTCTTTACCCTTAGAAATTGCTCTTTTGAGAATTCTATATTTAGCTCTGTAGCCTATTTTATAATTGGGTTATTTGGTTTGTTGGAGTCTAAGTTCTTGAGTTCCTAATATATTTTAGATAATAGCCCTCTGTTGGATGTAGGCTTGGTGAAGATCTTTCCCCAATCTGTAGACTGCCATATGGTCCTATTAATGGTGTCCTTTGCTTTACAGAAGCCTTTCAATTTCATGAGGTCTCATTTATTAATTTTGGATCTTTGCATCTGAATTATTAGTGTTATATTCAGGAAGTTATCTCCAGTACCAATGTGTTCAAGGCAGATCTCCTACTTTCTTTTTGATTAGATATAGTGTGTCTATTTTTATCTTGTGGCCTTTGATCCACTTGGACTTGAGTTTTGTGCAGGGTGATAGATAAGTATCTATTTACACTCTTCTACATGCAGACCTCCAGTTAGACTAACACTATTTGTTGAAGATGCTTTCTTTATTCCACTGTATGGTTTTTAGCATCTTTGTCAAAAATCAAGTGTTCTTAGCTGTGTAGGTTTATTTCTGGGTCTTTAATTGAATTCCATTGATCAACCAGTCTGTTTCTTTACCAATACCATGTGGTATCCATTGCTATTGCTCTGCAGTACAGCTTGAAATCAGGGATGCTAATAGCTCCAGAAGTACTCTTATTGTACAAGGTTATTTCAGCTATCTTGAGGTTTTAGATTTTCCATATAAAGATGATAATTGTTTTTCAAAGTCCATAAAGAATTGGGTTGGAATTTTGATTGGAATTGCATTGAATCTGAAAATTGTTTTTTGTAAGATGGCCATTTTTGCTATGTTAATCCTACTGATCCATGGGCATGAAAGATTTTTCCATCTTCTGATCTCTTATTCAATTTCTTTCTTCAGCTATTTGAAGTTCTTGTTATAGATGTATTTCACTTCCTTGGTTAGAGTTACATCAAGATGTTTGATATTATTTGTGGCTATTTTCTTTTTAGCTCAATTATTTTTTGTATAAAGAAGGGCTACTGATCTTTTAGAGTTATTTTGTATCCAGCCACCTGGCTGCCGATGTTTATCAGCAGTAGGAACCAGCAGGAGTTCCCTGGTATAAATTTGGAGGTTACTTACATATATAATCATATTATCTGTGAATACTTTGACTTCTTTAACAATTTTTATACATTTGGTAACTCTTAGTTCACTTATTGCTCTAGCTAGAAGTCCAAGTACTGTGTTGAAGAAATAGGGAGAGAGTAGGAAGCCTTGTGTTGTCACTGATTTTAGTGGAATTGCTTACAGTTTCTCTGCATTTAATTTAATGTTCTCAATTGGCTTGCTGTATATTGCATTTATTGTGTTCAGATATGGGCCTTGTATTTCTGATCTGTGCAAGACTTTTAACATGTAGGGTTGTTGTATTTTGCCAAAGGCATTTTTAGTATCAAATTAATGGCTCATGTGTTTTTTTTCTTTCAGTTTGCTTCTATAATGGAATTCATTGATGAATTTTCATATATTGAACCATCCCTATATCCCTACATCCCTATATCCCTGGATCTCTAGGATGAAGCTTATTTGACCCTGTTAGATGATGGGTTTTTTTTTAAATGTGTTCTTGGATATGGTTTGCAAGTATTGTATTGAGTAACTTAGCATTGATTTTCATAAAGAAAATTGATTTGAAATTTTCTTTTATTGATGAGTCTTTGATTTAGGTACCAGGGTGACTGTGGCTTCAAAGAATGAGTTTGTCAATGCTCTTTCTATTTCTCCTTTGTGGAATAGTTTTGGAGTTTTGTGGAATAGTTTTTGTATTAGCTCTTCTTTGAAATTCTGGCAGAATTATGTGCTAAAACCATCTGCCCCTGGGCAGTGGCTCCTCCTCTTCCTCCTCCTCCTCTTCCTCCTCCTCCTCTTCCTCCTCCTCCTACTCCTCCTTCTCCTTTTCTTGAGAGACTTTTAATGATTGCTTCAATTTCCTTGGGAGTTATATGACTATTTATTGTTTGAATAATCTTTGATTAACTTTGATAGGTTGAAGCTACCCAGAAAATTATTCAACCCCTTTACATTTGCTGATTTTGTGGAGTACAGACATTTGAATAAGAGTTAATGTTTTTTAGTATTTTCTCGATGTCTGCTTCTGTTAGTGTGGATATTGTCTTTCTGCCTCTTATTTCGTTTAGCTTAGTTGTCTATCTTCTTGATTTTCTCAAAGAACCAGTTCTTGGTGGTTTTTATTTTATTTTATTTTATTTTATTTTATTTCTACAGTTCTCTGTGTTTCTGGTGGATTTCAGCACTGAATTTGATTATTTTTTTTTACCATCAACACCTCTTTTGTGTGCTTGCTTCTTTCCATTCTAGAGCTCTCAAGTGTGCTATTAAGTGGCTAGTATGATGGACCCTGGGTGGGGTAGTCTCTGGATGATCCCTCCTTTTGTCTTAGCTCCAAACTTTGTCTCTGTAACTCCTTGCATGGATATTTTGTTCCCTATTCTAAGGAGGAATGAAGTATCCACACGTTGGTCTTCCTTCTTTTTGATTTTCTTGTGTTTTGCAAATGGTATCTTGGGTATTCTAAGTTTCTGGGCTAATATCCACTTATCAGTGAGTACATATCAAGTGACTTCTTTTCTTTTTCTTTTTTTTTTATTATTTTCTTTATTTACATTTCAAATGCTATCCCAAAAGTTCCCCATACCCTTCCCCTGCCCCTGCTCCCCTACCCACCCACTCCCACTTCTTGGCCCTGGCCTTCCCCTGTGCTGGGTCATATAAAGTTTGCAAGACCAAGGAGCCTCTCT
>NC_034599.1:21370593-21380175 GCF_900095145.1 Mus pahari
ACAAAAGACACTGTCAACAAGACAAAAAGGCCACCAACAGATTGGGAAAGGATTTTTACCAATCCTAAATCTGATAGAGGACTAATATCCAATATATTCAAAGAGCTCAGGAAACTGGACTCCAGAAATTCAAATAACCGCATTAAAAAAATGGGGTACAGACCTAAACAAAGAATTCTCAACTGAGGAATACTGAATAGCTGAGAAACACATGAAAAAATGTTCAGCATCCTTAGTTATCAGGGAAATGCAAATCAAAACAACCCTGAGATTCTATCTCACTCCAGTCAGAATGGCTAAGATTAAAAATTCAAGTGACTTCTTTTGTGATTGGGTTACCTCACTCAGGATGACATCATCCAGATATATCCATTTGCCCAAGAATTTCATAAATTCATTGTTTTTAATAGCTGAGTAGTACTCCATTGTGTGTACCACATTTTCTGTATCCATTCCTCTGTTGAGGGACATTTGGGTTCTTTCCACCTTCTGGCTATTATAAATAAGGCTGCTATGAACATAGTGGAGCATATGTCCTTATTACCAGTTGGAACATCTTCTGGGTGTATACCCAGGAGAGGTATTTCTGGATCTTCTGGTAGTATGTCCAAATTTCTGAGGAACTGCCAGACTGATTTCCAGAGTGGTTATACAAGCTTGCAATCCCACCATCAATGGAGGAGTGTTCTACTTTCTCTACATCTTCACCAGCATCTGCTGTCACCTGATCATCTACCAAATACGGACACTATAGCACATGCCAGCAAGATTTTGCTGAAAGGACCCTGATATAGCTGACTGCTGTGAGGCTACACCAGTGTATGGCAAATACAGAAATGCATGCTCACAGTCATCTATTGGATGGAACACAGGGCCCCCAATGGAGGAGCTAGAAAAAGTACCCAAGGAGGTGAAGGGGTCTGCAACTCTGTATGTGGAACAACAATATGAACTAACCAGTACCCCCTGAGCTCGTGTCTCGAGCTGCATATGTAGCAGAAGATGGCCTAGTTGGCCATCATTGGGAGGAGAGGCTCCTTGGTCTTGCAAACTTTATATGGCCCAGTACAGGGGTTCAGCAGGGCCAAGAAGTGGGAGTAGGTGGGTAGTGGAGAGGGCTGGGGGAGGGGTATAGGAGAGAGAGAGAGAGAGAGAGAGAGAGAGAGAGAGAGAGAGAGATCTTTGGTTTTGACTGGTTTGGAATTATTTATTTCTTCTGATTTCTTGGGTATAATTACCCTCCCTTTTTTGGAGTTTTTCCTTCTTTTCTCTTCTGTAGGACTGGATTAATGGGAAAATACTGTTTAAATATGCTTATGTCATGGAATATCTTGTTTTCTCCATCTATGATGATTGGAAATTTTACTGGGTATAGTAGTCTGGGCTGATATCTGTGGTGTCTTATGGACTACAAGCTATCTGCCCAGGCCCTTCTGTCTTTTAGAGTCTCTGTTGAGAAGTCAGGTGTAATTCTGATAGATCTGCCATTATATATTACTTAGCATTTTCCCCTTTCAGCTTTTCCTATTCTTTTTGTGTTCTGTACATTTATTATTCTGATTATTACATGGCTGGTGGTCTAATCTATTTGATGTTCTGTACATTTAAAGGCATCTCTTTCTTTAGATTAAGGAAACTTTTTTTCTATGATTTTGTTAGAGATATTTTATAGGTCTTTGAACCGATAATCTTCTCTTTCTTCTATTACTATTATTCTTAGGTTTGATCTTTTCATAGAGTCCCAAATTTCCTGGCTATTTCCTGGACACTTTTGAGATTTGGCATTTTCTTTGACTTGTCTATTGAGTCCTTCTATTCTCGAGACACTCTCTTCCATCACTTGCATGCTGTTCTCTTCCTGAGCTTTCCATCTCCAGGATTCCCTCAGCTTGTGTTTCTTTATTGATTCTATTTCCTTCTTCAGGTCTTGAACAGTTTTATTCCTTTCCTTCATCTGTTTGACTGTATTTTTCTGTATTTATATTCATTTAGTACCTCTTTAAAGTCATCTAGCATCTTCATAAGATTGGGTTTAAGGTCATTTTCTTGTACTTCAGGAATGTTAGTATATCCAGGTCTTGCTGTAGTAGGATAACTGGGTTCTGATGGTGTCATATTGGCCTAGCTTTTGTTGGTTGCATTGTTATGCTGAACTTTATGGATGACCCTGGCTTTTGCAGGCCTAGTGGTTCCTAATGGCAACAGGCCTCTGGGATTCCAGATAGAGCTGGTTGTTTTAGGTGGTAACAGGCCTCCAGGGATGCAGGTTGAGCTGGTAGTCCCTGATGGTAGCAGGCCTCTGAGATTACAGGTAGAGCTGTTTATCCAGGTGACAGCCTGCTTCCACATATACAGACAGAGCTGGTAGTGTCTGATAACTTCAGGCTGCTGGTTGTCCTGGGTGGCAGCAGCTCCTGGAAATTCAGGCAGAGCTCCCTGATGGCTGCAGGCCTCTAGGGTTTTAAGTAGAGTTGTGGAGCACAGAGGGAATGGAGCAGATCTCAAGGCTGTTAGGCTTCTGGGACAGGAGAACCCAGTGGGAAGGGGATTGGTGCATGGGAATATCATGCAGTTTTCCTGGGTGGCAGCAGGTCCATAGGCATGCGGGCAAAGCTATGGCCAGGGAATGGTATACAGTAGGGAAAGGGTAGAACTCGCTGCTGCTGTTAGGTTTGCCTGGAGGGGCTACAGGCAGGCAGGAAACTGGGGTAGGAGTCTCACCTGGTGGCCCCGATGGCTCCCTAGGCTGCTTTTTAACTGGACTGATTGTGCAGTAGTTCTTTAGTTTTAAGGATTCTTTGCATATTTTGGAGACTGGTCCCATCTTTTATCAGATAGGTATGTTTCAAGTCTTTTCTCAATACTTTTTGTGGTCTTTTGCTTTGCTTTCATTTTGAGATAGAGTCATGTTCTATAGGTCAGGCTAGCCTTTAATTCATGACTTTCCTACCTTGGCTTAGTTTCCTGAGTACCTGAGAGGATGAGCATATATCAGCAAGGTTTGTGACTGGATTTTCATTCTGTTTTGTACTGAAAATTTTAATTTCAACAAAATCTTATTTTTAAATTTCTTGTTCATTTGAACGTGAGCTTTGTACAAGTTGACAAAAATGGGTCTATTTTCATTCTTCTACATACAGACAGCCAGTTAGACAAGCACTATTTATTAAAGATTCTTTCTTTTTTCCATTGTATATTACTGGCATCTTTGTCAAAGATCAAGTGACTGTAAGTGTGTGGCTTTGTTTCAGAGTCTTCAATTCTATTCCATTGATCAACATGTCTGTCTAGCTCAAGTCCAAGTGGATCAAGGACCTCAACATAAAACCAGATACAGTGAATATAATAGAAGAGAAAGTGGGAAAGAGCTTTGAACTCATTGGCACAGGGAGAAATTTCCTAAACAGAACTCAAATGGCTCATGCTCTAAGATCAAGAATTGATAAATGGGACGAAACTGGAAAGCTTCTGTAAGGCAAAGGACATAGTCAATAAGACAAATCAGTAACCTACAGATTGGGAAAAAATCTTCACTAAATCCACATCCGATAGAGGGCTAATATCCAAAACATATAAATAACTCAAGAAGTTAATCACCAAAAAAACCAAACAACTCAATCAAAAAGTGGCATATAGAAATAAACTGAGATTTCATAACTGAAGAATCTTGAATGGCTGAGAAGCACTTAAAAAAATGTTCAAAGTCCTTAGTGATCAGAAAAATGCAAATCAAATGACCCTGAGATTCCACCTTACACCAAACAGAATGGCTAAGAACAAAACCTCAGGTGACAACACATGTTGGAGAGGATGTGGAGAGAAAGGAATACTCCCCCTTTGCTGGTAGGATTGTAAACTGGAACAACCACTCTGGAAATCAATCTGGAGGTTCCTCAGAAAATTGGAAATAGAGCTACCTGAACATCCAGCTATACCACTTTTGGGGATATACCCAAAAGATGCCCCACCATGCCACAGGGGCTCGTGTCCCACTATGTCCATAGCGGCCTTATTTGTGATGGTCAGAAGCTGGAAACAACCTAGATGACCCACTACAGAAGAATGAATACAGAAAATGTGGTTCATTTACACAATGGAATACTACTCAGCTATTAAGGACAAGGACATCCTGAGTTTTGCAGGCAAGTGACATGCATAGTATGTACTCACTAATAAGTGGATATTAGCAAAAAAAAAAAAAAAAAAAAAAAAGTACAGAATACCCAAAACTCCAAAAGCTCGCCAAGCTGAAGTGCCCAAGTGAGGATGCCTCAGTCCCACTTGGGAGAGAGAAGAAAGCAGCAATCACAAGTGGGGAGGGAGGAAGAGACCTGGGAGGGAAAGTGGATGGGGTGGGAGAGAGTTGGGAGAAAGGGGAACCTGATCTTGTATTGGGAGAAGGAAAAGGACTGAAGCTCCCAAGGGCCAACAGAAAGAACGTAAAAAGGCAAGGAGGTTGGAGGGACCCCCCCCCCCAGAGTGTACCAGAGACCTGGGAGGTGACTCAAAGGGAGGGATCTTATATGAAAAGACAGTAGGGAACTTATAGAGCCCACCTCCAGCAGGAAGACAGGACATCAAATGAGGGATGGGGTTGCCATCCCACAGTCACATCTCTGACCCATAATTGTTCCTGTCTGAAAGAATTACAGGGATAGAAATAGAGAAAAGGCCAGGCAGTAGTGGCACACGCCTTTAATCCTAGCACTTGGGAGGCAGAGGCAGGTAAATTTCTAAGTTCAAGGCTAGCCTGGTCTACAGAGTGGGCTCCAGGACAGCTAGGGCTACACAGAGAAACCCTGTCTTGAAAAGGCAAAAGAGAGAGAAAGAAAGAAAGAGAGAGAGAGAGAGAGAGAGAGAGAGAGAGAGAGAGAGAGAAAGAAAGAAAGAAAGAAAGAAAGAAAGAAAGAAAGAAAGAAAGAAGAAATAGAGAAAAGCCTGAGGGAAAGAAGGTCCAGTGACAGGCCCAAATTGGGGTTCAGCTCAAGGGGAGGTCCCAAGGCCTGAGACTATCACTGAGGCTATGAAGTGCTCACAAAAAGCGACCTATCGTGACTGCCTTCCAAAAGACCCAACAAGCAGCTGAAAGAATCAGATGTAGATATTTGCTCCCAACCAATGGACAGAAGCAGCTGACCCCTGTTTTTGAATTAGGGGAGGCTGAAAGAAGCTGAGGAGAAGGGTGATCCCATAGGAGGACCAGCAGTCTCAATTAATCTGGACCCCCAAGATCTCTCAAACACTGGACCACCAAACAGACAGCATACACCAGCTGATATGAGGCCCCCAACACACATAGAGTAAAGGACTTCTGGGTCTGTGTTCATTCAGAGATGATGCACCTAACCCTCAAGAGACTGGAGGCCCCAGGGAGTTTAGAGGTCAGGTGGGGTGGAGAGTGGGGACATCCACGTGGAGACAGGGTAGGGTGGGAAGAAGGTGTGAGACGTGGAGCAGTCAGATGGTGGATGGGAGTTGGAGAATGGAATATTAAGTGTAAAAAATAATTTAAAAATAAAATAAAATTTGAAAGAATTCTTGTTCATATATCATATCTTTGCTTTGTCATTTAAACAGTCATCTCCAAACCCAAGCTATCAACTTTCCTATTTGTAACATTGTTTTAAATTTTAATTGTATTCATTCATTCTTTTCTCATATAATGCATTCCAACTACAGCATCCTCTCCTCTCCCCCCAATATCCTTCCTTGCCTCTACATAAAACTTACACTGTGGCACGATTCTTTATTCTTTAAAGTACATTTATTTAATTCTATGCATCTATCTATCCATCCATCCATCCACCCATTTGGAATGGCAGGGGAGCATGTATCCTGCAGCACATGCATGGAGGCCATAGTATATCTTTCAGGGGGTAGCCATTTGGGAGTTTGACCATGCTCCAATAGGAAGGGCAATACAATTTTAGTTTTCTTCTTTGTCTTTTGGTAGCGAGGTCACAAATTTAGGGAGACAAATATAGAAGGACTGAGAAATAAGTGTGATCAGGACACAAGATGTGAAATTCCCAAGTAATCAATAAAAAATACTTGTTGAAAAAAAACTTTATACAGGATCATAATTGTTCTTAAATATAATAAGGCAGGATATAAATGTGTGTATGACTAAAAAACAACCTATGCGATCAATGACGACTCTCTGACCCCTACCCCACCCCACCCCCGCACTCTTTGCATTTCCATGGCTAACCCCATTCGGAGTTCGCCCAATATCTTGAAGTTTGCTTACCACAGAACCTGCTCACATTCCCAGTCATCTAAGCCCCGCGACTGACTGCTGCTAAACCCATAATCAAGCCCAAATTTTTGCAGCTAGCTCAGGGAGCACTCTCACAAATCCACAATCCACCATAGTTACCTTTCCCTGGAGCTTAGTTGAATCGCTGAGAAACGGTAAACACCAGGCAATCTTAGTTTAGAATCAACAGGTAACATAATCGCTGGGCGAATGATCTAGCATCCTAAAATCATAAATTATTCTATGTTAGAAGTCTTCCAGTGGCGGATCCTGGTGGATTCTGCATCCGGAACTAACAGCCCCCGGCCTACGCCTTGTCTGCCTTGGTCCCACCATTCAAAAGAAAGTCCCATTCTCCTTGCCTTCCCTCTTCCTCTCTTGGACCTGGAGGCCAGCCTCCTTCTTGTCCAGTAATTGGCTTCTTGTCGTCTTTATTATTTAATCAATTAGGGGAAAATTCCACTGCATGCAAATAAGTAAATCATGTGCTCATATTATAAAACACATAGTAGTTTCTTACCCTCATTTGTAAAACTCTTACAACACAATCTTGTAGATTTTTCTATGTGCAAGACAGACCAAGAATTACAGTCATTCTCTATCACTAAGAAACTGTACTTGGTTCTTTTCTATTACTGTCTGAATTAACCCTCATTGCAATCACATGGTCTCAATATAGGTTTCCTATTCTCATAAATGAGAACACTGAGTTCAAATGATATTAACTTGAATTCATTTCCCTAGCTCATGTTACATTAACTTCTCTGAAACTGAATCTCTTCCTGTGTGAAGTGAGGCCCACGTGCCCCCAGCTTTGGAGGACAATCTGATAAGTTAGGTGAGTGCAGGTTAGTGTTTGCTCCTTCTATTTCCACAAGTACATTTCCCTAAGTGATGTGTTCTAGTGCAAAACCAAAACATCATGAGCTTCCTGAAATTACACCTCAGAAAAAATCCACATTGGACCAGCAAATAGTCAATGCTAGCTTTACTAAAATGTTCTGCTGTTTATTGCACAAATATTTGTGAAGCACAAGTTGTACACAAGGTAATGTCTCCTGACATCACTCTTCACGTCCTCATTATCAAATCTTTTACATCTTCCCATAGGGCAGTATGGAGGCACGTGGTAACACCAAGATGTCACTTTTGTGAAACAAACAACCCCCATTTCATCCTGTAGTTTTCCCAAGCAACAACCTGGAATGATGCCATGCAGCGCGGGCTATGATTTGCTATGCATTGCATGAACACAGCCCACACTGAGATCAAACAAGCCCATATGGACAAGATGCAGGACTTTGGCCTGAATCCCAATGCGTCTCTGTGCTATTCCTCTCCTTACAGACAGAGTAGCATACAGTCCACAGGAGAATATGGGGAGCACAGGGATTCAAGAACAGCTCTGTTCTCATTATTGTCTCCTTCAGTTCAGAGCCTTCAGCTTTTCTCTGCTGCCTTTGCTCCTGCTCTAACTCTTGGGGGATGTGTGTCTTCAACTTTCTCTACTTTTGGGTCAGAGACACACTGGCTTATCCAAAAATGGTTCATTGATAAAAAGGGGAATGCCTCTCATTAACCAGCACCTGGGAGCCCTGAAGCATCAGAGAAGAGAAGCACAGTGTGTTTGAAATGGAAGCAGAGCGCACTTTTGCTCCAGGGTTTTCCCTGAAGTCTTGTAGCTGCAGGAAGGACGAGAAAATCCGTCACCTTTGTAGATTGCCACTTGCTGAGGAGTGCCTATTACGCTAGTGGAGAGCAAAGATGGAAGTGTGAAATTTAGTTATGAAATCCTATTAGAACACTCTTCTCATCTTTTATCCTCTCAAGGGTCTATGTCTCCATTCTCCAGCGTGCTTCCGTATCACTGAGCTTCAGAAAACTCCATTTGGGAACAAAGTCTTGCTTTGAATAGATGACATGACAAAGAATCAAAAATGAGAAATTTTTTTTTGGCCATAATGGGTTGAGTTGCAAATCATTCAACAACAACAATAACAACACACATGCACACACACACACACACACACACAACTAAATAGGAAGAGAAAAGGACTCCGTGTGTGTGTGTGGAGGGGTGCCCGCACACACACATGAATTTATACATTTGCACGTGACCTTATCTCTGGAGATGAATTTCGATGCTCTAGACCTTGTACTGTGACACCTACAGTTTAGCATAGGTAAAGGAGAGTCAACAAATAATATGAGGCCACAAATCAAGGGCAGACACACCTTTAAAGTGCACTTTGCCTGTCATTTATGTGAGTGTCTGGGGAGCATAGAAACTGATTCTGGCTTAACAAAGAGATGGCTGGTTCAAACAGAGGAGAGAAATCAAATTCGCAGACATGCCATGCCGGAACACTACAGTCCTGCTAAGGGGAGAAATCTAGAAGAGAAGAGAGAATCATATGTCTGATGTGAAGCTCAGAGTTGAAGAGAGGGTGATAGGGAGCCTGGAAAGAGGCAAGGGACTATGAAGTCCCTGTTCAGAAACAAACATCTCCCCTCACAGCTGGGGTTCTGGATAGTTCAAGATAAACCTGGAAATGTTCCGCAAATGTGAAGAAAACTGAACTCTTCATTTTATATTTTCCTTTTGAGTTTTTAGATCATGAGGTTCACCTGTGGTGGCCATAGCTCTGGAAAGTTGGGGTTCACTTTGGCTTGAATAATTGATCTTCTCCAAATCCCTGTGGCTTCAGGTCAGCAGAAAAACTTTCTTAGCTGATATTCCTGGACAAAAGCCAGATAGAAAGCAACTAAATAATCCCCGTGGACTGGCAAGTTTTCCAAGTACAGGATACCCTTCCTGATGGAAGACAAACCCTAAGAAGATTCTGTAACTTCAGGGTGGAGAGGGCTGCCTTGCCTCCAAGGAGACACGAAAGGAAGCTTTGTCTGTCCTGTGTCTCACAGAAGAAAAAAACCTGGGAGCCCTATGCCAAGGAGATTTCTCCACAAAGCAGATGAGCACAATTTCAGGGTAAATTTCCTCCTATGATTATATTGTATTTCACAGCCATTAGGATAATATTGCTATTCTTTCCATGTCAGTGCCACCTCTGCCTCATTTACATGTTCTGTGAGTTCTTCCAGTCTTCTGCTGAGAAATTGCTCTGTCACTGAAGGGCGTTTTGAAAGAAATCATCAGGAAGCCTTTTGCCTAAGTCAGACAAGGAGCAGCCTCTTTCTCCTCCCCTTTCAACAGCACCTCCCCATATGCTCACCTCTCACTCAACTAATCCTAGATGCAAATGTTCTCTCTCTCTCTCTCTCTCTCTCTCTCTCTCTCTCTCTCTCTCTCTCTCTCTCTCTCT
>NC_034599.1:21380341-21386105 GCF_900095145.1 Mus pahari
CTCTCTCTCTCTCTCTCTCTCTCTCACACACACACACATGCACATGCACATACACACCGTACTGATTTTTTCTTGTTTGATATTTTGCTTCTTGACTTATGATTTTCTTTCATCTACTTATTATTTCATGTGCTTGTTAAAAATCTAATTAGGTAAAAATTCAGCTTTAACTTAAGATCTTTCCACTGATAATAACCGCGCCGCACCCCCCCCCCGTCTTTTCCTGAGGCAGAGTCTGCTTAAGTAACCCATGTTCTGATGCTTCTATCTCTCAAGTGCTATTGATATGCATAATTATTTTTTTAATTCAATGATTACTTTAGCTGTAACCACAGATTACGATACATAAACTTTGAGTACGGTCTTATTCAAATGGGTGTTCTTTTTAACATTCTGAATAGTTGGCTTAATTTTTTAATAGTTGGCTTAATTTTTTTAGTACTCGGGCATCACCCCACATATATCTTCTTATTGCTTTCTAACTTTATTTCATATAACCTATGAATAGCTTTTATAACATAAATTCTTTCAAATTTCTTGACTTATTTTATCGTTGGGCATTACCACAGCATCTTGACCACATATGCTTAATAATCTCTTCATTGTGATGCTATGTTTTGCTCATTTGGGTAGCTACATACGCCTCAATAATGCTCTTCAAACTTATATACGTGTATTCATTTCCTGTTCAATGCCTCTATTGGTTTCGGAGAATGGAGCATTGGAGTCTCCAACTGGAGCTTTGGGCACAAACTTCTGCAGGATATCCTGCTTAAAGAATACTCTCCTAGATATTAATATAAACTTTCAATAACTTTGAAATTATGCCTCTTTTGGTAATTTTTCCCTTTTCTTTGTTCTTAAAATGTATCTCTTTTAATCAGTATATATTCAGGCATGATTTATTGTTGTTTTTGTTAATATAGTATGCAAAATGTCACATGAAATATTTAGTTTATGTAAGCTTAACCTAAGAATTGACACTGGTCCTTGCAAAAATCTCCTACTTGAGCATTTTATTGAGAAATATAAGCAGTCTACCCGGCACGTACCAGCTGAAAATGGCTAAGCACACAGCTGACTCTCAAAGCAGGTAGTCTCAACTGAGTCTCTATTACCAACTCAGCTGGAAAGGCTAAGTTGGACATAGCCTTAGAAAGTGTTTTTGCACTTAGAAGCTTTTGATGTAGCTCTGTATCAAGAAAAGTAAAGAATTTTTTTTTTTAAATCTGAAACAATAACATTCTACTAATCAGTGAAAAACTGAACCTAAAGTAATCACTCCTGCCCTTCATGCTTCAGTTGTGACCTCAGAGTCCTACGGGACAATAACCATGTGACAACAGAAAAAAGAGGCATAAGCCATCTGTTCTTAAATTATTGACACAGAGTGACCTACTTCCAGACTTACTACAGAAAAAGTCAAGCCTATAATTATTATCATTCTTACTCCTTGCTGATATGTCCTAATTGACCCACATGTGCTCATGATTCATCTACTACTCAGTCCTGACCCCAGGGAGCCAGATCAATGGAGAGACAGAGGTTACTTTCCTCATTTCTAGTCTTCCTCACTCTCTTAATAACCTATGTGTTTGACCTAGGGGCAGACTCTTGTGTTCTCTATGGGTTGTGCTTTGTCAGAGCAAGGAGGAAAGAATTCATTGTCCTAAGGAAGTGTAGATGAGGATGGACCATGTCAGACCCAGACAGTCATTTTTGTGACCCCACTCCTCCACTTCATCCAGTCAAACATTTCTTTTTTTTTTTACTCTATTTTTTATTAGATATTTTCTTTATTTACATTTCAAATGCTACCCTGAAAGTTTCCTATACCCTCCCACCGCCCCTGCTCCCCTACCTACCCACTCCTACTTCTTGGCCCTGGCCTTCCCCTGTACTGGGGCATATAAAGTTTGAAAGACCAAGGGGCCTCTCTTCCCAATGATGACACACATTTCTTTTCTCAAAATAGCTCTACTTTAGACGTATCTCTACCTATTTCTTTATAACAGGGAATTTATTCTCCACTCCCAGGCTTGTTCCTGAGCATCACGGGACAGCTTCTGAAGGTATGGGAAGGGCTTGTGGAACGTTCTTCTTCCAAACAAAAGAGGGGTCACTTCCAACAATTTGGGAAGGACTTCTAAAGGAAACACTTTCCATGTCATTTTTTACATCTAAATTAAAAGTCTCAGCTCTCCCCTCAAACCCTCCAGTATCCATTAAGCCCCCAAAATTATACACATTGTTTGCAATGTTTTATAATACAATTAGCAGGTTCATTTCCCACAAATAGTAGCTCCAATGTTCACTGCTGCATATACACTGCATACATGGAAGTCCGGTTGCTAAATTAAGATGCCTCTAGGATAGTAACTTCTTCTAACTGCCTAAGAGATACAGAAACCCTGAAAGATATAGCTAATGATGAAGGGAGAGACCTCTAGATACTAGGCTCTGTTGATGAGACTCCACTCCAGCTTAAAGCAGAAAATAGCACACAGCTTCTACCATGGAAGTAAGGGATGTAGTCTCCATCCAGTTCCTCTAGGAGATGTCAGACAAAGTATGTAACCATTTCCTTTTATGTCTGCATCCTCTCTGACTCTTCAGAAAATCTGAGGACCTTTTGTCTTGGAGGCTTGGTTATCCATGAAGGTTCATAATTCATAATGTCAACTGTGCTTTTCTACTTTAGAAAGTAGAGCCCCTGATGACACTGCTGTCTTACTTTGAGCATGAGGCAAGCATTTCAGGCTTTATCTTACAAAACTATGGACATTAAGGAATGTTCCCTTTCAGTTCTTTCCCCACAATATAGAGCACAATTGGTCACTGCATACACATTGGTTTTGATGTTTTCCATGAGGAATTCTTTTTGATAATTTGACCATTTGTCCAAAGTCCACATACCTGATCTAGTTTCAACTGTAAGGAATGGGTTTTTGAAAGGTCAAGGAATCAATACCACACATAAAATAGTTACTAGATTATCAGTGGACTACAGCTTTCAGAATCAATTTAACTAAGCAATAGAAGAAATATAACTGTAGGTAAATACATCAGGAAATTTAATTTAAAATAATATTTATAATTGTTAAAAGTTAGGTCTGAAATTTATATCACTCTAGGCCCTACACTCTAGGTGAAAATTAAAAAGATAAATAAAATAAAATAAATAATAGATATGGAAGGAAAGAATGCATTCCTAAGTTTATATGAATGTATCCATATACGTTGAACTGGAGACAGAGTTTTAAGACAAGTACACCTTTAAGCTACTGGCCAGAGTTTGTCAAGGAAATTCTGGAAATGTTCTAAGTAAAATTAAACACATATACCAAGAAAGATAGAAATATTTATATTTTGATCCATAATTATCATATTTCAATCAGAAATTAGTAGTGATATAATGTCTCCTGACATATGTTAAATGAAATGAGATAAAGTAATGGTTATATAAATTACAGAGAAGAATTATATAAACTATCAAAAAATGATTTGTACAAATGTCTAATGTCATATGAAAAAAATCACTACAATTAATATTAAATCATTATAGTATGCACAGAAGGGAAGGTTTTTCTCTTGCTGGCAGTAACATGTAGTGCTTTTCTTTTTTATTATCCTTACAGAAATGATCAAATTGCCTTCTTATTTGCTTCTTATTAATTGTACAAAACAATGAGTTTCATTATGACATTTCATACCTGTATATTATATCCTGTTCCCTACCTCTCTTCCCCTTTCCTCTCCACATGCCATTCTCTCTCTCTTTTCTTTTTTTGAATTTGTTTATTAGGTATTTTCTATATTTGCATTTCAAACATTATTTTTTCCTGATTTCCCCTCCAAAAACCCCCATCCCATCCCCTCTCCCCCTGCTCACCAACCCTCCCACTCCTGCTCCCTGTCCTGGCTTTCCCTTAACTGGGTCTTCGAGCCTTCACAGGACCAAAGGCCTCTCCTCTCCATTGATGACTGACCAGGGCATCCTCTGCTTCATATGGGACTGGAGCCATGGGTTCTTCCATGTGTACTTTTTGGTTGATGGTTTAGTCCCTGGGAACTCTGGGGGTTCTGGTTGGTTCACATTGTTGTTCCTCCTATGGAACTACAAACGCTTTCAGCTCCTTCAGTTATTTCTCAAGCTCCTCCATTGGGAAATCTGTGCTCAGTCCAATGGTTAGCTGTAAGCATCCACTTCTGTATTTGTCAGGCACTGGCAGAGCCTCTCAGGAGACAGCTAGATCAGGCTCCTGTCAGCTCAAGATACAATTCACAGACCACAGGAAGCTCAAGAAGTAGGAAGACCAAAGTGTGGATACTTTGTTCCTTCTTAGAAGAAGGAGCAAAATACCCATGGGAGGAGATACAAAGTGTGGAGCCGAGACAAAAGGAAAGGCCATTCAGAGACTGCCCCAGCTGGAGATCCATCACATATACAATAACCAAATCCACCTGCCCTTCTACTTTAATGTATTATAGCTTTTATTTTCTCTTTCTCTTGGGGAAGAATGAATGTCCCTCTCTCACACTCTAGCTCTTTGTCTAGTGGTGGGGCCTGGTGAAATTTCACCTATTTGCCTTGGAATGTAAACAGTTTTGTCATTGTTTAAGACTTATTTAGGCTATTATATTCCTGAGGTTTCATGGATATAGCATCCTTGGACAATATAAAAGACACAGTCTGTCAGCAGGTGTACTAGTTCTCTAGTTATGAATTTTTTCTGCCTACTCTTCCACAGTGTTTTCTGAGCCTTTCGTATAAACCAGCTATGGCTGGTTTTGTGTGTCAACTTGACACAGGCTGGAGTTATCACAGAGAAAGGAGCTTCAGTTGGGGAAGTGCCTCCATGAGATCCAACTGTAAGGCATTTTCTCAATTAGTGATCAAGGGGGAGAGCTTCTTGTGAGTGGTACCATCCCAGGGCTGGGAGTCTTGGGTTCTATAAGAAAGCAAGCTAACACAACTATATTCTTGGGAAGGACAATTTTCACATAATACCAAACAGGGGCACCAAGACATCTACCACATATCTGATGCCTGATCTTGATTGTCAACTTGGCTGGATCTGTAGCATCAACTAAGAGATACATGACACACAACTAAGGGCGCATTTTGGGGGGTTTTCTTGATCCAGTTATTTGAAGTCTGAAGACCCACTCTAAATGTAGGTGCCACCTGTTGGTGACAGCTAGATAAAAGTGGACTCCAGGGGAAAGCTTTAGGTTTTTACTCCTTGTTTATTGATATCTATCACTGTTTTGAATTGATATCTTATTTGGAAAACATCTTTTACTTCTTTTGAAAGACTTAATGATGTAACAATAAACTCAGCAAACATAAAAAAAAAAGAAAGAAAGAAAGAAAGAAAGAAAGAAAGAAAGAAAGAAAGCAAGCAAGCAAGCTGAGCCAGGAGTGGTAGTGCACACACACCTTTAATCCCAGCACCTGGAAGACAGAGGCAGGTGCATTTCTGAGTTCGAGGCCAGCCTGGTCTACAGAGTGAGTTCCAGGACAGCTAGGACTACACAGAGAAACCCTGTCTCGAAAAAAAACAAAAAACAAAACAACAAAAACAAAAAAGCAAGAAAGCAAGAAAGCAAGAAAAAGCAAGAAAGCAAGAAAAAGCAAGAAAGCAAGAAAGCAAGAAAGCAAGAAAGCAAGAAAGCAAGCAAGCAAGCAAGCAAGCAAGCAAGCAAGCAAGCAAGCAAGCAAGCAAGCAAGAAAGAAAGAAAGAAAGAAAGAAAGAAAGAA
>NC_034599.1:21386595-21400944 GCF_900095145.1 Mus pahari
CTCTCTCTCTCTCTCTCTCTCTCTCTCTCTCTCTCTGTGTGTGTGTGTGTGTGTGTGAGTGTATGTATGTATGTATGTGTGTGCGCGTGAGTGCACACACGCATGTACCTTAATAGGAAACTTAATGCTAAGCTTAAAAAATTACTCTCCTTAGCTATGACCTCTGAACACATATCTTGGACACTAAGTTAAAGGACTGGAACATCAGATTAAACAAGATGTTCAACAACACTTTTCAATATATGTGACATGCCTCATATAAGTGCTGAAGGTTTTGATAAAATTATTGTAGAAAGTAACCTGGACAACATGCCAAGCATCTTTGAGAGGTATGACTGACATTCAGTTCTGACATGTCAGCTATGTGATACTCGAAATTCTTGTCACGGCCACACAGCTGTTTCTGATAAATGGAAGACAGATATCTGTGTAATCCAAACAGAAGCTTGTAGTCACAGTCCCATGCCTTCCTAGTCTTAAGGTAGATATGTCCTCCTGTGAATCCTGATCTACCCCAGGACTCATCATGTTACTCCTTTACTCCCACACAGCCTACAGAAGAAAAGTGGTCCTTTCTATCTCTGATTCTATGAGTTTTGTCCTTTTGTCAAGGCCTTTGCATCTAAGGGAAATACAGGAAAGGTGATTATAACTTAAACAGCAATAGTTATGCTACTTACAATGGAGAATGTTTCTCTTCTGAATTAGTCATGTAGTCTTTCTCCTTCAAGCTTATGCATTTTTCTTATGGAAGTGTGCCCTGTACAAAGTTTCTTCCTCATCACATGATATGTGTGTGTGTGTGTGTGTGTGTGTGTGTGTATTAAGTCATATTACTAAAAATAAAAACATATGTCAGTGCATACATACACACATATACATATTGTATTCGAACATCCTATATAAAGTTGTGTACACTCAGATCTACATTGAAATGCTCAACTTAGACCTGCAAATATATGTACCCTCCCCCCAGCCTTGAGCTGGCTGAATCAGAACTTGTTTGCCATGGTAGGCTAGCACACCTAGAGTAGATTCTTCCAACCTAAGTAAAGTCTATTGTCCTGCCACATCTGCAGCTTCCTGCAAGAAGGCACTACCCGCTGAGCAGCTGAGCTTGTCTTCCTGAGGAGATCCTGGCAAAGTGGGGGATGGGTTTCCCCCTTAAAAATTCAGACTAAGGAATTAAAGTTGAGCCTTGATCAGAGAACTTCGTCTTGGCTCAATATTTCTCTTGCCACCCTTCCCATCCATCCCCAGCCTTCCTTTCAGGAACCAGTAACTTCTCGCCACTGATGGCTACAAATATACATGTGAATTTACGTGCTCAATTCTCTCTGCTACAGATCCATAATGGCTGTGTGGCTGAGTAGTTATTTTGAACTAAAGTATTAATTAATAAAATGAAAGCACATGCGTTCAAGGCCTACAATATAATTGTAAGTGTTCAGATTTTGACTCTGCCATTTGTTACGTTGGAAACAGGACTTAAACTCTTTCTATTTAACATGATACTCATTAAACTATTTTATTGTAAGCATATCAAGAGGCACAACTGAATTAATGTAAAAAAAAATCACAACAGTTTCTGGCACATGTGTGTATATGTCCTGAGTGGAATTTAACATGCAACAAAAGATGATGTGCTTATAGCTTTATGAATACCATATGTATACTATGTCCCTCTCAAATATGAAGACATCGTATGGTATACAGCACAAACCACAGATCTCCACAATAAAACCTGCTTTAAACACCAAGATGTGCTGTCACCCTGCTGTCTGTTACTAGCTCTGGTCTTTGATTCACCTGAAAACCCTTCCATGAAGAGCTGTCTCTGAGAGGTAAGATAAACACGAGGGCATTAAGATATGAAAATAATCTCTCCTTAAAGGTCAGCTCATTCTCTTTAGTCTATTGAGAATAGAAAAGCCTTGATTAATACAAGATACCTAATGATGGGAGTCAGAGACTCTAAAATAAACCAAGTGTTCTCAAACCTAATATTATTGAGTAGATAAATTAAAAAATCAGCAATGTCACAGATTTTTGCTAGAAACTAGCTTTAGAAAAAGCAATAACCTCAGCTTGCCAATTTGTTTTCAATTTAGAATTATAAAATACCTATAGTTCTAGCTACATCTATGAATCTTAGAAATAAATAAATAGAAATTTTGTTAGCAAACACAATGACTGTTTGATTTTGTTTTCCTCTTAATATACATTTTAGGGCTATGAAATGGCTTACTTGATAAAAATGTACCCAATTGATTGGCTAACACACACACACACACTAACACACACACACACACACACACACACACGCACACACAAACTATGGAGCAACAAAAAATATGAATAAACCTACACCAAAGGAACAGATAAATTAAGACTGAAAAGGAAACTTGAAAAGTAGACAAAGAGGCAAAAAGGTATATAAACAACAAAGATTCGAATGGCATCAGCATTATGTCAGAAGTCATAGAAACTGAAAGACTGTAGAATGATTTTTTTTAAAATACTAATGACAAAAGGCAATTGCCATTAGACTTCTCAGTATCTCCAAAAATAAATGCAAAGCTATTTTTAGACATTTAAGTGTACAAAAATTAGTTACTTGTAGAACTTCAACACATACACACACACACACACACACACACACACACCACACACATACACACACACACACACACACACACACACACACGTGCACAAATAAATCCAAGGAGAGGTATAAAGGAGGATTTGGAGTGAGGGGAACTGGTATAGTTATATCATAATCTTAAAAAATTAAAAGAAATAAAGAACTAATTTAAGTTTCTCACTTAGAAGATAATGGCACATAGCAAGCTGGGTCAACACAAAGGACTAGAGATTGCAGAAAATTTTAACTCTGCAGTTCAATACAATGCATTTCTTGATTCTCTACTCTCATTAAAAGCCAAGAAGTTTAAAGAGCAGTATATTCTCATGAGGATCCTGTACTGCTACTGAACTAATATGTTAACTGCAGACTGGCTGTACTGATCATATATTCCTACTGAACTAATGTGTTAACTGCATATTTGCTGAAATGGGTTAAAATACAACCACTAAGAAAATTAATAAGCAAAACAAAAGTGCATAGCTGGTAAGGCCTGGAGGAATTGAGGCAGGATGAACAGGCAGAGCCTAGCAGATGTCCTCAGAGCAGGGAAATCACTGTGACAAAATCACGGATGCATGCCATTCTACAGTTTATCAATACTTGCAAAGTGCCCAACACTTTGAGTGGCAGCCAGCGGAATTTGATTAATCACAATATGCCAGAATTGGCTCATTCTTCCAGCCAAGTGCCACACTAATGGCATAAAGCAAGGAGCACCCTAAGAGAATGGCTAAGGGGTATATACCTGTATCTTCTATTTCGTTTTCTAGGTCAGAAACCAACACAGACTGTTGGTGTCTCCCATCCCCACTAACCACTCCCCCTCCACAGGAATACCAGAGTGCTATCCAGCTCTTCCAGACCGCCCACTGTCAACGCCCACTCGTCGCCCGGACCAACCACTGATGTCATCGCCCTCTCATTGGACCCGCCTTCTGGACACAGCTCCGCTGAGGATCGGTCCGCGCACCATTGAGAATTGAGACATGCGACATTGAGAGAGACACAGCAGAGACAATGGGACATGCGGGAGAGGGTTGGGTTCTCCCGTGTGTAATTAATAAATAATGTTCTTCCTTGTAGCTCATCCCTATCTTAGGAAGTTTAGCTCTTCAGTACGAACCCAGTCCAAGGTGTTTTCTGCCCACGCAGACACGGCGCCTGTGGCGTGATGCAGAAAAACACAACAGACAATTAAAACACTTACTTTCACAGAATTTTCACCTTTCCTGCAATCCAGGAATGATTAGTAAAGGTGCACTCCCCTTCCCTCTTTGCAGACCAGTGAGTGATTGATTACTAATTTGAAGCTGAAGTCATACTGAAAATTTTCTTCAGAAACTCTCTACCTTCATACATTTTGAGCTCCTTCTGCTCTTCATATAAATTTTCTTTCCATGTGTCTATTCTAACCTAGTTCTTTATGTCCATTACTTCATTAGCCATGGAGAAGGAGAACAGCTGTTCTATGCTAAACTGCCCAAATCTGCTCTCTGCCACTTGGACGTGAACTTTCCACAGATGGGAATAATTCTGAAGCCTGCTTGCACGTGGCTGTCTAACTAAGGATTTTTTGAGGCCTACATGGTGTTAGGTAATAGCGACAGTGTTCTTCACAATCAATTCTTATCCCTCTGTTCATATGTCTAGTTCTACTTGCCAACAGCATTGATTGGTACTTTTATATTGTTTTTATTTTTTATATAATGTTACTGCAATACTGTTATGTATGGTAGCTTCAGCTGTCACCTTGACGCAGACCTAAAGTCTCCATGGAAGAGAACCTACATTGAAGAATTGTCTTCATCTGATTGAACTATAAGCTTGTCTGTGGAGTGTTGTTGAGGTTTGGACTTGTAATGCTAAGTGTGGCCTCCAAACTTGGAATCCAAAGTAGACCCAAGAGACACGATGTGACCTTGTGTCCAAGTTATTTCTGATTGGTAATAAAGATGCCAAGAGGAACAGCTGGCAGAAGAGACATAGGTAGGGGTTAGAATTCCTGGGCTCGGGATCACAGGAGAACCACGAGAGAGAAGAAAGTGAAGGAGGAAAGAGAAGCTACCATGGGTTAGGTGAGTCATGAGAATGTGACCCTGGGGGCTGGTCAATTGGAGGTAGTAGCATCCCAGATGAAACATAGTAAGTGATAACTCAGAGTTATTGATAGAAAAGAAGAGTCTAACAGCATAGAGGGTAGATATCTACTCAGTTCTTGTGCTGTTTAGGGCGTATTGTAAATATAAAGATTGTGTGTCCTTTATCTTTTTTTTTTTTTTTTTTTCTGGGAACTAAATAGTCAAAGGCCGGATAGAAACCATGGATTGGCATGTTCTTTCAGGGTTATTGCTTCAAACTCCTCCTTGAGATCCTGCCTTGGTTTCCATTGATGATGAACTATAACCTATTAAACGAAATAAAGCCTTCTCTCCTCAAGTTGCTTTTAGTCATGGTACTGATCAGAGCGACATAAATGCAAACTAGAAAGCTGCATATCACATAGGATGCTATGGTATAAATATATTAAACGTATCCATTATATATAATGATTAGTTTATATGAAATTTTCAGCTCATCCCTCTGCAAACTGAAGCATATGATATACACGTTCAGAAAAGCTGAGTCACCCAAACTTCTACTTCTTGCTTGTTCTGGAACTCTTCTCACTGGCCCCAGGCAAGGCATTCATCTTCAGGATCACAACTATCAAGCAAAGATAATCTATTGGCCAAAGAGTTAACAAGACAGTAGCTTTAACAGCAACCATGAAAAACAATTTTGCATCATGTTAAGCATTCTGAGAAAGGTACCTCAGTCTAAAAGTAAGTTGAAACCTGAAACGTAAGTTACTTTTCAGTGACTCACAAATGTACTAGTTAACATGATCCCATGTCCAGGAACCAGGTATAACTAAACAAATAAAATATTAGATACTTAGCAATAGAAGTAATTAATATTTAATAAGTGTAAATCATAGATATGCCTCATGATCATTGACCAGTAGAAGAAAATAAACATTAAGAATCCACACAGTTGCCGGGTAGTGGTGGAGCACGCTTTTAATCCCAGCACTTGGGAGGCAGAGACAGGCAGATTTCTGAGTTCGAGGCCAGCCTGATCTACAGAGTGAGTTCCAGAATAGCCAGGGCTACACAGAGAAACCCTGTCTCTAAAAAGAAAGAAAGAAAGAAAGAATCCCCACAGTTGTTCCATTCCTCTAAAATGCTAACCTCTATTCAGAGAAGCAGATTGCTGGTCTTTTTAGTTAGATCTACATACCCTATGAAACATACATAAGGGAATTTCCTAGGGGAAACGAATTTACTATTTAAGTAAAGTTATATGCATTTTGTCTGCAAAAGTAACTGATCTGCATCAAGGATAATTTTTACTGTATATAACATTGATTAAAAATCAAATGAATGGTCTTGTTGACATTTAATCCTGTGCTTCCCATTAGTGGACAGAATAGAGAGGTTTTCTAGATGAGTAAAACACAGTAAACCAAAACCACTTTTGCCTCTAGTTTAAGAACTAGTTGGCCATCACTGGGAAGAGAGACCCCCCCTAGGTCTTGCAAACTTTATATGCCCCAATACAGGGAAATACCAGGGCCAAGAAGTGGGAGTGGGTGCGTAAGGGAGCAGGGCGGGGGGGGGGGAGGATATAGGGAACTTTCGGGATAGCATTTGAAATGTAAATAAAGAAAATATCTAATTTTTAAAAAGTTGAAAAAAAAAAGAATTATTAAACCAGAAAAAAAAATATGTAATTCTGTTCTTCCAATGAGGCTGCAATCCCCCTCAGCTCCTCCAGTCCTCCAGTCCTATGAGCTCCCCTACCAGGTTCCCTGAGTTCAGTCTTGTGGTTGGCTCCAAGCACTCACATCTGCTTTGGTCAGTTGCTGGCCAGACCTCCTCTGGCCAAACTTAGTTCTTGTCCACAAGCACCTCTCGATCACAGCAACAGTGTTGGGTTTGGTGTCAGCAGACAGGATGGATCCCCAAGTGAGGCTCTTCCTTCAGTTCCATTGTTTGCCCCTGCTCTACCTTTGGCCAGGAACATTTCTGGGTTAAAAATCTTTGAGATGTGTGGGTGGCCAACCCCTCAACCAGGGTCTCCACAGGTTCTATTTCCCTCTTCTCTGTGCTTTACAGCTAAAATCAATCGCATTGGGTCATGAAAGCCTCACACTTTTCTGGTATTTGGGACCCTCCAGTGGCTATTCCCAGTTTCTCATCCCCCATGTTACCTATTTTTATTCAATTTCCTGATCCTCTGTACCTCTCTCAAGTCTCCTCCAGATTCTGATACTACCACCCCAATTTCCTCCTCATTGTCCCTCCATGTCTCCCTCTCCCTCCATCTCCCACAATCATCCTGTTCTCCCCTCAGTGCATGACTGGAGCATCCATCCCCTGATCTTCCTTCCTTCTATGTTCCATATGGTCTATAGGTTGTATCAGAGGCATTATGAACAACTGACCACCCAGTTCTCCCAGAGACTAGACCACCAAACAATGAGTGTACCTAAAGGAATTCATAGCTATAGATACATATATAGCAGAAGATGGCCTTGCCTGACAGCAGTGGGAGAGGAGGCCCTTGGTCCTGAGAAGGTTTGATGCTCCAGAGTTGGGAGATGCTGAAGCAGTGGGGCAAGAGAGTGTGGATGGGTGAGGGAGCACTCTTATACAGGCAAAAGAGGGAAAAGGACAAATGTGGGATGAGGGGTGAGATGTGGCAAACAGGAAGTGGGATAACATGGAATAGGGGGTTGGTGGAAGGGGTAATTAGGAAGTGGGATATCATTTGAGATATAAATGAATGGAATGATTAATAATAATGAAAAAGAAAAGAGTATTTAATTCTAATGATCATGCATTCTCAAAAGCAGTGCTAATCACCTGGTTCTGACAAAGGGATGATTCTGTTTGAAGGACAACAGGTAAGATGGCTGGCTGTGATGGTTATTCTTGGTTGTGACCTTGACATACTAGGGAAGAAAGAATTGAAACTGAAAAATATCATTCATCAATTGAGCCATTAGTCAGGCCTATGGGGCATTTTTTGACTCTTAATTGGTGTAAGAGGATGGAGCCCTCCAGATAGACTTGTGGGATTGGGCAGTATAAGAAAGGTTTGAATGTGAGCCAGGAAGCAAGCCAATGAACAGTACTCTAAGGTTTCCACCTCAAGCTCTTGCCTTGGCTTCCTCCCTTACCTTCTATTGATAATGGACTAAAGTCTGTAAGCCAAATAAACTGTTTCCACCTCAGGTTGCTTTCGGTCATTGTGTTTATCATGTTACCAGAAACCAGACTAGAGCAATGGTTATAGTCGAGTTGTCTGGTCATCACATTGTTGGTAATTAGGTTAATCTTAGCCACAGAACTAATCGACTACAATAATCCTCCTGTTTATCATAACAGATGTTTTCCCTAACATCCCTCTCTTCCCCCTGCTCTCTGATATTTCTTTCTTTCCCCATTCACTTTTCCTCCTTCCTTTCCCACTCCATCTCTCCCTCTATTTCCTTATTTTTCAGTTTGTATAATATGAAACATACATGTTGTTAGACTCCAGGTGTCCTCAGATTTTTAACTAGGGAGAAGGGTGATAAGGAATAGGGAATATACAACCTTCTTCTCTCTGGTCTCTTTACCATACCTATGCCCAGGCAGGACTGCTTTTTGTATAAAAATGGTGTTCTCTAGAGTAGACAGCTCCTGTGCAAACTATGCTCCCCAGAGCATAGCTTGATACTCACAGCATTCTGGAATATTTGGTGTCCTGGAAGTAGTAGGTTCTACATCCTTTGGATACAAAGGTGATGAAGCTAGGGGATGAAGATCGTAGCAATTAGGATTCAGGAACAGAGACTAGAAGATTCTGGTACTATGGTATCAGCTCAGATCCTCTCCCACTTGGGAGAAGTAAAGGAGTTGATGCTTCATTCATAGCACCTGTCATTCTGAGCTGAAGTACACAATTTCCAGGGCACAGTTTTGTGCCCAGGATGGGAGGGAATAAGAGTTACCAATCATTAGATTTGTCTACATAGCCAATATTACTATAAGTCACTTCTTTGATGGAATGTGCTTTGAGAGGCCCTTGGGAGTTCACTATCACTTTTGGTGTGGTATGTAGAGTGGCAGTATTGAGAAGAACTTTTAAGTAATGGGGCCTGGTAAAATAGCACATGTCAGTTATTCCAGAACTATAAAGCCTGAGGCAGGAGGACTATTTCAAGTTCAAGGCCAGTCTGAGTTTCATGGCGGGACTTAATATTTTATTTTAGAAAACAAAATGTTCTTTCATACAATACATTCTCAACAGTTTTTCCTCCCCCTACTCCTCCCAGCTTCCCACCTCCACTAGCCCCCAAGTCTGTACCCCTCCATTTCCATTCAGAACGGATCAGACCTCCAAAACACAACAATCAAATATGGCCAAACAAGATACCATAAGACAAGGCAAAAGGCCTAATAACCAAACTGGACCAGGCAACCCAATAGGAGGAAGAGTCCCGAGAGCAGACAAAAGAGTCAGAAATATACCCACTCCCACAAAAGCACCAAGGAGTCCCACAAAACCCCAAGCTAACAGCAGTAACGTATGCACAGAGGACTTGATACAGAACCATGCAAGCCCTGTGCTTGCTACTTCAGCCTCTGTAAGCCCATAGGAGCCCTGCTTAGATGATTCAGTGGGCATTGTTCTCCTTGTGTCCCTGACTCCTGTGACTCCTAAAATCTTTCCTCCCATTCTTCTGCATGGTTCTCCTAGCTCCAAGAGGAGGCACAAGTTGGTGACTTCCAATTTAGACTCTTTCTCTCCACACAATGGCTGGCTTTGGATTTTTGGCACTTGCTCCCATCTGCTACTGGAAGAAACATCTCTGATGACAACTGGATGAGGTACCAATCTATGAGTATAACAGAGTATGATTAGGAATCACAAGTTTTAGGACAACAGACATGTATCACCAATCTGTGAAGATAGTAGTTATAAAATCCTGAATTTAATTTCATTAGAAATGTCCATCTCCTTGTTTGGAGTCAAATCACTTGCACTTACAAACTTGTAACACTGCTACTGCTCATGATTCTATGACCAGGATCCCTTATCTGAACTGTCTGTATCCATTATCTTGGATTATTCAAAGAATCAAGGGACACACCCAAGTAGCAAAATAGTAGGAACTTTCCTTTTTGTTGGCTTAATTTTTTCTTTTTAAACATTTTTTATTAATACATGTATGTACATGTGTCTGGTAGAGTTGCCCGTGAAGGCCAAAGGGGGCATCCATTACAGGTGTTTGTTAGCAGACACATGTGGGTGCTAGGATCCCAACTTTTGTCTTCATTGAGCAGCCTGTTCTCTTAAGCACTGACCTATCTCTCAAACCCAAGGGCTCTTTAAAATCAGAAGTACTTAGTTAGTACGCTACAAAGAACTGTGAAACGTGGGTGAGATTGTTTATAATCCCAGGTTATTTCTCAGGGCTTCTTTCATGAATCTAGTGGGGAGCGAATTGATTGCTAGGGACAGAGCATGGTTGCTTTCTTGTTTCGGGTAATAGGCTTAGGTGATGTTTATAAGTCTTTGTTCACTGTCCATGTCCTGCCCTTGATGTATTTGACATACATATGCCCATGCCATGCAGAGACATAAGATAGTAATAGGAGATTTCCCCTAAAATCTCATTCTGGAGACAGTTTTTCTTATTGCACATGTACTTAGCATTGGTTCCATTTGCTTTGGCTCACTGCCTCTTATTTAGGTGTGTTTAACTGCAAAGTCACCACAAAAGAGAGTTTCTGCAATGGAAAGTTTCTGAGTGTTGCTCAGTTTGGAATAGGTTTGTATGTGACATGAGACAGCTCTTATCTGAGATGCTAAGCTATCCCTGAAAATTGCCTGTCTCAACTTCACCCTAAGAGACTATTTTCCCTAATTTGTTAGGGGGATTGAAAGAAGATTTCATGGATCAGTATCTATGGCTACTTTGTTCTGGATAGGGACAGAGAGCAGAGTAGAATGGAGATAGTCTGTTCTATTATTTTCCTAAAGTTGTAATGTTTCCCAAGACCCTGCTCTAGGTCACCTGAGAAATTCCTCAGCCTGCTGATTCCAGGGTCAAACAAGTGTCTCCTTTTGCCTGTTTTGTTGTTCCTACTAGTAATTGTTGGTGAAGAAGCATATGTATTTAGACTTAAATTTTTGAAGAAACTCACATTATATGTAACTATATCTGTATCATCTATATCTATATTTATATCTAAGTCAGATGGCTTGGCTTGTGAATGGGAAATGTAAAGTACAATTGTCTGAGAGTCTGTGTAAATACAACTATTTTGACAAATATTATGCCTGACTTTTAAGATCCAAGGCAAAATGACAGGCTCATATCTCCAAATCTGGCAGGATATAGTTAGCCCTTGTGCTGCTAAGTTAGCTCAAAGTTATGCTTAGTCTGATTGTTCACTCTTCGTTAGTACAGAGAACCTCTTTTAGGATTCAGTGGGAGTTGGGAAGAGCTATAGTAGCAGTAAGTGAAGGAAAACTACTGTCCTTAGTAGACCTTTGTAATAAGGTGTAACTTTGAATAGGCCCGGATGTCCTTGCCCAAGAAAGAGTGTCTCACCAACTATTGGACAAATCAGAAGAGGTCATAAGCCTAAGGAGCAACGAAATGTAAGTAGTTTTGACAGACTATTCATGAATGTCTTTGGGATAAATTCTAATTGAGCAATTAACCAATTTAGGGTTTCTTACTTCTGAGACAGGCTTATAAGAAACACTAGTAAGATTTCAGATCCAGGAATCTGAACACCTTTTGTTTCATAAATAGAAAAAGAATTGTGTGGGTGACTCCCAAGTTCAATATATGAATAATGGCCTACAGGGAAGGAAAATGCTTCTTTTGATAGTTAGTTTAAGAATTGGATATCAATTTAAGTACATTTTCAAAATCCTTTAAAGGCTTCTAACTTTACCTAGAATCCCAAAAGGATTTGGTCACATGCTTCCTTGTAAGTGTGCATTTTCTTAGGCCAAGTCTTGTCACGATGTTAATCGCACAGAGCGTGAGCTTCATGTAGAAGCACATAATCATGAGGATTTGGAAAAATTTAAAAGAAAGTCAGTCCTGTTCTCTCAACATCTATAGCCTAAAAGGAAATGCAGGGGCTAAAGAAAGATTGAGTTAAATATGCGGACATAGCATGCTCATCTACTTACCCATTTGATTCTAGAGATATCTCCGGTCCTCCCTTGATTCAGGGAAATATTTTTCTTGAGGTGTTTCCCTGGGTTACTCTAGAATTTGAGCTCTCTGAGTGACTGGCTTGATGTTATGGAGGTGAAATCAATTAATTGCCTCTGTGTTCTTCTTAAAAGATTTATTTTTAATTCTGTTTTATTTGTATGAGTGTATTGTCTCTTTATGTATGTGTAGCTCATCCATACCTAGTACTTAGACAGGCCAGAAGAACCTATGAAGCTGGAGTATCAGATCCTATGAAGCTGGAGTGACAGAAAATTGTTAGCTGTATGGGTTATAAGAATAGAACCTGGAGCACCCAATGTTTTAACTCCTGAGCCATCTCTCTGGTTCCCCACCTGGGTTACTTTCTTTATCCCTGTAGGGCTCACCAGGATTACAATATAGGGTCCCATCCATTTCACTAATAAACTGAGAAAAGGGTTGTCTCACACACATGTTTGGGACAGAATAAACCATCCCAATAAGAGAAGTTCATTTAGCTAGTCCATTACACCAAGAGCATGTAGGTTCCTCAGAGACAAGAATATCTCTGGACAGGGACCTTGAGAGTTTCTCTAGTCCTTCTCAGTCACAATCTGTTTCTTTTGTTTTGTGATGCTGAGGCTTTGATTATCCAGATCCTTCACTCAGAATAAAAGCATGCAGTCTCCTAGTGCTGGGGGAGCAGAGTCAGTTCATTTGCAAAGACATTAGAAGGCCCATTGGTTTGGGGTCCCATGTATAGCTTTTGGAGAATTCTCCTTGAATTGAGAACCAACTGGGTAATGAAATGTTTTCTGTCCAGGGTTATTTTCCCTGAGAAGATGTGGGATCAATATTGGTATATTTACAGCAAGATTCCTCAAGCTTGCTATAAAATATAGGAGAGTTTTCTCCCTTTTCTTGGGTGACAGCTCTTATTTTTTCATAATTGACTAATTTTATTCTTTCTCTTTTTGTTCCTTAGTTGTGTTTATCATTCCTTCTGTATTATAATCCACATTGAGTGGTAAAAATGGGATTGGTTATTATCTTGGACGGATGTTGCCTATATTTCTACTGAATGTCTCATCTTCTTCAATCCCAGTTATCATTATGTTTTACTCTTTACAGAAGTCCAACAGATAATAAGGATCAACTCTGAGTATCCCTCTAGGACAGATCAAATGATATGGCAAAGTCTGGAATGTACTAGAAAATATACATGAATTCTCAGGATAGTTACTCAATTTCATTTGCCCTGTATCCTAGGGTTCCTGTCACTGTTATGAAAAGCCATAACCGAAGCAACTTGATGAGGAAGAGGTTTACGTGTCCATATAATATGCTTTCACTGAAGGAGTCAGAACAAAAACTCGAAGAAGGCAGGAGCCCGGAGACAGGAGTTAATGCAGAAACCATGAGGATGCTTCTTACTAGCCTGCTTTTCATGGCTTGCTCAGTCCATTTTCTTATAGTACTTAGGACCACCAATACAGGGATAGAAGCACTCACAATGGGATGGGTCCTCCCACATCAATCACTAATTAAGAAAATGCCCTACAGCAGGAATTTATGAAGGTACTTTCTATTGGAAGTTTCCAGCTATGACTTTAGCTTGTGTTAGCATGACATAACACTATCCAACCACACCATTAAGTATATTCTACTAAGATGGACAGTTGTACTCTAATAGCCTTTCTTAGAGGAAGGGATATTTGCTTTATTATAAATTATAAGATTCCACTGGAGTGTGCTGGAGGCTCAAGGGAGGGCATAAGCTCTTGTTTTTGAGAATCTTTAGAAACCCTGGGAGATACCAAGTAAGGAGGGTGATATTAATTGTCTCAGCTACAAGAGCCTCCAAGATATGAGAAATCAAAGATGTCTCTAACTTCTCCTTTTGTGACATTACTTCACCTGCAAAGAGAAAGTATGTCTTGGTGGAGCTCCATGAAGGCCTGGCCAAAATGGAGTTCATATCATTTCTCTTATAGAAAATATTTAACTGGATAATGGTATTATACTTGAACTGACATCTTCAGGTCATCTCTCTGTCTCCCACGTAGTGTTGAGGCTGGACCATGTTACTGTAAAGATGTACTTGTTCCTAAGTTTGTCTAGGCCAATTTTTCCTCTAGTTACAATGTCTACATTTGAGAAAGAGGCCAAGTGGAACAGACACTGATTTCCCTCTGATGACCTACAGTGCAAAGGAAAAGAAAATTTTCTATGAATTTGACCTTCCCCAACAATGTTCCACTGAGAGAGAAGAGCAGAATGAATTTGAAGAACCTCAGGAGGCATTAGAAGGGATGCTTGGCATCTTTAGCTTTAGGAAAACATAAATGCCTCTTTTTTTTTTTTTTTTTTTTTTTGAGACAGGGTTTCTCTGTATAACCCTGGCTGTCCTGGAACTCACTCTTTTAAAGGGGTTGTCTACATAATTTAT
>NC_034599.1:21401339-21435301 GCF_900095145.1 Mus pahari
ATATATATATATATATATATATATATATATATATATATATAGAGAGAGAGAGAGAGAGAGAGAGAGAGAGAGAGAGACCTGATGAGCAAAAGGATTTGTCTAGCTTCAGAATGGCCCTAATTTGTTCAGTTCCATTAGAGAGTTATTCTGTCAAGGGAGTCTTCAATCTGTGGACACCTTAGTGGTTTTATTCTTTTTTTCTTTTTATTGGGTATTTTCTTTATTTACATTTCAAATGTTAACCCTTTCCTGGTTTCTCCACAGGAATCTCCTATGCCACCCTGCCTCCCCCTGCTTCTAAGAGGGTGTTACCCCACCCACCCACTCCCACCTCCCTGCCCTTCCATTACCCTACACTGTGGCATAGACCCTTCACAGGACCAATGGCCTCTCCTCCCAAAGCTATCAACTGCTACATATGCAGGTGGAGCCATGGGTCCCTCCATGTGTACTCTGTGGTTAGTAGTTTACTGCTGGGAGCACTGGGAACACTGGTTGGTTGATGTTGTTCTTCCCATGGGGTTCTAAACCCCTTCAGCTCCTTCAGTCCTTTCTCTAACTTCTCCATTGGGGGGACCCTGTGCTAAGTCCAATGGATGCCAGTATCTGCCTCTGTACTTGTCAGGTTCTGGCAGAGCCTCTCAGGAGACAACTATATCAGGCTCCTGTCAGCAAGTACTTATTGGCATTCACAATAGTGTTTGGGTTTAATAACTGTATATGGGATGAATCCTTAGGTGGGGCATTCTCTGGATGGTCTTTCCTTCTGTCTCTACTCCAAATTTTGTCTCTGTATTTCCCCCCCTGAGCATTTTATTCCTCTTTTTAAGAAGGACAAAAGCATCCACACTTTGGTCTCTTTGGTCTATGTTCTTCTGGAGCTTCATATGTCTGTGAATTGTATTTTGGGTATCCCAAGCTTTTGGGCTAATATTCACTTATCAGTGAGTGCATACCTTGTGTGTTGTGTGTGTGTGTGTGGGGGGTTATCTCACTCAGGATGATACTTTCTAATTCCATCCATTTGCCTAAAATTTCATGAATTCATTGTTTTTAATAGCTGAGTAGTACTCCATTGTGTATATGTACCACATTTTCTGTGTCCATTCCTCTGTTGAAGGACATCTGTGTTGTTTTCAGCTTCTGGCTGTTATAATAAGGCATGCTATAAGCATAGTAAAACATGTGTCCTTGATATAAATTGGAGCATCTTTTGGGTATATGCCCAGGATGGGTATAGCTGGGTTCTCTGGTAGTACTATGTCCAATTTCCTGAGGAACCCACAGACTGATTTCCAGAGTAGTGATACTAGCTTGCAATCCCACCAGCAACAGAGGAGTTCTTTCTCCACATCCTCTCCAGCCCTTGCTTTTACCTGTGTATTTGATCTTAGCCATTCTGACTGGTATAAAGTAGAATCTCAGGGTGATTTTGATTTGCATTTCCCTGATGATTAAAGATGTTGAACAATTCTTTATGTGCTTCCCGACCCTTTGAAATTCCTCAGTTGAGATTTTTTTGTTTGTTTGTTTAGATCTGTACTACACAATTTTTAATAGGGTTATTTGGTTCTCTGGAGTCTAACTTCTTAAATTTTTTGTATATATTGGATATTATCCCTCTATTGGAAGTAGGGTTGGTAAACATCTTGCCTCAATCTGTTGGTTGCTGTTTTGTCATATTGACAGTACCCTTTGCCTTACAGAAGCTTTGCAATTTTATGAGGTCCCATCTGTCTATTTTTGATCTTATAGCCTAAGCCATTGGTGGTCTGTTCAGGAAAATTTCCCCTGTGCCCATGGGATTGAGGCTTATCCCCACTTTCTCTTCTATTAGTTTCAGTGTATCCAGTTTTATGTGGAGGTCCTAGATCCAGTTGGACTTGAGCTTTGTACAAGGTGATAAGAATGAATCAATGTGCATTCTTCTACACGCTGACCACAAGTTGAACAAGCACCAATTGTTGAAAATGCTGTCTTTTTTCCACTGGATGTTTTTTAGTTCCTTTGTGAAAGATCAAGTGACCATAGGTGTGTGGGTTCATTTCTGGGTCTTCAATTCCATTCCATTGATCTACCTGCCTCTGAACAAATACTTAAAATTTTATCACTATTGTTCTGTAGTAAAGCTTGAGGTCAAGGATGGTGATTCCACCAAAGGTTCTTTTATTGTTGAGAATAGCTTTCGCTATCCAAGGTTTTCGTTACTCCAAATGAATTTGCAAATTGCTTTTTCTAATCTATGGAGAATTTAGTTAGGATTTCAATGGGGATTGCATTAAATCTGTGATTGCTTTCAGCAAGATGGCCATTTTTACTATATTAATCCTGCCAATCCATGAGCATGGGAGATCTTTCCATCTTCTGAGGTCTTCTTCATTTTCTTTCTTCAGAGACTTGAAGTTTTTGTCATACAGATCTTTCACTTGCTTGGTGAGAATCACACCAAGGTATTTTATATTATTTTTAACTATGGTGAAGGGTGTCATTTCCCTAATTCTTTTCTCAGCCTGTTTATTCTTTGAATAGAGCAAGGTTACTGATTTGTTTGAGTTAATTTTATGTCAAGCTACTTTGCTGAAGTTGTTTATCAGGTTTAGAAGTTCTCTAGTAGAATTTTGGGGTCACTTAAGCATACTATCATATCATCTGCAAATAGTGATATTTTTACTTCTTCCATTCAAATTTGTATCCCTTTGAACTACATTTGTTGTCTAACTGCTCTTGCTAGGAAGTCAAGCACTATACTGAATAGGGAGGGAGAGAGTGGGCAGTCTTGTCTACTCCCTGATTTTAGTGGAATTGTTTCAGGTTTCTCTCCGTTGAGTTTGATATTGGCTTCTGGGTTGCTGTATATTGCTTTTTAAAATTTCAAGTTATAGGCTTTGAATTCCTGATCTTTTCAAGACTTTTACCATGAAGGGGTTTTTAATTTTGTCAAATTCTTTCTAAGCATCTAGTGAGATGATCATATGATTTTTTTTCCTTTGAGTTTGTTTATATAGTGGATTATGTTGATAGATTTCCGTATATTAAACCATCCCTGTATTACTGGGATGAAGCCTACCTGATCATAAGGGAAATGGGTCAGAAATTCTCTTCCTGTACTGGATCTTTGTGTGGTTTAGGTATTAGCATAATTGTGACTTTATAGAATGTATTTGGTAGTGTTCCTTCTGTTTCTATTTTGTGGAAGAGTTTGAAGAGTATTGGTATTAGGTCTTCTTTGAAGGTCTGATAGAATTCTGCACTAAACACACCTGGTCCTGGACTTTTTTGTTTGGGAGACTTTTAATGACTGCTGCTATTTCTCCAGGGTTTATGGGACTGTTTAGATAGTTTACTTGATCCTGATTTTACTTTGGTACCTCGTATCTGTCTAGAAAATTGGCCATTTCACCAAGATTTCCCAGTTTTGTTGAGTATGAATTTTTGTCATAGGATCTGACGATTTTTTGAATTTCCTCAGTTTCTGTTGTTATGTCTCCCTTTTCATTTCTGATTTTGTTAATTAGGATACTGTCTCTGTGTCCTCTGGTTAGTCTAGCTAAAAGAAACAGCTCCCGATTTTGTTGATTCTTTGTATAGTCCTTTTTGTTTCCACTTGGTTGATTTCAGCCCTGAGTTTGATTATTTCCTGCCATCTACTCCTCTTGGGTGTACTTGCTTCCTTTTGTTCTAGAGCTCTCAGGTATTCTGTCAAGCTGCTAGCACATGCTCTGTCCAATTTCTTTTAGGAGGCACTCAGAGCTATGAGTTTTTCTCTTAGCACTGTTTTCATTATTTCCCATAAGTTTTGGTATGTTGTGCCTTTATTTTCATTAAATTCTAAAAATTCTTTAATTTCTTTCTTTATTTCTTCCTTGACCAAGCTGTATTGAGTAGAGCATTGTTCAGCTTCCCTGTGTATGTAGGCTCTCCATCATTTTTGTTATTTTTGAAGATCAGCCTTAGTCCATGGTGATCTAATAGGATGCATGGGATAACTTCAATCTTCTTATATCTGATGAGGCCTCTTTTATGTCCAATTATATGGTCAATTTTGGAGAAGGTACCATGAGGTGTGGTGAAGAAGATATTTTTTGTTGTTGTTTTTGGATGAAATGTTCTATACATATCTGTTAGATCCATTTGGTTCATAACTTCTGTTAGTTTCACTGTATCTCTGCTTATTTTGTGTTTCCTTGATCTGATCATTGATGAAAGTAGAGTCTCCCACTATTATTGTTTGAGGTAGAATATGTGTGTTGAGCTTTTGTAAAGTTGTTGTTTTTTGATTTTGTTTTTTAATGAATGTCAGCTGCCCTTACATTTGGAGCATAGATGTTCAGAATTGATAGTTCATCCCGGTAGATTTTCCCTTTCAGGAGTATGAAGTGTCCTTCCTTATCTTTTTAAATAACTTTTGTTTGAAAGTCAGTTTTATTTGATATTAGAATGGTACTCCAGCTTGTTTCTTGGGACCATTTGCTTGGAAAATTGTTTTCCAGCCTCTCACTCTGAGGCAGTATCTGTCTTTGTCACTGATGTGTGTTTTCTGTGTGCAGCAAAATGATGGGTCCCATTTATGTATCCAGTCCGTTACTCTATGTCTTTTTATTGGGGAATTAAGTCCTTTGACATTAACAGATATTAAGGAAAAGTGATTATTGCTTCCTGTTATTTTTGTTGTTAGAGATGGAATTATGTTTGTGTGGCTATCTGCATTTGGGTTTGTTGAAAGATTACTTTCTTGCTTTTTTCTAGGGTGTAGTTTCCTTCCTTGTGTTGGAGTTTTCCATCTATTATCCTTTTTAGGGATGGATATGTAGAAAGATAGTGTGTAAATTTGTTTTTGTCATGAAATCTTGGTTTCTCTATCTATGTTAATCGAGTGTTTTGCTATGTATAGTAGCTTGGGCTGGCATTTGTATTCTTTTAGGGTCTGGATGACATCTGCCCAAGATCTGGCTTTTAGAGTCTCTGGTGAGAAATGTGGTGTAATTCTGATAGGTCTGACTTTATGTGTTACTTGACCTTTTTCTCTTATTGCTTTTAATATTCTTTCTTTGTTTTGTGCATTTGGTATTTTGATTATTATGTGGTGGGAGGAATTTTTTCTGGTCCAATCTATTTGGAGTTCTGTAGACTTNTTGTATGTTCATTGGTGTCTCTTTCTTTAGGTTAGGGAAGTTTTCTTGTACAATTTTGTTGAAGATATTTACTGGCCCTTTAAGATGGGAATCTTCATTCATTTCTATACCTATTATCCTTAGGTTTGGTTTTCTCACTATGACCAGGACTTCCTGGATGTTTTGGTTTAGGAGCTTTTTGCATTTTGCATTTTCTTCAACTGTTTTGTCAATATTTTCTATGATATTTTCTGCACCTGAGGTTCTTTCTAATTTGTTTCATTAATTTATTTATTTATTTACACTCCATATTTCATCCCCTACACCGTCTACTCTCTGAATGTTCTACATCCCATACCTCCTCCCCTGCTCCCATGTGGATGTCCCCATCCCATCCCCACCTGACCTCTAAACCCCCTGGATCCTCCAATCTCTTCAGTGTTAGGTGCATCATCTCTGAATGAACANAGACCTGGCAGTCCTCTACTGTGTGTGTGTTGGGGGCATTATATAAGCTGGTGTATACTGCCTGTTTGGTGGACCAGTTTTTGAGAGATCTTGGGAGTCCAGATTAATTGAGACTGCTGGTCCTCCTACAGGGTTGCCCTTCTCCTCAGCTTCTTTCAGCCTTTCCCTAATTCAACAACAAGAATCAGCTGCTTCTGTCCATTGGTTGGGTGTAAATATCTGCATCTGACTCTTTCAGCTGTTTGTTGGGTATTCTGGAGTGTGGTCATGTTAGGTCCCTTTTTGTGAGTGCTCCATATCCTCAGTAATAGTGTCAGGCCTTGGGACCTCCTCTTGAGCTAGATCCTACTTTGGGCCTGTCACTGGACATTATTTTCCTCAGGCTCCTCTCCATTTCAATCCCTGTAATTCTTTTGGACAGGAACAATTATGGGTCAGAGATGTGAGTGTGAGATGGCCCCCTTCCCTCATTTGATGCCCTGTCTTTCTGCTGTAGGTGGGCTATATAAGTTTCCTCTCCCTACTGTTAGTCATTTCATCTAAGGTTCCTCCCTTTGAGTCCTGAGAGTCTCTCACCTCCCAGGTTTCTGGTGCATTCAACAAAATTATAGGAGAAAACTTCCTTAACCTAAAGAAAGAGATGCCCATTAACATAAAAGAACTCCAAATAAATTGGACCAGAAAATAAATTGCTCCCATTCCACAATAGTCAAAATACCAAATGCACAAAACAAAGAAAGAATATTAAAAGCAGTAAGGGGAAAAGGTAAAGTAACATATAAAGTCAGACCCATCAGAATTATACAAGACTTCTGAACAGAGACTATGAAAGGCAAAAGAGCCTGGTCAGAGGTCATGCAGACTCTAAGAGAACACAAATATCTGCCCAGTAAAACTCTCAATCAATGTACATGAAGAAACCAAAATATTCCAGTATTCAAACAGTATTATCTGTCTACCAATCCAGCCCTACAGAGGATCCTATAAGGAAAACTCCAACACAAGGAAGGTACCTGCACTAAAGAAAGGACAAGATATTAAGCATCTCTCAATGAAGCCTAAAGGTGAGAACCACAAGCACATAAAGCTACCTACAAAACCATACATATCAGGAACTAGCAGTCATCTCTCTTTAAATTCTCTCAATATTAATGGACTCAAGTCACCTTTAAAAGATACACGCTAACAGACTGGATCTGCAAACAAAATACAGCATGTTGCTGCATACAAGAAACACACCTCAGTAACAAGGGCAGACTATCTCAGAAAAAAGGATAGAAAATGGTCTTCCAAGCAAATGGTCCAATGAAACAAGCAGGAGTTGCCATCCCAATAGCCAATAAAATAGACGTTCAACCAAAAGTTATCAAGAGCAATGAAGAAGGACACTTCATATTCATCAGGGGGAAAACCCATCAAGAGAAAGTCTCAAATGCAAGAACACCCTCATTTATAAAAGAAACTTTACTGAAGCTCAAAACACACATTGAACCACACACAATAATAGTGGGAGACATCACCACCCTACTCTCAACAATGGACAGGTCATGGAAACAGAAAGTGAACAGAGACACGTGGACACTAACAGAAGTTATGAAACAAATGGATTTAATAGATATCTACAGAATATTTTATCCTAAAACCAAAGCATACACCTTCTTCTCAGCATTTCATGGTGCTTTCTCCAAAATCTACCATGTAATTGGTCACAAAACAACCCTCAACCAGTACAAGAAGATTGAAATAATACCATGCATCCTGTCAGATCACCATGGCCTAATACTGGTCTCCAATAACAGCAATAACTACAGAGAACCCACGTACATCTGGAAACTGAGCAACTCTTTACTCAGTGATAACTTGGTCAGGGAAGAAAAAAAGAAAGAAATTAAAGACTTCCTAGAATTTAATGAAAATGAAGGCCCATCGTACCCAAACTTATGGGATATAATGAAAGCAGTGATAAGAGGAAAGTTCATAGCAGTAAGTGCCCTTGTAAAGAAACTGAAGAGCTCTTACACTTACAACTTAATAGTGCACCTGAAATCTCCAGAACAAAAAGAAGCAAACTTACCCAAGAGAAGTAGAAGGCAGGAAATATCAAAACTCGGGGTCAAAGTCAACCAAATAGAAATAAAGAAAATAGTACAAATAATTAACAAAACCAGAAGTTGGTTCTTTGAAAGAATCTGCAAGATAGATAAACCCCTAGCCAAACTAACTAAAGAGCCCAGGGGCAGTATCCAAATTAACAAAATAAAAAATGAAAACGGAGACTAACAACAAAAATGGAGAAATTAAAAAAAATCAGAGCCTACTATAAAAGCCTATACTCAAAAAAATTGAAAAATATAGATGAAATGGATTGTTTTCTAGACAGATACCACATACCAAAGTTAAATAAGGAGCAGGTAAACTATCTAAACAGGCCCATATCACACAAGGAAAATGAATAAGTTATTAAAAAGCTCCCAACAAAAAAAGGCCAGGGCCGGATGGATTTAAGTGTTTCTACCATACCTTCAAAGAAGACCTGTTACCAATTTTCCTCAAGCTATTCCATAAAATAGAAAGAGAAGAACACTACCTAACTTGTTCTATGAAGTCACAATTACTCTGATACCTAAACCACACAAGGACCCAACAAAAAAAGAGAACCTCAGGCCAATCTCATTTATGAATATCAATGCAAAACTACTCAATAAAATTCTTGTAAACGGAATCTAAGAACACATCAAATCTATCATTCACCATGATCAAATAGACTTCATCCCAGGGATGTAAGGTTGGTTTAATATATGAAAAGCCATCAGTGTAATCCACTGTATAAATAAACTCAAATAAAAAAAAATCACATGATCATCTCCTTGGATGCAGAAAAAGCATTTGACAAAAATACAACACCCCTTCATGTTAAAAGTATTGGAGAATCAGCAATTCAAGAGATTCTCTCTTCTATCTCTTGTATTCTGTTGGTCATGCTTGCATCTATGACTCCCTATCTCTTTCCTTTCTTTTCCATCTCGAGGGTTGCCTTCCTTTGTGATTTCTTTATTATTATTATTATTTTCTTTATTTACATTTCAAATGCTATCCCAAAAGTTCCCCATACCCTCCCCCCCCGCCCCTGTTCCCCTACCTACCCACTCCCACTTCTTGCCCCTGGCCTTCCCCTGTGCTGGGTCATATAAAGTTTGCAAGACCAAGGGGCCTCTCTTTCCAATGATGGCCGAATAGGCCATCTTCTGCTACGTATGCAGCTAGAGACAGGAGCTCAGGGGGTACTGGTTAGTTCATATTGTTATTCCACCTACAGGGTTGCATCCCCCTTCAGCTCCTTGGGTACTTTCTCTAGCTCCTCCATTGGGGGCCCTGTGCTCCATCCAATGGAAGACCATCGTGTGGATATTTCATTCCTCCTTAGAATAAGGAACAAAANACCCATGAAAGGATATAAGTGCAGAGACAAAATTCAGAGCTAAGATGAAAGGGTGGACTATCCAGAGACTGCCCCATCTGGGGATCCATCCCGTCATCAGCCACCAAACCCAGAATCTTGCTGCACATGCCAGCAAGGTTCTGCTGAAGGGACCCTGATATAGTGGCCTCTTGTGAGGATATGCCAGTGCCTGGCAAACACAGAAGTGGATGCTCACAGTCAGCTATTGGATGGAGCACAGGGCCCTCTTTGTGATTTCTTAATGTCTCTATTTCCATTTTTAGATCCTGGATGGTTTTTTTTTTTCAATTCCTTCACCTGTTTGTTTGTGTTTTCCTGTAATTCTTTAATGGATGTTTTGTGTTTCTGCTTTGAGGGCTTCTACCTGTTTACCTGTGTTCTCCTGGAGTTATTTATGTCCTCCTTAATGTCCTTTTTTATCATCATGAGACGTGCTTTTAAGTCTGAATCTTGCTTTTCTGATGTGATGGGGTATCCAGGGCTTGTGGTGGGAAAACTGGCTTCTGATCATGCCAAGTAGCCTTAGTTTCTGACACGTATGACCTTGTGCTTGGCTCTCACCATCTGGTTATATCTCGTGCTCCCTACTCTTGTTGTCTCTGGCTGAAGCTTGTCCCTCCTGTGATCCTGGTTGTGTCAGAATTCCTCAGAGTCCAGCTGTCTCTGTGATCCTATGATTCTGGGATTCTATGATCCTGAGATCCTGGGTGTGTCAGAGCTCCTGGAAGTCAGGCTGTTTCTAGGATCCTGAAATCCTCTTGTGACCAGGGTCCTGAGATCCTGTTGTGTCAAGAGCTCTTGGAAGTCAAGTTTTCTCTGGATATTGCAGGGGCAGGTGGGGAGCCAGAGCCCTGGGTTTGCCCCAGGCACGGGTGAAAGCAGGAAGGAACCCATGCCTCTGGCTGGGCTGGAATTTGTGTTTCCTTGGCTCCTGTGGGGGTCCAGGTCTGTTCCAGATGCAAGTTCAAACTGGAAAGAATCTGTGCCACTAGCTTGGTGGGGGTTACTATGTATCTGGATCCTGCAGGACTCAGTTACTCTGGGTGTTGGGGCAGATGTTGTAGCCTCTCCTGTAATACTGGGCATGTTAGAGCATCTGGGATTTGAGCTTCCTCAGGGTGTTGTGGAACTGGGTGTGGAGCCAGAGCCTAAAGTCTCACCTTAATGTCTTTAACTGTCCATTTTTTGCCTGCTGATTGATTGCAGACAATAGAAGTTCTAAAACCAGACGAAGCAAGTTCAAATAAAAATAGGCAAGGAAAGTTTTAAAGGTAGAAAAGGAGCAAATGTAAAGGAAGTTGTTCAGTTGGGGTCTGGCATCTGGGCTGGAACATAGGTCAAGCCACCAAGGATTGCTGTCTGGACTTGTGGTGTCCCAGTTATTACTATTTTATTCAAAGAATTGAAGAAATACACACAAGTATCAAAGAAGCAAGAACAATATTTAAATTCAAATGTATAGGTAGACACATTGCCGGGAAGTAGTCAGGATTTACTCTAAAAGATAATTGTGGAATACTGATTGCCTTATTGCTCAGTCATATACAGCTGGTATAGAGCAGGGAGCAGTTTGCTATACACAGTTCTGGAATGTGTTTTATGTTTAACTAAATCTAACCACAAAAGAGGAGCTGCTAGAGAAAAGCTAAGTGTTTCTCAGTTTGTAGAAGGTTGTGTATGTACTAAAATGATGGTATTGTCAGAGCTATTAAACCAAACTTTCTACATCAGTGTGATGTGGCTGAGAGCACTGATCTAACGGAATCAGGCTTCTGCAAATTCAAGGCTCTGATCTAAGTGAATCTATGCTAGTCTCTTTGTTATAGCTAATTCCATCATCCTCAGGGACACTGTATTCTTCATTTATACATTATGTGAACTGTCCCCTTATAGTTTCACTTTCTGATTTTTAAGTGATAATACCTAAATCTGCCTTATTATGATGAGCAAAGGCACAGATCTCACTTCAAAGAGAGTAAGAGTTAAGTTTATTCTGAACAGAGTATAAGTAACAATGATTCAATGCATGGGTTCTTAAACAGTGTTTTCTGTCAAGGTAGGGTTCCATGAGATTTTGTTAGTTGTAGAACAAAAAAAGTAATAAAATCAAGGAATTTAAGTAAGTACACTACTAAGAATCAAAGGTTAAAAAAAAAGATAAAAGTTGTTGTAAATCCTGTGACATTCCTAGCTTTTAGGTTGGTGGAGGATCACATAACGGTCTATTAACAAATTCTAAAGGTTTTTACATCATAGTAGAAAATATTTTATTTTACACAGAAGTGTGCAACTAATAGATATTTAGAAAACTAAAAATGATTTGCCTCTGATTCTGAACTATCCCAGCTCTTCATGCTAATGGATTTCCAGTCAGTGACTCAGACTTGCAGAATTCAAGATTGGTGCTTTCCTAAGCCACTGGAAATTTCAGTTTACAAGTACATAGCACGCTATTTAAGCACAAGTATAAGCAAATTTAACCCACTTCCAAGATCATATAAAAACCTCAACAACACTATTTGTAGGAAAAGGCAATATTCTGAAATACATATGAAATATCTTATGTTCTTTTAATAATAGTACTAAAGCTGCCTAAATATGTCAATTCAAAACACAGTTTACATTCTATGAACCATGAATATATGCTTCCCACATCTTATCAGAAATAAGAATTTATTATTTGGCATATTTTGGGATGTTTTATTATGACAATAAGACAAGAAAATTAAAGAAAGTGCATGCAGATGAAAAAAGAAGAAACACAGTGGTTTATTTGCAAAGCCATGGTTACCAAAATGGGAAATCACAAAGAATCCAAAACCCAAACCAAATGAATCCCCTAGAACTTAGTTTCAAGGCAAAAGACAAATATATCAAAATCAATTACATTTTGGATACTAGCAAGTATATAAGTCAACTTGTTGGTGAAATGACATAATATATTCTTTAAGGCATAAGACACTTAGGACTTAGTATAAAAAGGCATGTACCCAAATTATATTCTGAGAGTTGTAAGATAGTCATGGAGGAGTTAAAATGAACCTAAACACATACAGATATGCCTTATTCTCTGATTAGACAAATCAGCAGAGTGAAAATGTCAATTTTATTCAAATTGTTACAGGCTTAATGCCTTTTGTATAAAGATCTCAGCAAGGTGGTTTATGGATTGAGACAATGTTATTCTGAAATTTATATGGAAATACAGAGATATTAAAATAGCTGAAACATATTTGAAGTAGAATAATAATAATCTCACCTATTATTAAGATCCATGCATCTACAATAATCAAGACTGTATTGTATTGACAGAAGAATAAATGCACATGTCAGTGAAAGAGAAAACAACACGCAAGTGAAATCAAATAAACACACACTTTCTGTCAAAGCTACAAAAGCAATTCAGTTGAAGAAAGATAAACTTTCCACATTTAAAACATTTGTACTACAGTGACTATGTCAAGGAAGCTCAAACAAAAGCTGATGTAAGTTACAGAGCATACATTTAATACTGAATAGCCCCATAAGTAAAACATTGGGTACTATTAGAATGTGGCTTAGAAAGGAATTATGGAACCTACCCTTATTCTCTTGGATTTCTCTCATAAAAGGAATCCTGCTGGGTCCAGCACGGCTGCTGAAAGGACAGTGTGACATGGTTCTCCTGGAGCAGAGCTAGCAAGATGTGGGGCTCTTCCAGTGCTGATGCTTGATTTAAGTGTAAAGCTTGTTTAGATAATGATGTACATACTTCATGTTCCTTCATCAAGGAATGTTCTCCCTGTCTAGGTTGAAGACTCCATGATCATCAGAAACAGGATGATTCCAGGAAGCAAGAATGAGTACAGTGTCCCTCAGGGTCCTACCTTGAACTTCCAATGTTAATATATACTCCATTAACCTACTGAAACTCTGATGGGAATGGGGAAAATTTCTAAAAAGAAATACTTGTTCCCCCACCTCCTTGCTTCCATTCCAAACATGTCCTGTTGTCCTTTAAAATTTTAGTGTATGTAGCAGGCATACAGGAGCCAGAACTTGAAGTTAAATACCAGAGGGGAAAAATACAAAAGACTTTTACACTACACCTACCAAAGGAATGGCATCAGGAACAAGAAATTCTTTCAGGCTAGGTGCGGGATAAGGGTGACATTTCTTCTCACCCACAAAGTTGCTGAGACCGTTTACTCCTTTGAAATGGGAAGATCATTAATTTCCTCCTTTTTTAATTTTGAGTTAAGATTCAAATAAAAATTGTCTCTGTAGCATAAAACAGAGATGAAGGAAGCAACCCAGGATCCTGGCCTCCTCCTAGAGGAGAGTTCTTTACCTTGTCTTACAGGTAACTTTACATGCATTGCATTTATGTACATCTTTGTCTTGTGGTTTACTATACATTTTAAGTTGGATACATGCACAGTGGGAGGGAAATTCAACTTCTCCAACTCCTAGTTGGGCCAAATTGTAACCCTACAAACACACCACACACCACACACACACACACACACACACACACACACACCTCAACTTTGTATTTCACATTTTCTTCATAATATAGAAAAACTGAGGCAATGGATTTATGGAACTGTGTGCCTGTTAAATTCACCCTGGGATGTATGACTATCACTATCTTTAATTTTAGTTCCTTTGGGTTGTGTGCTGACATTTCACCATTTGCTTAATAATTTGCATTTCTCTGATGGCCAGTTATAAGGAATATTTATCCATCTGTAGCTCTTTTCTTTATGAATTCATTTCTTTTTCATCTTGAGATGATTAGTGTTACCATGTCTCATATTAATACCAAGACATGCAGTCACAGACCCAAACACCAAAAGACTAATCAATCACAAGCTTTGAAAGTTGTCAGTCAAAACAACTGTCCTATTTTTATGAGTTACCTTTCCAAGATATTTTATTGTAGTGATGTAACTGGAGTTTTAGGAATATACCCTAGCTCTGGAAGCCCCAGGAAGGTCAAATTGATCACTGTTCCCAATAGGCCCAGTATAGTAATGATCAATGAGATAAAAGGAAAAAAACACTGAAAAAAGCAAGAAACTAAGGAAGCCAACAAACCCAGGTTCAGTGAGAAATGTATCTAAGTTGAGTCAAACAACAATCTGACTAAAATAAAGAAAAAGACACAAGTCAAAGGCAGAGATGCCAGGCTTCCATCCTGATCTTAGTTACCCTGTGAATCCAAGTCAGCTGTCTCTGCTTTTTAGCAGAAGTAGTTTCTTTCATTCTTTGTTGTCTTTATGCTTGAAAATTCGTACATGTTCAAAATCAACCATGCTATTCACCATCATTTTTTTTCTACAACTGCCCCAGACCTCTCTACATACCCGCATCCAATTTTGTGTCTTTTTAATTTTTAAAGAAATTTTTAGTTAGCTAATTAAGTTTTTCAATAACTTCAAAGTTCAGTTACTAGTATCCATATTGCAGGAGTATGCAGACATCATTGCAGCATGGGAAACCTACCAATGGCCACATCCTCAATAAAGAATGATTGTCAACCTCCTGTGACTATCAACTGCCAATAAATCTTCAGTAAGGGGTGTGACTCAGAAATTTCTGTATTAGGATTTGTTTAGCTTAATCTCATGCTAGTCTTGTGAAGATAACATTAACCACACAACATCTAGAGGACAAATGCTACAGTACTTCCTCCTACACTCTTAAACCCTCGCTACCTCCTCTCCCCCATCCCTTACAGGACTAAGCACTCAGTCTCTTTTGAATTATCAGCCTTTTCACTAGTTATACATCCCTCTAATGATAGCTATCCAATTAATGTAAAAGAAAACCTTTCTAACCAAGGTTGCAAGCAGCCCAGGTCTATGTGTATAATTATACATATTAGGAAGGCAATCTGCTAACATTTATCAAAATGATAATAACATATTTTACTCTAGAATGTGAGACTTCCCCAACAATGGGTGTTTAACCAGGATTTTAGTACAAATTGTGGAACAGACCCATGTGGAGTAGGCCTTGGATCCAAACAGAAAGCATACAGCATGGGCCTAAATTAGGATCCTCAGAACTCAACACAAAAGATTCTGTAACCCCAGCACCACAGCAAGGGGACAGATAGTTCTGGAACTCATTGGCCTGCCAGTCTAACCATCTGGAAAGCTCCAGCTTCACCAAGACACTATACCTAGAAATGAAATGTGGCCTGTGTGAATTCCTGCTCTGATTACTTGCTTTGGTGATGACCAGCAATGTGGAAGTGTAAGCTGAATAAACACCCCCCCCCAAAAAAAAAGAAATGAAATGTGGAGTTACAGAAGACATACAGCATCAGCTTATGGACTACAAACACACACACACACACACACACACACACACACACACACACATCCGTAGGAAATAAAGCATTACATTTTAAACCAGAAAAAGAGGGATAGCAATTCCAAGTCTAGTAACCTAAGTTCAATCCCATAAACCTGCATACAAATGGAAGAAGAGAGTATACTTGCAAAAATATAAAGTCTGACCTTCACGGACACAATATGGGATGCATGACCAGACATGCCATTTATGCACACTTACACTAACAATAGTAATAATGGTGGTCTTAATTAGGGTTTCTGTTAAAGTAATGACCGAAAATCAAGCTGGGAAGGAAAGGGCTTATTTGGTTTGTACTTTCATATTGTAGTCTATTGTTGAAGGAAGCCAGTTCAGAAACTCAAATAGGGCAGAAACCTGGAGAGAGGAGCTAAGGCAGAAGCAATGGAGGAATGCTGCTAACTGGCTTGCTTCCCACAACTTCCTGAACCTGCATTATTTTATAGATCTCAAGACCACCAGCAAAAGGATGTAGCACTACGCACAATGCCTGTGTATAGACCAGTCTCACTGAGATATTTTCTCAAGTAAGATTTCCCCCTGTTGTAGTTAAATCCTGGTCCTCTCTCCCAGCCCCATGCTCCCAGAACTAAGACTCAGACTCAAATTGTATTTACAAATACCTTATCCATACAGTTAGGCTCTACTCTGCCTAGATAATAACTAAAGGTACTCACTTATTTTAACCTATATTTTGCCACATGGCTGGATATCTGTGATGAGGTACCATGTGTCCATGTCTCCTCTTTTCGGGCCCCTTGCCCTGCCTCCTCTCCCATAATTCTTTCTCATCCTACCTTCTATTTCATGCCTAAGCCATAGGCCATAGGCCATAGGCTTCTTAATTGACAGGTGAGCTATCCATACAATACACAAGATGATCTCTCTACACTCCCCTTGCTCCAGTGATATCAGCTTCTGTCAAGTTGACATAAAACTAGCCAGAGCAACTGAATTCTTGTCATAAACACATCATTATTAAGCTACAACTTTTCCTTTGTTATCCATCCCCAGACCTCACATTAATAGGAATATCACAATGTAAAATAGTATATTTTTCAATGTCCTACAGTCTTTAAAATCAGCTCTCTTTTAAAACAGCCAGCTTCCTTTAAAATCCAAAGTATTTAACAATTCTAATTCTCTCAACAGTGGGCTCCTTTCTAATCAAAAATAAAAACTTTCTTACTTCAAGAGGGAAGAACCAGGAAATGGTTAAAACCTAAGCAAAGTAAAAATAAATTCTAAAAATATAAAAAACTCAATGTACAGTTATTTGGAATTCACTTGTGATCTTCTGGGCTCTTCCAAGGGGCCTGGGTCACTTTTCCAAGTTTATTTCCTGCAGTACCCACATATGCTTCAACTTTCTTCACTCCACTGCAGCTACTGTTCTTGGTGGTCACCCCATGGTACCTACATCTCCAAAATTTCTGGAGTCCTTTGTTTCAGCTGGAATTCACTTTCACTAATAGCCTCTCCTGGGCTTTCTTCAGGGACTCCATCACTGCAGAAGTACCTAACCTCAGCTATTCTTCATGACCTGTTCATGCCTTCAAAACCAATACCATCTGGGTGGCACTTACACGACCAAGTTTGGCTGACAGCACAAGATATAACCTTGACCACATCTGGAACACAGCTTCTTTGTGCTGACTTTCAGGAAACACTTCCCAGAAGATTTCACCTCAACAATATTGGTACCTTCCCAATCACTACAAATCTCTCAATTCCAGCTGCCTGACACTGAGTAGCTCAGCAAAAACAAAGGTTTCTCTTGAGTAGGTCTGGCCTCTTGCTAATCACTGCCCATTCTTAAGCTCTAGCTGACCAGATACCATAGATTCTTCATGTCAAAGGCCTGGCGCAGTCTTTTCTTCCCTAGGAAACTTCACAAGCTACCCCTCCATTCTCTACACTGCTCTAAACATTCTTATCTTCTAAAAGCTGACCAAGATTTGAACACTCAAAGGCTTTTCTAGCCCAAAATTTCAAATACCTTCCACAATCCTCTCAAAAACCACATGGCTGGGACTATCACAGCAATACTCTACTGCCCTGGTATGAATATGTTTTAGTTTTATAGCTTCTATTGCTGTAATAAAACACCATGACCGAAAAGCAAGTTGGGGAGGAAAGAGTTTATTTGACTTACTTTTCAATATTGCTGTTCCCTAAAGAAAACCATGACAAAAACTAAAATATGGCAGAAACCTGGAGGCAGGAGATAATGCAGAGGCCATGGAGTGGTGCTGCTTACTGGCTTGCTCACACTGCTTTCTCATAGAATCCAGGACCACCAGCCCATAGTGGTCTGGGCCCTTTACCATCAAGCACACATATATGCCAGCATATAGCCCAATCTTATTGAAGTATTTTCTAAATTGAGGCTCTCTTCTCTACAGTGACACTAGCCTGTGTCAAGTTGACATAAAACTGGCAATAATAATAATAATAATAATAATAATGATGATGATGATGCATTTCCAGAATAGTAAAGGAGTTCTCAGAACACAGCAGTGGACCTGGAGATGTTGCTCAGCATACTCAGACAGCATGTATGAAGCCCTGCATTCCATTTACAGTACTGTGCAAAAGCTGCTAACGTTAAAAAGTAAAAATAAAATATATCAACCAAAAGATAGAAATGATTCAATTTTCTGATAAACATAGACATGAAGAGGGATTTCACTGAAGAACTATCGAAAATGTAGGATATGTTCATTGTAACTCGACAATAGAGACACAGTAGTGATGAAGACTATGGAAAATGTAAGATATGTTCATTGTAACTAGATAATAGAGACACAGTAGTGGTTAAGACTATGGAAAATGTAGGATTTGTTGATTGTAACTCGACAGTAGAGACACAGTAGTGATGAAGACTATGACGGACTATCACTACGAACCTGTTAAGTAAGATAAACAGGTGTTGGTGCAAATGTAACTAAACTGAACTTCTCATGTTGCAACTGGGAATATGGCATAGTATTCTGGAAAATAATTTATAAGCTTAAAAAGAAAACTATCCACATAAAAGTGTACTCATGTTAGCTCATATTACAAGATCAAGAAAAATCTCTGCAATATTCAGGGGAATAAATAAATCATGGTCTACCCATATCATGTAATCCTGATGAGAAATAAAAGAAACAGCACAGTACATTGTTACACGGGTACTGCTCAGGGACACTGCTCAGGGAATAAAAGTTCATTTTGAAAGGGTACACATTGTGTCAGTCCACCTCTGTAAAAGTAGTGTGATTGCAAAAGTGTAAACATGCTTTAGTTTTGTTTCCTGTTACTCTGATAATATACTCTGAAAAAACCCAGCCAGGGCAGAAAAGACCTATTTGTTTTAAAATTCCAGATTCCAGATCATCAGTGGGAGAAGTCAAGACAGGAGAAACTTGAAGCAACTAGTCACATTATATTCACATTTAAGAGCACAGAGCAGTAAGATAATATAGGCATGTTTGTGCTAAGCTCACTCCACCACTCATATAATGCAGGAGGTTCTGCCTAGGAAATGGTGGCACCCAGACTGGATGGGTCTTCCTATCTCACATAATGTAACCAAGACAATCCCTTACTGAAGTGTAGACAGTCTTCATTGACTCATCTTCCAGAATATTCACTATTGTGTCAAACTGACAATTAAAATTAACCATTACAGTCATTGAAAATTCTCAGATTGGGGGCAGAAGTCAGGAATATACTTCAAATGTAATAAACCAAGTTCTTTGTGACACAAGAACAGATAATCACACAAATATATCATCGCAGAAGGAGTGACCAACAAGCAACTATATGCCCAGATTATTATCATTTCAATTTCCTGGCTTTGACATAGCATATAGTTATATAATATGTAAACTTTCAAATACATATCAAATGTATATTTGTTGACTTTGCCACTTCCCTTGACTATAATCATTTTAAAAATAATAAAAATAGTTTTTTGTAAATTATGCTATTCTATGATCATCAGTGAAACTACCATTGATAAAAAGAATTGGTCTTCCTCATCTGAAGAGGCTTCCATTGGTTAAGTGCTGTAATACAGGCTTTGGCTGGTTACTTTTCTATTGCTGTGATAAAACACCATGACAAAGATAATTATAGAAGAACTTATTTGGGATTATGTTTTCATAGACTGCCCTGATTTCCTCTGGGGAAAGCTATTTCTCTTGCTCTTGGCATTCACCAGTTGCTTATAGTTCTTTGTCTATGGTTGAGGTGTCAGGAGCTTGCTTCTTCCTACTTTAGCTTGACTTTTGGGGTTGGCCTTATTTAGCTCACATTTAAGCAGCCATGTCTGGAGACTTTATGCCTGAGACTTCTAACATTTCTAGGAGACACAAACTCACACAAAATTCACTGTTCCGCTGGAAGGGAAAGCATGACAAGAAGAAGCAGGCATGGTTGTTGAAGCAAAAGGTCAAGGAATCCCATCTCAAACCACAAGCATGAAGCAAAGAGAGAAAAGAAGAAATAACATGAGTCTTTAAACTCTAAAACCTACCTCCATTTCCTTCAATAAGGCCACATGTCCTAAGCGTCCTCAAACAGCATCACCAACTAGGACCCAAGCATTCAAATGTGGGACACTTCTCATTCAAACCATCATAAGCCTCCTGGAACAGCTTGTTAGTAAAGGAACATATGATAGACTCTAGGCATTAATAGCCCCTCCACAAGCTTTAGTGAGGAACATTATGTCCCAGACACTAACGGACTATAATTTCCACTGCTCTGGACCCTTAAAGGAATGACTATGCTGCAAGTGCTGCATAGAGAACTGCCTGGTGACTCCACAGGCTGGAGAAGTCAAGGAGATGTGAGATGTGTTGGTGCTCTGTAACTGAGAGGTCCTGTTCCCGAAAGGACAGAAATAACTCAATCTTCATGGAAACTGAAAATACAAATGAGCATTAGGATAAAAAAAATGCAACAGAAAACAAACACTTTTCCACCAGAAGAACATAGCATGTGGAGTATAAAGGAACTAAATACTGTGGGAGATAGAAGTGGGCACACAACAAGCAGAGAGATGTTCTAACATCTAGTCTTCTCTGTGTGTTTCAAGATTGCTAATGAATTCCTAAAGTTGTCCTTGTGTGTGTAGGCAGAGTGTGAATTTCACAAGATCAGATATGCTGCAACTGAGTTTATATACTTCAGTTCTTAAGGGAAGGCACACCAAGTACCCTAGAGGGAAGTTTCACTCTCATCCTACTTAGTCACCACCCCTCCCCCAACCTCCATCTCCACACCATTTCCCTCTCTCATCCTGCTTTCTCTCATGTCTTTATGCGTCTATCCTCCTCTTCTTCCCTCTCTTTCTCTGTTTGTCGAGCATCTATGCTTCCCTCCTGAACCTTCAACTATGTGGTCATTTGTAGGAATAGTCTTGGTTCTCTCTCATTTTTTTTAGAACAAACATTTATTAATCACTTTATTCATTTACATTTCAAATGATATCCCCCTTCCCTGTTTCCCCTCCACAGAGCACCCCCAATCCCATCTCCTCTCTCCCCCTTCCCCTGTGCCTCTATGAGCGTGCTCCTCCATCCACTCACTCACTCCTATTTCACCCCTCTAGCATTGCCCTACAATGGGGCATCAAACAATGGGGCGTCAAGCCTCCCTCCCCTCCTACTGATGTCAGATAAGTCCAACTTCTGCTTCATATGTATCTGGAGCCACGGCTCTCTCCATATATACTCTTTGGTTGGTAGTATAGTGCCTGGGAGCTCTGGGTGGTTCAGTTAGTTGATATTGTTCTTTGTATGGGGTTGCAATCCCCTTCAGCTCCTTCAGTTCTCATATTCATATATATATATATATATATATATATATATATATATATATATATATATNATATATATATATATATATATATATATATATATATATATATATATATATTAAAGCTTTCTATCCATGGCATCAATGGTAACTAGGATACTTTAAAAGGCCTTAAACCTATGCAAAGGTTAAGAAGAAAACACAGCCAAGTGTGACCTCTACAAAGACTGCCTAGACAATTTCAAGCTAGCTAGTACTCAGAGAAACAGTCACCCCAGCAGTCATCTTCTCCCAAATAAATATGCCTAGCAGCTGGCAGAGTGTACCCTATTTTAAATTGTTGGTTGGGGAATATCAGGACTCGCAGAACAAGATAGGCTATTTCTGTTTTTGATTTTTTGGTTTGTTTGGTTTGGTTTGGTTTTTTTGGTTTTGGTTTTGGTTTTGCTTTTATTTTCTTGGTTACCTGTATGAATGTGGTGGTAAGAGCCAACTCAACTGCTTAACATACCAATACTTTAATCAAAAAACTTGGAGAAATAGGGCTGGCACTGACCTGGAAGCACCTTTACTGCTGGATACCTTTCATAATGTCAGAAAGTGCCATGAAAGCTACTGGGAGAAAAAAAAAAAAAAAAAAAGGAGTCAACAATTCTTTTTGAAGAGCTAAGGAGATCACAGGAGTCTTCCCTTCAAGCTGAGAATCTATCTATGGTAGTTGGTGGTCACTGGTGGAGAGAGACAATTTTCCTCAATTCTTTTTTCTCAGGGACTTTTGGTAGATTACTTAAGCTCCAGTTGGTGCTCTATAGCCAGACACAGGGAGTAGCACTAATTGTCCCCAACATGTGAGAAGGAGGAGAAAGAAGAGTCATGAAGTAGTTGGGAGTAAGGGTAGTGGTCCCTGGAAGGACTTGGAGAGAGTTGAGGATGTCTGTTTTATTCATATATAAAATTACCTAAGAATAAATGAAAACTAAAAACAAAAATAAATGTTACAAAAGAAATAATGAGTGCCTTACCTGTATTCTCATCCATGGATGATGCCCCGGCAACACAGGGGTTAAATAATGCTGCTTGGAACACTAGCAGCTCCCAGTTTGACATTGATACTCTGTCACTCTATCTAATACCTCCATTTATCAATCACGTTGTTGCCTCATCTACTTTACAGGGCTATGGGATAGCCATGGATTGAGGGTCAGCTTTCCTCATACCTGTACCTGACCTGTGAGAGAGATCTGGAAGAAGACTACAACTCCCTGGCTACTCCAGTAGAAACACACATGTTCTTGTTCAAAAATAAAAATGCATGGATACTGAATTTCCTCAGACATCAGCTCTAGGGTTGATGCTGAATTTATGCATTCATCAAGAGTGACAAGCAGCCAGGCGGTGGTGGCACACACCTTTAATCCCAGCACTTGGGAGGTAGAGGCAGGCGGATTTCTGAGTTCAAGGCCAGCCTGGTCTACAGAGTGAGTTCCAGGACAGCCAGGGTATACAGAGAAACCCTGTCTCCAAAAAAAAAAAAAAAAAGAGTGACAACTATCTCTGGAAAGAAACATGGGTTTGGATATGTCTCCTCATGAAAATCTTGACCTGCAAAGCCCATTTTCTCATAGTGTAACACTGTTGTCGTCCTGTGAGCTTATTCGTCATGGAAAGCACAGAAATGCTAACACCTTTCTCATTGTTATGAAACTTAGACCCACAGACATAGCCTGTTTCACTTTTCTCAGACAGCCACCATGATGAGACCCAAAGAACAGTAAATAAATGAAGACAAATAGTTGTCATTTGTGCAGGTGACATAAAGGACCAGAACTGACCCTGATTCAGCTGGTCTGTAGTAACAGCTTGCAGAGTGACATGCAAATGCAAGCTCTGGGGCAAAGGAAAGGCAAGGGAAGGGAAAGGAGGGGCCACCTTTCTGTAAAGGAAGACAGCAAGTTGCAAGTTCCCTCAGGAGCAAAATAATTCACCATTTTCAAGCCCAGAGATGTCACTGAAGCTGGAGGCAGCAGCAGGGATAAGAAGAACATGCCGCACTGAATCTCATTTACAGGGTGTGATGGGGGATTTGATGCTTCCTACAAAATGCAATAGGAATCTACTGACAAGTCTTAAGAAGAAAATAAAATGGCCTGACATATTATAAAATGTCTAAAATGGCATACCAAGATCACATATACTTAAAGGTCACTCTGGATTTCATATGAGATTGAGTTAGAGGAATAAAAAAGAGAGCCTGAAAGAATGGTAAACATTAGATTGAGTAGATGCTGACAGTAGCTGCAAAGTCAGGGAAACAGGGGACTCAAATGGAGCTTGGAGATAGAAATGACAGGAATTACTCAAGTGGAGAGGAAGGAAAAGAAACTTTCAAATAACTCTCAAGTTTCTACAGTGCAGCTTCTGGCGTGAACTCTGACACCTGCCTTGGTGTTATTTGCCAAGATAATGAATGCTGATGTAGGAACAGGCTCACAAGGAAAAAGAAGCCACATAGAGCAGTGTTTCTGTTTGTATACTTCAATTTTGGGGATGTCAGTGAGCTTTCTTGGGAGGTCAATACACAGACTATGTAGTTTTGAAGAAATGAGAGTTGACCAGGATGACCTCGGCCTGGCTGGCACAGAATGACCTCCATTCTGCTAAGGGATACACTTCCTGTGCTACCCTCTCTTGTTAAGTAATTGTGGAATGACAATTATTCATGGACTTAACTTTGTTCTGTGGCCTTGGGACTACTCTCATAGATCCTGTCAACTAAGTCTGCAAAAGAGTTCAGAATCCAGAAGCAAGACTAGGATCAGGCCTTCACTTTTCACTACTAATGACCTACACCTGCCTACAACAATCATTTTATGTTTAAAAAAAAATTTTTTCAGAGCAGTTTGGATGTGTTAATCACATTTGCATATGGTTCTCCATTTCAGAAGACTTGAGTACACTAGCTAACTCGGAGCAATCCATATTTATGATTTGAAATTGCTGACTGAATAATTGCACATTAAGTAACTTCTGTTTCCTTGTATATTGTTGCTTCTAATTAGCAATAAAGGAAAATAAAGTCATCATTATTTATGGCTACAGTTTAGGTTTGGCATGTATGGTGGGCTGACTGGCTTCACATTATTCCATTGCCACAGCTGGATTCTTCCAGATAGCCTTATGGATCTGGCCAGAGCTGGACAAAAGGTTTCATCTCCCCATTCTCAGCTCCCCTTTGTTCTCCTCACCCTGCTTGTCTTCAGGTAGACCAGAACTCTCTTCTTGGGTTTCTCCATTGCCAGTATAATCTTTATAGACATCGAGTATAGCTTTCTGTGCCATGAAATGAAAGTGACCGATTTTGAAATCATTAGTACACTGCAACTCTTATCACATGAGATGCTTGTTTTCCTAGTGATTTGTCAGTCTTTGTGATTGCTGTTTTTATCATGGACAACTACTGATGAAACATGTTCTAAATAGACATAATTGCTTTTCTAACTCCCGCATTTTAGATACATGCATAGTAAATGATAAACACCAATTAGTATACAGAACTTATTTTAATTTCAAAATAGGAAAGCCAGAGTGACTCATCCCACTCAACTCCACATCAAACATGGCTACACAGTTCCTTTCCTCATTCTGATTTCTTAAATCTGCTGGTCCCATGCCCTCAGGTCAAAAAAAAAAAAAAAATACACTTCACTATCTCTGCCTCTCTCACACAGTAACTGACTTATTTTGGTACTCTGCAATAAATATGTTTAATTTCAGTGAATTTTCCTTTAACTGTTTGTCCAAACCAACGGATGTTCATTTGCAAATTATGTCAGATTCAACCATGATGTTCTTAATTACTACAGAGTTTTGTGAGGTTCTCTCGGAGCTATAGAAACATTAGTAGTATCGACGATTCATAATCTTGGCTATAACAAAGAAATACCAGGGTATTGAGCTATATTCCTGGCTACTGAAGCAGACCTCCTGAGCCTAGGATCTGACTGCACAGTTTCTAACCAGGCACTTGTGTTTCCATTTTGTTCTGTTGAGCTCTGGGGGTGGGGGTATTTCCAATGTGCAACCTATGCATGTTCTACTCTTAATGATCCCTAAACTATACGATAATTCTCAGATTCCATGACTAGAATTGTGGATAGTCAGTATTAGGAAAAAATCAAAAATGTTAGGGCAAGACCCCTTCAACACAATCAATAGATTATAAATGCAAGGACTGCAATTGTGGTACTTTAATGACTGGGCACAGAACAGAACCTGTGTTATCTCTGGCCTTGGCAAAAAAAAAAAAAAAATAGCATCCTTATTGTTCCACAGTTACCAAAACCTGGATCCTAGAGAAGGACTTCTGATATTGAACAAGGCCACACCATTGCATTCCCCTGAATAATTAATTCACGTGTCCCGCCAATCACCTGGTCAGAAAATAATTTACCTTGAGAAAGTTTACTTGATAAAATTTCTAAGAGACCTTAGAAGTAGTATAAAGCTGGCCTAAAACCAGAAATTTGCCTTAATTCTTAATAGACAGTAAAATTATCATAATAACAAATACACTTATAACTTATAGACTTATGTACTAGAACAATATAAACATCTCTTGGGAAAAATAGGGTCAGGAGGAAAAAATCTTGAAGAAGCTAGCTCTAAAGTATCCAGTTCTAAAGAGGTACAGGAACAAACTACCAACAGCTTTGTTTTCTTGTCTCAATTCAGAGTAAAGGGTGGGATGCTTTCCAAAACTCTAAGGATTGTTATTACTACCAGACAGACTCACTGGTTTTGGGTTTACGGTATCATTTTCTTTCTTTATAAATGAGCCCTGAGACTGCACTCTCTGGGGTTCTTGCGATCATTGTCCAAAGGATACAGTTGATACACATAGAGAAAAGTGTAGAAGATAGAGGATATCATTTGGAAGTGTAAGCACACTTCCAAAAGGATAAGAATGGACAATAGTAGTAATGACTACTGACGAATTGATGAGATGTGCTTACTAATTTTTATGTAAGAATTATATCTCAGCTGAATATTTGATGCTGCAGTACATACAGCATATGCGATTTTTTTAAGTTGACTGAAATACTTTATTTTATAATAATCACAGCCGAGAATGTTGGTTTGCATAAATCAATAGTATGAAATGGCAGAAGTATGTTTAAGATCAGTTCAGAAATTGTTACAAATTTTGTCCTAATCTTAAACCAAAACTTACCTAACACTTTTTAATAAAACTCAAGTCAGCAACTCTGCCTAACATTTTTTAATGTTCATCAGCAACTCAATAAGAAAACTTTCAATGAAGCGTTCTAACACAATTCAATTCAACGAATCATTATCTTGACACATGCTGAGAAATGATGGTTGTACCTAGTGAAAGTCTTGGGTTTCCATAATTAAACCACTGAGTTTTTATAAGAACAAACATAACACATGACAATCTTCAATCTTAACTGAGACATTTCAGGAAATATTTGTGGCATTGTCTGGAGTGCGTGCAAAGAGCTAGGTATACCTGATGTGTGCTCAGAACTAAAGATGCAGTACAGTCAACAAATGCAATACTCACGAACCCTAACAGAAACACCCCAGGCTCATTACATTTGATTTTGAACCCCTCTTCTCTCTTTGCCATTACACACTCTGAAATTTTACTGCTGACAACACATTTTGTGACCTCCACACATTTAATTATGTGACCCTCAGTCTCACAAGTTCTCCTTTATAAAACTCACTAGAAGGTATAGTAGGTGTGGTAGTTACTTTTCTTGTGGAATTAGTTACTTTCTTGTTGCTGTGATGAAACACCTGACAAGCAGCAATGGAAGGAAAGACTTGTCTTAGTTCAGAGTGTAGGGGATACATTCCATTGCAGCAGGGCAAGCATGGCGACAGGTGTGGAAAACAGGCTGTTTGTATTGCATATGTAGTCAGGAATGAAAGAGAAAATAGGAATTAGGGGTAGGTTTAATATACTCAAAGCCTGTCCCCAGTGGCCCAGTTCTTCCAATGAGGTTCTGTCACCTAAATATTCTACAGCCTTCCCAAACAATATCACCTCCAATGGTTTAAACATATGAGCCTATGGGAGGTGTTGTATTTCACATTCAAATGGTAACATTAGGTGAAAAGAAAAGAGTTTAAAACATTATTACATCTTTGGGACAGGATACCATGATAACAGCACCAATAGAGATGATATCACAAGATTATTTCTGTGAATGAAACACCTTGGAGGTCACTGGATACTACCTTGTGCAGTTTCATACAGGATTTATTGCAAATGACCCTGACCCCATGCTCCTTCTGCCTGTGCTCTTCTGCTTCACCCAGGGACTCAGAGATGTGGCTGTCAAACTAGAAGCCCTAAGATCATCTCATAAAAAGCAGGCCAGATCCTCTAAGGCACAGCTGTTAGGTGCTTATATTAGATCTTCAAGAAAAAGATAACAATATTCAGACAAATAGGATGTGCCTTTCACACTCTATTCAGAGGATAATAATTCTCTAAATTATGCTCAGACACTGGGAAAGAGGTTAATGTCAAAAGACAAGAGGCAGCTGTGAATGATGATTTGCAATACACCTAAAAAAAGCAAGAGGCCAGGCAGGACAGGAAGATGACATGGGGCCGCTGCACGGATCAGAGGCGCTTCTCTAATGTGCTGTCTCCACTACAACAAACAGGCCAGCCATCATTGCCTCCGCCCAACAAGGGTGGACAGTAATACATATGACCCTCTGAGGTTGCTGCAGGTTTTCAGAGGCAGACATAGGGAGCTGGAGAGAACGAATAGTGGGCAAAGTAATTGCCACGTTTGTGTGAGGATCTGAGATTGGATATTCAGTGCCTATGGAAAAACCTGGGCATGGTAGCTTGTGTCTATCATCCTAGCACTAAGGAGAGCAGACATAAGAGGAACCAGGAAGCTCATTGTTCATGTAGCTCAAGCAAATTGGTGAGCTCCAGTTTCAATGAAAGAAAGACCCTGTCTCAAAAAAGATTAAAAAACAAAAACAAAAACAAAACAAAAAACACAACAACAAAAAAGATAGAGAGAACAGAGGAAAATATCTAACCTCTGTCCTTCACATTTGCCCGCATGCAAATTCACATCATTGTCAGTTCTTCTCCAGAAGCTAAGGGTCCTTTTACTAATCTGTGTCCTCCACAGCCTCCATGGGAACACAGAAAAACTATACCTGATTCTGAAGGAGCAAGTATACACTGGTGTGGAGATAAGGATTGTGAGCAGAAGTCAGTTGCCCTACCCCCAGCACCTGGCATGGCAAGAGATGGAGTGCCCTAACAATACATACTTTCCCAGAGGTCATTTTAGTGTTGCTTTGATAAATTCTAATGTTGACAATTACAAAAAAAAAATGTTTCACCAATGCAGAGATAGAATAACTTCTACAATGCAAGTATACTGCTGTTTTGTCTTCAGTATTATGTGCATTCATACAAGTGACATATATTTCATGAGCCAACTCAGATCTCAGAAACATACCTCTAACATGGAGGATATTCAATGGTCTTATTATTGTTAAGAGTACAAAGTCCTTGACTTTCTCACTATTCAGGCTACCTGTTTGGGTTAGCGTTTTTTTCTCCTTAGATCTGCAAAGTTACAGCCATCTCTGCTATGACAGCATGTCATTCAGCAACAGTTCTATAGGGCAGAGAGGCAGATATGGTGTCATTACAGCCTGGTAAAGCCTCCTGGACCATTGCACAAGCACCTGCTGGACCCAGAGGCTGGTGGCATCAGCTGACTAACCCTAAACTCCTGTGCTGATGCACGTCATTTGCAGAGAAGACCTGTGTAAGCTTCCCTACCTTTACCTCATAGAGCCATCCAGAGCCACTTCTTCAAAACTCATTCCCTACCTCTATAACTGTTGTAATTTTTCTTGTAAGATATTATTTATTCTACTCAACTTACTGCAAGTGCAAATGTTCTGGGAGCTCATGGAGAGTTTGAAGGAAAGCTAAGGCGGAGGCAAAGACACAAACCCTACATCTGAAGGTGAAGCCCCAAGAGCCGCTCCAAGCCCTTAAAACGCAATTGTCACCAGACCTAAAACAATTGCCTGATGTTCTGTATAAACTATTTTGTTTTGTGAAAACTTCAGTGACATAGATACATCTGGTCAAATACATAATGATTCAATTCATGCCAGTTCTCTCCTAACTTAGATCTCAAAGATGCTGAGATGAACACAATGTAAGTCCTGATAAGATGCCTGATTCCCAGACACTGTGATCAGCTGAAGGAAGGGTTTCTAGGCACTGGAATTTAGCAATATGTGGAGCCCAGATTACCACATTTAGGATGAAAAGAAAAGATAGCTTGACTATTGATGTTAGTACAGGGATTCCTCCCAGTCCAGGGATGGACAGCCTCAGTGTCTGGCCCTATCCTTCTCTGGCACAGCAGGCCTATATACACAGGGATGGACAGCCTCAGTATCTGGATATATCTTCTTCAGGCATAGCAGACCTATACCTCCTCTTTAAGCAGAAGCACAGTGTAACTTCTAGTCCCTATCCTAATGGGTCAATCCCAATCCAGGCCTCATTCATACTGGGTCCTGATCACCTCAGGACTCAGGTACTAACTGTGTTGTAAAATTGATTCCTTAATGTAAATCATTTGAAACTCATTTCTACTGCCATAAGGCAATCACACGTGACCTAAAATATACCTTTTAAAATTAGATTATGGAATGCTTGCCAGTGAGCGCATTGGGAAGGACTGGATAGCTGCCCTGCATGTGTACTGTAGTCAAAATGTATCCATCTTACTCCACACATAGGTAAGCATAGGGAGGATGCTTGTGAAGCCTGAATTAGAGTGGAACCCAGTTGTAAATTGGGAACCACCCGAAGGGAGTCAATCTATTTATTCCTATTATTTTGAGCAACGTGATCACACAAAGAATGTAACCACTTCCTGGGACCCCATGAAGAGTAGAGGTAACCCTATGAAAGATGGAGTTGACCCCATGTAGTATGGAGGTGACCTTATTAATCTCTTCCAGGCTTATGTTTAATGGATAAATGGCAAGACCAGTGATGTCCAAGGCTGAAAACATTCAAGATCACCTATAAGTGGAGGGTAAATGAAAATGAGCATTAGACAGAAATCAAGATGTTAAATGTGGGTTTGATGACATAATATCAAATGGCACCATGGAGAGGATACCTCACTCCTGCTCCTGAGGCTAAAGAGCTATGGAACTGTTAAGAATGCAAGACATGCTGTGGAAAATGTCTTCATACACCATGACCTCCGGAATATTGTCAAGTATTGTTTGAATTAGAATCACATCCATATGTTCACGTGTTTGAATGCTTACTCAACGCAGAGTGCAACTTTTTGAGAAGGATTAGGAGATGTGACATTATTGAAGTAGGCGTGACTTTCTTGGAGGAGGTACATCGCTGGAGGTGGCCTTTTAGGTTTCAAAATCCTACTCCAGGCTCAGTTTCACTCTCTCCACCTAAAAGTTGCTGATCAGTAGAATTAAAAACAGAAATCAATAACAACAACAACAACAACAGCAACAAATCTATACAAATATATGGAGATTAAATTATATACCCTTAAATGACCAGAAAGCCACTAATAAAATGAGGGAGCTTACTCCTGATTTTTAAATACCTACAGTGAAAGAACAATGAAAGTTCAACATACTAGAATCTTTCTCTCATAAGACCAAACATCAATGACTGTTTACATTAAAATGGTAGACATAGCTCAAGTAACCTCACAGTATACCATCTAAAGCCTAAAATCATAAATGTCAAGAAATATTAAAGAGCAGGAATTGATAAAATGAAACACAAAAGAGTATGGAATCAGTCATAGGTCTGCTCCTTTGAAAACCTTGAAATGATTGAAACCCTTAACCAATCTCCCAAAATAACCACAGCAAATTAATAAAAGAGATGATTAAGGTAAGTTACTACCAATTTCTACGAAAGCCAGAGAACCATCAGAAGATATTTTGAAATGTTATATTGAAAAAATATTAGTAAATCTAGAAGAAAGGAATAAATTCTTAGACATGGAAACCCTTTCAAAATTAAGACAAAGGATATAGAGAACATAAAGAAATGCACAACCAAGAGTGAGATTGAAAGAGTGATAAACCACCTCGAACAGGAAAGAAAAGAACCTAGCAAACTCCTTCCATGGGAACTAGCATTACCATGATATAAAATTCCAATAAGAAGAAGACCTCATTTTGCTGTCACTCTGTATTTTTTTATTCATTCATATGCATATTGATTTTAACAACTGTTCAACATCACAGATCCTTAAGGAAATACCAATTAAAACCAATAAAGTATAACATTATATATGTTATATCTTTTTTAAAACTGAAGACTAACAAATGTTGGTAAAGATTTCTCAAAAGTGAACTATTATCCAATGTTGGTAGGACTAAAAATTTGTATAGATATCATAGAAAAAAACTAAAAATAGTGCCTGGGAGATAACACAGTGGTTAAGAGTGAACACTCATTGCTCTCGCGTAGGACCAGAGCTCAGTTCTTGATATCCAGGTCAGGCAGCTTGCAACTACCTACAACTATAACTCCTGAGAATCTGATGCCTCTAGTCTCTACATTTGTCATGTGTTCATGTTCCCATACACATTCTACATACATACATACATACATACATACATACATACATACATACATACGTACATACATACACACACATAATTAAAAAGAAATATTTTCTAAAACTAAAAATAGAAGTCATGTTATATAACAGCCATGTTGCATATACATGTGCATGTCCAAAAGAAATGGCATGAGATTTATCTGGGTTTTCACTTTATTTCAGTATTCAAAATAATCAGGATATAGAATTATAAAAATCAACACTAAGAATATTCATTAGCTCAAATAACTGATTATTACTGATTATTTGATTATTTTACCTAGAAAATGTCAAAATACAATTCTAAACTATTTATAATTCAGATATTCTCTCTCAAAAATACAACCTTAATTTTTATTAGTTATCAGTAATACATATTGAAATAATTATTTTACTTGATAGCACTCTTAAAAATGTAGGCATTTCATTCAAGTCATATATTATGTTACGCAAAAATAGAAATCTGACACATGAGATTGAGAACAGGAACCTCATCTGACAGTTCTACATTGTGTCTTCTCCAGGGAGAACAGAGAACAGATGTGATCACAGGATCTATCACAAGAATGGCCTTTGCTAATGATGTTAACATTTTTTATTAGATATTTTCTTTAATTACATTTCAAATGCTATCCTGAAAGTCCACTATACCCTCCCTCGCACTGCTCGCCAACCCACCTACTCCCAATTCCTGGCCCTGGCAATCCTCTGTACTGGGGCATATGATCTTTGCAGGACCAGGAAATCTCCTCCTATTGATGGACAACTAGGCCATCCTCATTACATATGCAGCTAGATACATAGTTCTGGGAGATACTGGTTAGTTCATATTGTTGATCCTCCTTTAGGGATGCAGACCGCTTTAGTTCCTTGGGTACTTTCTCTAGCTTTTTCATTAGGGGCCCTGTGTTCCATCTGATACATGACTGTGAGCATCTATTTCTGTATTTGCCAGGCATTGGCATAGCCTCTCAAGAGATAGTTATATCAGGGTCCTGACAGCAAACTCTTGCTGGCATATGCAATACTGAGTTTTGGGGTTGTATATGGAATGGATAGCCGGGTGGGACAGTCTCAGGATGGTCCTTTCTTCTGTCTCAGCTCCAAACTTTGCCTCAGTAACTCCTTCCATGGGTATTTTGTTCCCCAGTTCTAAGAAGGAAGGAAGTATTCACTCATTGGTCTTCCTTCTTCTTGGATTTCATGTGTTTTGCAAATTGTATCTTGGGTAGTCTAAATTTCTGGGCTAATAGCCACTTATCAGTGACTGTATATCATGTGCATTCTTTTCTGATTGGGTTACCTCACTCAGGATGATATCCTCCAGATACATCCATTTTGCCTACAAATTTCATAAATTCATTGTTTTTAATTGTGTAAATGTACCACATTTTCTGATTCCATTCCTCTGTTGAGGGACATCTAGGTTCTTTCCAGCTTCTGGCTATTATAAATAAGGCAGCTATGAACATTGTGTATCATGTGTCCTTATTACCAGGTGGAGCATTTTCTGGGTATATACCCAGAAGAGGTATTGCTGGATCTGCCAGTAGTACTATGTCCAGTTTTCTTTCTTTCTTTCTTTTTCTTTCTTTCTTTTTTTTTTAAGTGAAGATGCTTTCTTTTTTCTTTTTCTTTTTTTTTTTTTCCTTTTTTTTTCTTAGATATTTTCCTTAGTTACATTTCAAATGCTATCCTGAAAGTCCCCTATACCCTCCCCGGCCCTGCTCCCCAACCCACCCACTCCCAATTCCTGGCCCTGGCATTCCTCTGTACTGGGTCATATAAAGTTTGCAAGACCAAAGGGCCTCTCTTCCCAATGAGGAACCGCCAAACTGATTTCCAGAGTGGTTGTACAAGCTTGCAATCCCACCAGCAATGGAAGTATGTTCCTCTTTCTCCACAGCCTAACCAGCATCTGCAGTCACCTGAATTTTTGATCCTAGCCATTCTGACTGGTGTGAGGTGAAATCTCAGGGTTGTTTTGATTTGCATTTCCCTGATGATTAAGGATGTTGAACATTTTTTCAAGTGCTTCTCAGCCCTTCAGTA